>NC_090295.1:5845000-6212500 GCF_037392515.1 Haliotis asinina | reverse complement strand
AATCTTTGATTCACATTTAACGTTTTTACCACATATTAAATTATTTAAAACTAAATGACTGAAAGCACTTGACTTGTTGAAAGTTGTTTCAAATTCAAAATGGGGAGGGGATCAAGCTACCCTTCTCCATCTATATCGATCACTCGTTCGTTCTAAACTTGATTATGGCTCCATGGTCTATGGTGGAGCCTGCAAAAGCAATCTTAAACTTCTTGATCCTGTCCATCACCAAAGTCTAAGACTTTGTCTTGGGTCCTTCAGAACTTCACCTATTGACAGTCTTTACGTTGAAGCCGATGAACCATCTCTTGCACAACGCCGTATCAAATTATCTTTACAATATATCACAAAACTATACTCCAACGAATCTAACCCTGCATTTAACTGTGTCTTCAATCCTCTTTATGAAGATTTATATAGCAAAAGGTCTTCTCTTGTTCCACCTCTTGGGCTCAGAATACAGCCGTTTATTGCCGCTGCTGGTATTGAGCTGAACAATATAGCCCCTTTCCGTCTTCTTTCCTCTCCCCGTTGGCAGTTGGTTAGGCCACAGGCTGACCTAACATTAACTACATTTAAGTAATCAGAAACGAATGAATTACAAATCCTTATTTACAGATGGGTCCAAGGACGGTGGCGCAGTTGCTTGTGCTACTGTCATTGGATCCAGAACAATATCTTCTAGATTTCTATTTCTATTGATTTCTATTTTTCATAGCAGAAGCTACGCCATATTAACAGCTCTTAAATATATCCAAAGACACCCGAAACGCAAACAGTATATAATATATTCCGACCTTCAGGCTATTAAAAATATTTCTTGTAAACATCCACTTTTAATTGAAATTATTGAACTGTATAATATTCTTGCTACTGGCCAATACGACATCGTCTTTTGTTGGTTACACAGTCACGTAGGTATTTCTGGGAATGTGATGGCCAATCTTGCTGCCAAAGCAGCACTCAACTAATCTGTGACACCACTTCTTCTTCCATATTCAGATTACAAAGCTTACATTAGAACGTATATCCGTGATCAGAAGCAGACGGAGTGGGACACTCAAGTAGGTGTCAATAAATTACATGAAATAAAACTGTATATTGGATACACCTACTTGGGTTGTCAGTCCAGATTTGAGGAGGTCATCATGCGACGATGTCGTATTGGCCACATAAGATATACACATAAATATTTGCTTAAAGGTGAGGATCCTCCGTTTTGTATCCCTTGTGATGGAAGAATCACAGTCAAGCATATCCTGCTTGACTGTGTAGAGCATTCCATCACAAGGGATCAGTATTTTAATTCACGAACTCTGAAGGAGCTTTTTAATAACACAAGGTCTCATGTAATCATTGCATTTTTAAAAGAATTAGATTTATTCACTGAATTGTAAATAGATAAATATTTTATTATTGGAAGTTTAAATTCAAAACTGTGCTTGTTAGTGACTGTGTCCCCAAAGGGGGTTGAAGTACTGTAAAGCTATTGTCCTCCTGAGAGGGTACGTAAGTCCATGCACAAACATTCAAAGTAACTTCAAACTGTCCACGTTTTTAATCGTAGCATAAGTGTCTTTTTGTTTGCATTGCTAGATTTCCCAAATTGCTGACGGCTAAGGGGATGATGTAAATCCAGCTAGGGTTCATGCAGGTAGCAAAGGTACTGTAAGTCCCCATGGTCCCTAGTATGGTGATCTACCTTCAGTTGTTAGCAATCTATAGCCCATTTTTATCTTGTATTGTCCTCTGTAGATAAATTGTTTTAGGTGTTTTACTAGTTTTATATTCTCATCTGTGATATTCTAGTTGTTTTACTGTCATTCGTTGACATGTTTTATAATAGATATATATTTCATTTCAGTATTAAATGTTCTCGTCACGATATGGCTGAGATATTGCCGATGTGACGTTAAATATTAACTCACTCACTCACTCATTAGTCAAAGATTTTGCACCATTAGCTTTCTGTCTACAGGAAACTTACCTGAAAGAGACAGATACTTTTAATTTACGCCTGTTTGATGCATACAATTATTTTTTCCCTCCTTGTGACAGGGCCACTAGATGATCTTCAATCCTCGGGAAACAAGATCTTATCCACAGTTCTGTAGTTTTTAAAACTAGTAGTTTTTTACTGTCGTTCGTCCTTTTTTTCATAATATACATATTGCCCTTTTCATTGTTTACTGTTCCCGTCATGATATGGCTGCGATATTGCCGAGGTGACGTTAAATATCAACTCACTCACTCACTCTATCCGCCTTCACTTAATTACAATGCAATTTCTAAAGTATCCATGTTGGGTCTATCAGGAACATATGCGTTTACAATACATTCTGGGAGAGTTCCTGTCCATCAACCGTCGCATTGCAGGTGAAACACTGAATCTGAGTCATTATCGATTCATGGCAGTGTAACAAGAGAAGCGGACTTGAGATTTTGAATAAGGCTAACGCAATTCATTCAATGCCTGACCACATATTTCTGGAGAACTATTCTTCCACAAGGATTCCTATCAAACTAAACTTTTAAGCTGCGTCAATTTTCTGCTGATGTGTGCCTTGACTGATATGTATTATCTCGTCAATCATACTGCCCCTGGGTTTTATTTAATGGGAAATTGAAGACCTATTGTTGCCAGAGGCGATAACCTGCGATTTTCTGTTTGTGTAAGATGAAACACAAATACTTTTAAATGATGCTTAACAGCCGATGGGATTAATGAAATATTAACATCCGATTTGACATAACGCTGGAAGATTATTCTGCAAACTATATCTGGAGTGTAATGAAGAGAAAGGATAATATTTCACTGACGTTTGATAGCTGATTTGCTGTAAACACTTGTGTTCACGCATTTACAGTTTTTGTGAGTTAAACTGCTTGTATTACAGAATATGCGGAGGTCAAGGTTGACTCAGATCCGTCATAACCCAGAAGCAATTTTTGCAGGAGTGGTAAACGTACTTGAAGTTTGAAAAGGTGTCTTTACGCCTCAATCCAGACTGTAGTGATTGTCTGCATTAAATCTCCCGAAAACATGCATGCGATGACGAGGGGAGTCAGAATTGATCATCTGTAGCTGCACAGACTCTTCCCATGTCAATGTATAACGACAATACGAACGTGATATACGAATGTTAACCTTCGAATCATTATTCATTGAACATTTTACTCACTCCCCAGACCTTCGACATATTTTTCTGAGCAAATAAATGAAAAATACATCATTTGTTGTGTGAGTTTCTGTCTCAGTCCAATGCCATAATGCCCAAAGACCACTGCAAGAATGGTGTTCCCTACGCATGGGGTAACCTTAAACAACAGATGATTGGAGACTGTACTCCTCAAAAATCACCCAAGAGACTTAGTTCCTGAACTGCATATTCTCACGATTACTGCCTCCTGCTCCTTCAGGAAAGTATTTCTGTCTATGCTTCTGACAGAATTTTCATATATTGTAAACAATATCATATCGGCTGCTTGGCCTCGAAGTACGTTAATTACGTGCTACTTTCTATGGAACATGTATCTCTATGAACGCATCCATCTATAAACCCGTACAACCGATGCCAAGAAAAAAACCCGTACAACTGATGCCAAGGAAAGGTGAATACAAGTATAATGGATTCTTATTGTTTGTGTTGGCTATTAATCTTAATGTGGTCTTGGTCTCATGCCCAATACGTGGTATGGACGTAATGATGACATCGGCAATATATTATGGTCATCCAAATAACACCTTTTTCGGGCGATATTCTAATCGTTCATGTGGCCTGTTAACCGTCTTGGTATCATCTTCACACACAGGTAAAACGTTGCGTGAAACTTATAACATGTTGCGAATATGTTATCAACACCCAGAATGAGTTTAAGGAGGCGTGGAAAACGTGAGAACGGGTAGGTTTCCCTCTAGATAGGTATTTCTATAGGATCTGCTAATTATGAGTTCACATCTGAGATTTGCTCCGAATTGACATGACATGCTCCTGGCAGCGCTTATTGTCTTCATTGTTCTCATTATTACATGAGCAATAATTCACAGCCTGCCAACAGTGAGGGGTATAAAAACTGAGATTTGTGTAATTTGTCAACTAAGAACATACGTTGCAGATAACTGGTCGTATGTTTGACACTCCTTGTGGATCCCCATAGGTTATTTTTTAACAAAACACGCGTATTCCAGTTCTGCGGCGACGTTACGAAACTTCAACACTAACAGAACTTCTGTTATTCAGTTCAGTGCTGACTTCTCGCGTACAAAACAGAAATGATACATGCCGGCACCATTTTTAAGAGTTACATGTTAGATAATGTGCACTAAAGGTGCATGTGTCTTTGAATTTGCGGGACGTGACAGAATGTTCACGTGGTTACATTTGTATTAAAAGGACAGTCCATCCCTCTCCTGTCGTCAGGTACTTATTGGTCTACCGCCTAACACTCCCCAGATCAGCCACACATTGCTTACAGTCCTGCAGTGAATCATACGGAAGCAAGGGTGCTATATCCCACAATCACCGGGAAAATTGTCTAAATTTGGACACCTAGTCACATTTTAATAGATAGGAATGAACATGTATTTTATCTTCGTGTCCTTAATTTGGATTAGGTGTCTTTTTTGTTAAGACAGTGAAACAACCATTGTAGTGTAATTTGTTGTCAGATATTATAGATTGAAAAAATACTTTGAAATATTACTGCACTTGATTTTATATCGGCAGAAATTAAATATTTCAAATTTGCTGTAAATATATACCCATTTATATGTAATGAGAATAGTTGCAAACTTGCATTAATCACGTGTTCATTAACTTCGGTCATATATGTGAATTCGGCTATTTTGCGCACTTTATCGCCAAAGTGATAGACTACCTGAAGATACAGTTGATACGTGAAACGTGCACACGTAAAAGCATCGTGACTGGGGACTGTAAACCATGGGCCTTTGCAAACCTTGGCTGTAATCATTATTCTAATGAAAATTCCTTAGATGTTTAGCAATCACCAAGGCAATTGAAAGTGGACTTGTATGAGAGCAATTCCCCTTTGCTGCGATAGGGTTGATTCGTGGGGTGACAGTTTAACCTGGAGCAAAAACAACATATGCATTATCACTGACACGTTGACGTGTGTTGTAACACAACATTCCTCCCGCTTCGGAATGCGTGATATTTCAATGGAAACGCCTGAAACTACTATCATCATTACGAACGTCATGATTCTATGAAGCTTCAGTTGGAGAAAATGGTGATCAAAGCTAATCTATGTGTTCATTCACCAATGGAAAAATGAGTAAACGTCCAGAAAGCAACTATGGACTTTTCATGGAGCTTCGTCACAAGTTTGATAAAGTCATTTGCGATTCTCATACACGCACGACGACATGTTGACCTTCAGAGCGCTGAATCACCAGTTCCTTCTGACGATACTTACAACCGCCTTTGACTTTTGGGAGTCATTAACGCACACAGTGCCTTGCCTACTGTTCAAGAAAAATCAATTTCATCATGTTCTTGAAAAAAAACTTTCGTGAAGTATTAATCGGAAGATAAAACGTTCGAAGACACATTTGCGGAAATAGACTTGACATTTATTTTTGATAACGGTCACTTTGTGTAGCGGAAATATGTTGACATCCAACGAGATCGTTTGTTTTTAACAGGTATACTAATGAACTGAGACACTCATTGGAAGATATTTTGACAGGTGCCTGTTAAATTTAACATCGTTATTTATGAGTGTTGAAATGTGCAGCAGGAAGCACGTAGACACCCAAATCAATCGTTTATTTTTTACGTGATCACTGATGAGCTGCAGCACAGAGACGAAGTCATTTTGACAGGTGCATGTTAAATTTAATAAGTTCCTGTGCTTCACAAAAAGCTGTGCCCAAAGTGTTATCAATCATGTTAGGAAGGCATTTTCTTGAGAGAGGAATGCATAGTGGAGTGAAGAACTACTAAAACCCAACCTCGCATGCTATCAGCCATTCAGATACAGCATTTGCTAGTTCTTGTAGATCATGCACGGACATCCGTATCAGATGTGTTCAGTGTCTGCATTTTAATTACTGTCATAAAAACCTGAAAAGATGAACATAAAGATTGTTCTGGGCTACGTATTTTTATTGTGGAGTACAACGTTTCTGAGCTTGTTCTTGCCTCATCATCAGGTAGAACAGAAAATCTGTATGTTCATCATATAGCATCTTCTAAAGATGTCAAACAAGCATTAGAAAGGTGCATTTTGGAAGAGATTTGCGTTTTCTACAACTGAGCTATGCAGTGTTCCAGCTTTATTTTGGACTCCTTTCAAGAAGTCCGATTGTACAAATTGTTGCGGTTAAGAACGATGTAAGAAATCCCCCGTGTACCAGGAAAACAGAACAAAGACAAATAAAAAAACCTTCAAATTTTGTATTATTTGGCAATGAGAGCAAGTTATATAAAGTCCCAAGTCAATTTCATAATACTGGTTTCAAATACAATACAAGTGTGGCAAAAGCTAAGGCAATGGGTCACACAATATATTATAGCAAACTCACCAAAGTCTTAGTGCGAGAGAAAAACCGTTATGCAGAATGTAACACAGCGATCTAATGTTGATTCAGGCGTTGACGGATTTGTTGGCGATGTAAACTCCAGTGAATGTCCGTGTCTCAACACGGCTACTAGCAGCCATTTCCCGAACGTTCGGACACATACGACCATCGCCAAAACTGTAGAATCCTCTGGCAGTCTCCCGGAAGTACCAAATAGAAAAACAAGGGCAGATAATTTTTCGGAAAACGTGCTGCCAAAATCCTAATAATGCTGACCAACTATCATACGAAATGTGATCCATCATGATTATTATGCAAAACACTAAACGCTGTGACCCAATACTAATTATTACTTAATTATTAACAAAATATACAGAAAATACACACTCGTAACAAACTTAAAGATTACTGCCGTTTATAGAGCTAGTCCATACAGATGCAGAGTAGTAAATTATCAAGGATAACGAATTCAGACACAATAAACTAATTCTCAACGGACCAGCCCTTACTTAAAGAGTGGTCAGATATAAAATATATCTTAGCTGCCGGTTGCCAGACTTCAGTTTTGGTAGATCGATGTTCATGCTGTTGATCTTTGAAATATCACATTTTCCGCTCTCCGAGTCAACTCTTTATCTGTCATGGAAGCAGACAGAAGCCTAATAATAGCACTGTGAATTGTGAATGTACTCCACCCATAGAACTGCGAGTGCTGATGTCTATACATATAATTAGCCTGTTATCATTATTCGTTCTTTGCACAATGGTGTGAGCACTCAAGATATAGATTTGTTTTAAGGTATGTTTATTCTCTGTTAGTGCCGAGACCGTGGTCAGTCATACCAAGAATTTAAACAGTCGTTGACACATCATGCAATAATAACGGTACTTTTCATGCACAGACAGCGATCTCTGGATAGTTTGTTGTGGTTAGTACCGAAACAGGCGCTTGTAATGCGCTACTTTCCATGTCATGTCAAACATAGAATTACATTAGGAAAACTTAAAGATAATGGACTAGCGTTACATGTAACACAATTCAGTGGATCATTACTTTCACTCAAGAGCTAATATTGCTAATTCATGAAGTGATATGTGCCGTTTCTGTTATTTACATCGTGACTTCGTAATATTCTTGCTTTTAGTTTGCCTGAACAAAGAAATCAGTGACTGCCATGTGATGACAACCGTCGAATGTGTTCGTGAGATGTGCCATGTGGAGTTTGATAATATAGTCACATTTTCGCGAACGTTTGGCGTAAAGTATCGTATCCATCAATACTCATGATGTCAATCTCTAGATCTCTAGGTCCGTTTTTCTGATTTCTCATCGGCATCAACACGTGTTGTTTCAATACTATAAACATTGATCACTTGAGAGCTTAGTTAAGATTCTCAAAGGGGCCCAAGTTGGAAGAGGCGTGACAGGCATACACAGTTTCATCAACAACTACTGACCAGGATGTAGCTTCCTACTGTGTGTACTTATTTTACCAAAATAGCACATTTAAGGGACAGTCTTTATCCGTTTTGACATGCCCTGAACAACGTCTTTAAGCTTGGGGATAATAACAGAGTTACCCCACCTTAACGGACGTCACGTCAAATGTGCACTGGACGTCCTGAAAGGTCTACTGCATAACATTCAGCACGCAAAGTGTCGCCCTACTTTTGCCAGTAACGAGTGGGACACAATGGCTGTATTGCGATGTACACTACTATCATGAGTGTGCAGCTTTTGTACTTGGGAGATAGTCGATATAAATGATGGTCGTTACATGGGGTAAATCTAACAGAGGACTTGATTCCCCTCATTGAATGATTTTCTACAACTAGTGCTGGTAACGAGTTTTCGACTTAGGTACCATGGCAATTTGGAATTGTGCTTGGACCGCTATTGTTGTGGGATCTGTATCAGTGAGTAGCCGATAACGCCGTCGATCTGGAAGAATTTGTTCATTTATAACCAGACAAGAATTCTATTTCAAATACTGATTTTGCTGAAAATCGTGTTTATATTCGTTTTATTCGTGTTATTTAAGGTAGATGTTACAATGCATTTTACAAGGAAATTGACACCGAATTAAAATCTGTAATGCGAAATCCACTGACATGACAAGGTGTTCTCGGGTGCTACTGTGTCATGTCTATCGACGAGTAACCTCGGTTTTGAAAACGCCTGTGATGTCAAACTGTCGTGCAATTTCAAGGGGATACACGTACTGATGAGAAGAACATATACATTTATACGAGATTACAGTTGCACACTGAGAGATAACTTGTGATGTACACATACCATGGTCTCCAAGTTGTAAGAGATCGATGCCCGTGCTGTTGATCATTGAAGTATCCGGTTCAAATTCTGATGAGACAGGTGCCATATATAGGTGGAAAACTGCTGCGTGCCTTTTCTGTACAACAACTATCGTCGACAGGTTTAAATCTTCTAATTGTGTTCACTCTTTATTGAATAAATTGTTTTAAGTATTCTTTCTCAGTGTGTATATTGTTTCCGTAACGATATGGCTGAGATATTGTCGATGCGACGTTAAATATCTACCTTCTGTTGTTGGCGTTCTATAGCCTGTTTCCATGTTGTATTGTCCAAATAGTGACTTTAGTTTAAACTTTCCAAGCTCGTTTAATGCTAATCGTGATATTCTAGCTGTTGTACTGTCCTTCGTCGACAGGGTTTTATGATATACATATATTCCATTCCACATTATCTTCTCGTCACGATATGGCTGCACGATTGCCGATGTGACGTTAAATATTATCTCACTTCTGTACAACGAGCCCTTTTCGTGATGTTGTTCATATACCCATGTTTGCACAACGCACCCTGCATGCAAATATTTTGGTGCTGTTCTTCATGTATCCATGATTTGTGTAGAAAGACAACAGAAACGGATGGTCGGACTCGCTGTCTTGTCTCATACAATTCAAAGTATATATGTTTGAAGCAATCATAGGAAACGTGCTCTTTCACTTTACTTTGACGATAATCTCCCGTACCTGATGCAAATCAAGCATGTTCCTTAGTAAAGTGGTCATTTTTCAGTTGTTGGTAACCTATTGGCCGTTTTATTGTTTCACCGCTCCGTTTTTGTTGTTGTTTTTGTTGTCGTTTTTGTTTGTTTGTTTGTTTTTGTTTTTCTGTATTTTAATGATAACATGATATCTGTAAATCTGTGTATGTGATGTCATGGTCATTTTATTGCTCTTTGTCTCCTTTTCATACTTTATGCATTACTACTGTTGTATGAATAAAGTTCTCCTCGTAAAGATATGAATAAAAGACTACCGAGTCGACGATAAATTTGGATTCCCTCACCCTCTCCTTGAGTAGAGAAGCTCATTAAGTTAAATCAGTGAAATATCTGATCCAGACTCGATTATTTACTGATCGCCTCCATATTGATCAAATATTACTGAGGTCATGCCGGCATGACCGGCCGACAGCTACGTGTCCATTTACATGGAATGAGGTCCCTGACTCGTATAAACCCGCTATAACCTTTTGAACATTGAGGTTCCTGCGCTCAGGGATCTGGAACTGAATCGAATTACGGACAATGGTAGAAAGGTTTGGTGATATGAAAACAAACCGATGTGGTTTAAAACCGATCTGATCAATCTACTGAACGTCAAACAGATGCTACACTCACGTGGTACAAAGCATTTCTAACACAGCTGTATGCGCCCTTTACGTAATCTGTAAAGATCAGTGTTGGATTTGGTCATCACAAACCATTCTTGTCTTAGCGGGGCTGGGTGGTCAGGCTGCCTGGCCCCATTGAGCTGATCGATGCTCTTGATGTCAATCACAGGATTGTCTAGTCCATATTAAACTATTTACAGATCACCATCATGTAGCTTGCATAATTACGGTGTTAAGCAATAAACGTTCCAACGAGCATTTTCTGAACGCGAGCCGACGTTCGGTTCCTAGAACTGTTACGTATCGTGGCATTTTCTGTTCATGTAGTTTGGCATCCTCTGGATCACAGTCACATGGAGATATTACAAAAGAGTTAATAAGTACAGTGCGTTCACCCTAGAATGATTCCACTGAAATCCCCTTGGAATGAGCCACGCCCATCAGAACTGATGCATCAAACTCCAGCAGTGTAGAGTATGAATGGGACTGATGTCTCTATTACAGCTGAACAAAATAGATTCAATCTGTGAAAAACGAACTTGCATGTACTATCTGTCGTGTATGAAATTTGATCATGGTCAGATTTTGTGGTGTTGGTGGTATAAGTGTGCACTAGAGCATATACTATTCCGGGAACAAACTTATGTGTGAGCATTGAATCATCACAAGAGAAGTGCGAGTATTAAGGTCGGGAAGAAAACACAACACAAGAACATCAACAGTTCAACCATTATCAAGACGGGTGATCCTTAAGCTGCGTTACTGGACTATCCTAAGAATGCATAATGGATAAGGCGTTCGGTCGTCATGCCGAAGGCCCGGGTTCGATTTTCCACATGGGATCAATGTGTCCACCCAACCCCCACGATAACGATATTACAGGAATATTGCTAGAAGAAAGCTGGAAGCGGCGTAAAACTAAATTAGTGAGTGAGTGAGTTTAGTTTTACTAAATTAACTCACTCCTAATCATGCTATAACTTCGAATCAGATGTAACGGAACTTGTATTAGAACTTCAATCAACATGCTTTAAGTTACGTTTCAGAGGCGGTATGACTGGCAGGGAGGTAAGTCAAGTAACAGAAATGCCTTTTATTACACGAATCTATGAGGCTTCTTTGTGAAACTGCTGAATGCTATGAAGGACAGGTGTTCATCTTCGCTACTAAATTCGTCACTCCGTTGAGATGAATTGGGTGAAAACCATCCTGAGCCGCTAGTGCATGGCGGAACGAAGAGGCTGAGGTTTACCGAATCACGTACTGAAGCCAAACTCACCCCCCAGCTTGAAGTCGCGTATTCAGACAGACTTACACAACATCGATTACTTCAAAGAATCGACATTACAAGACGCAAGCCAGGAAGCCCGGAGGAAGGGAAATTTCAAATTTATTTACTCAAAGCGCCCTTATCTCCAAACAATTGATTTGTGAGATAGTGCCATGTAATTTCAAGATGCACTGTGGGCGCGGCGCACTGCATTATCCGCAGCGTACATGTTCATTCACTGAGATATAAAAAGTAAACAGACCAAACTTGTCACACCTGAAGTGTTGAATGCTGCCCGCAGGTTTAATCATCGCAGAGACCGGGGATTTCATCTCAGATTAAACTTGACGTAATGCAAATAAGACTACTTTGGCGATTGGTTTCACTACACGTGTGTATCGTCCACCGACATGTTGACATTGTAAAAGACATTTCATGTATCTGCCCTTTCACGCCGTTGGATTATGACAGAGTCTTTGAAATATTCGACACATATCGATGAAGGGGATTTTCCCCTTATTCTTGTCAACACCTTTTTTGTTCACGTCAATATTTCTCACGGTATTTATATTTTGATAAAGGTTTTTCAACTTGTTTTGCAAATAAACACATCTTAAAGCGTTGCTCTCTTTCTGTTTATCCGTGAAAGTGGCACTTGCTGTATATCGAAATTTGATGAAACTAATTTACGTTGTATTTGGTTTCTGTTTTAACTCGTTTCCCTTTCCATTCTTTGCACATTCAGTCAATACTCTATCGATATTCTAACTGTGAATTCCACATTCACCAGCAACACAGGCTCACAGAAATAAGCAGGCATGTCTGAATTACCTAATGAGGACTACAAGAGTGTTTCAAATGCTCCTCTGTATCTTTCAGGAATACGAACATAAGAAACTCATGCGCAGAAGACGCGTTGTATCCACTGTGTGTGGGCGTTTTGTATGTATCTGGTATAACTGGGTTAATTTACTCGTGAGTAGTAAATCTAATGCATAATGTACCTCTGTACACTCGAGACAAGTAATTCAGGCCGGCAGTGGCAACCAGGGTCACGGCATTAGTTAGTTTACAAGTAGATTTGACACAGGTGACATACATGATAGATCTTCTAGAATGCAATTGCTTATCAAAGGAATGTCTCAACTTCTTTCATGGGTCAGAACGATATGTTCATTCCAGTTGTCACTTTTCTCGTTCGAGTTGACACAACTTCATGCGTCAGGGTCTGTCAAGAATAAACGTAGGAAAATAAACATATGACATGCATAAATTCGACTGTTAGTTTATCCTCCAGTTGATTCAGGAAAGTGTATTTCTTAGATTTATGCAGTATTATATACTTGATGAAAGTAGGTCGGCAATGTCTTCACACATTGAACAGCTGAAGCAAATGTTTATCCAATGCACAAACACCTGGTCGCCTGTCGTAATTTTACGATTGCTCGATAGTGTTGGCGTTTATGTTCGTTTTCAATTTGTCTTGAATCGTTAACTTTTCCATGACACGAGATAAATTCTAAGTCGCTGACGTTTTAATGTGTTATCGCCCAGGCTTGTTTTTTTATAACTATGTTCATTTTGTTTACTTTGAGCAGAGAATGGAGCAAGTGGGCAAAAACATTTATAGTTATTTCTATTACTTTGCCATTGCCATAGGGTGCACTGGAACAGTGTCCACGTGGGTTGGACGTCAATAAGGAAATCAAGTAAGCTCGTTTAATCATTTCCTGGTGAATAGATTTGATTACTATTTAAACAGTAAAGTACTTTATCGATTGATTAATTGTTCTCCTTTACAGCTTATTGAATAATGCAATCAATTGCCGACACCTAATGACACACCTATAGCTATTTTCCGCTTCATCCGTTCTCATTGCTTACGGCCTCATATCACTTTCAACACAAACACAACAGATATGATTAACTTCATTTATGGTAAATAACACAACTTTAAAATTTGCCAATAATGCTTAAACGGGGCTTTTCAGAGCTGTTGGCAAATCTCCACTTGTCAGACTCATTCGGTCGCGGACGTAAAAGACTTGTGGCGGTAAACAAGGATGTAGAAATTGTGACAGCTAACATGCTACAACTGTCGCTTAGCATTGATTTAATCTGTGCATCCTTTCGTTTGCTATCCAATAGGACTCTTGTTTATTCGCCAGTGCAGTAGGTAGTGCCACGTGGTATCATTACAGATCGATCGCGCGTTTGTCAATTTGCGAACGCTGAGGTAGCGTGGTAGTGTTACCCGCGAGTTGGCGGGGGATTGCCTCACTCTCGCGCGTAAGGCGGGAGAATCTTCAGTGGATTGCACGCCTGAGTCCTGACAGCATTCGGAGTTCTAGTTTCCCTGCTTCCATAGTAATACACACAGACGGGAACTGAGGACTTACCGTTGGCACTTGCTCTTCAGATGGTCTCACAGGTAAGGGTGTTCATGGAAATTTCTAAAACGGAAACGCCATATTAATGTAAACGTACATAGTTACCACTAATTGGTTGTCAGTTGACTTTCGAAAATCGATGGATATAACAATAATTGCTTCGGGCCATAAATTTGACTCATCTATTATTCAGTGTACGTAAGCGATTCGCATGAAATGTCCCTGTCGGAAATAGTTCTTGCCTAGTACCTGCGTTTGTCCGTCCACATGACATGTTCGTCCATTTGAAAAGCAAGCTTAGAAAACGTAAATCCTTAACAAAACGAAAACGTCCCCAAATGGCAAATGTTCATGCATTTGTGTCTGTAAATACCACATAGTTGTGCTGCTCCAAATTCATGCATAATTTTTTTTAAAGTATCCCTGTAGACCTATAGCTCTTGTGCATGTTCTGAATGATAGCTTTACGGAGGAAAAAAGAGCAGTCCATGTCTTCAGATGTGATAATACCTGTCTTCATAACAAAGCAAGTAAACTGCACATTTAAAATCAGATGTGAAATATACGTACCTTCAAGGCAGCGTCTATGAAACTGTTGAGGAACATCGATCTGAAATGAAATGATAGTTTTTTTGTTACAACTCCATAAAAATAGAGAAACTATCCAATCAGAAAGGTATTAGAATCTGATATAATCGCGTTATGGCGTTATGTGTTTACTGTTGCTAAAAGTGCCACAAGCTATCTCGCCTGTTGGGTAACGTCATAGATACAATTAACGGTGTATCACAACTATCATCATATGTTATTCCCCTGGAACTGATTACAATTCCCCAAGACAGATCCCCCAAATAGCGGCAGTGCGTATCTCTTAATTGCTAGTGTGACGACCCCCGCTCATAAACTGCCCATTCAGTAGAGTCATTCATTTCCTCATTGCCCCAGAAGGTTCTCCTGGCAGCATTCCGGAGAGCTTATTTTACCTATGTCATACACCCACAGCCATAGTTATTTTCATTTTCTATGGTTTTCCACTTAGTGCAACAAGGCGTCAAGCGGAGGGGCTCGATGTTTTCCTTTAGTAATTACCTATTGCAAAAACAATTTTTGATTGGATAATTTTTGTCTGATAGTCTTCGCAAGACGTATTTTCTGGCATTTGTTTCATTTCGTGTTCCCAATAACATAGGGAAATAAACGTCCGTATGAAATATCAAGTTACAGTTTTCACGCTGCGGTGGCAATAACAGTTTCTGTTTCATAGCGGTTTTAATAATCCCAGTATTATGTCTGGCAGGCTCACGTTGTATGAGAGTGTGCAAACACGGTTGTTTTCAGTTTTAATCGGACTTAATTCGTGTGCTGAATATCGTAAGAACTCCTAAACGTTGACTGTAGTGGCATGCGGTAGAGCTGGAAACAGTTTGAATAAGTGATATCCTTACAAGATAAAGTGATATGTTGCGTGTAGGGTGATCATATCATGAAGCATTCAAATATCATGCACAGAATATGGAAATAATGAACTCTCCTCTGACTGTTTCTGCCAGAGAAGCCTGGAAATGTGTTCCATAATGTTTAATATGGCGAACTGAATACCCATTTTCTGTGATATGTGGTGGTACAAAGTAACTTGCTCAACCACAATCCTACCCAGCCTCCTAATTCTATCATTCTCATGCAACAATCCATCATTTCAACATCACCCAAGACATTAATGTATTCACTCAGCATTTCACCTTCTCTTCTCAACCATTAAGCGAATAGTGTTATCTATCCTGTTACATTTTCCCAATTAAGTAATAAAACGCCGTTTCACAAAGAGGCTTTAGCGCTATGAGCGTCGCAGTCTGTTGTTAACTATATATGTTACAGTGATTCCAGCGCTGAAACCGCTTTGTGAAACGAGGTCCAGAACTGATCCTGAATTCGACGGCACACTTCAAACGCAGTAGCACTGAGTCAGATGGAAAGTCAACAACAGTTGTCATAGAGATCAATCATGTTTTACTTAACAATCACGCGAACCCTACTCTAATTGTTTGATCAGCGCATCGGCCTGTGCATTGACTCGGTGTTAAGTGTGGCAGTAGGTAATACGACGCGCGTTAACATAACGGATTCGTGCTAAATCAAAGCCAGATATCCTCTGTTGTTTCCAGGTGCAAATCAACACCCAGCTCGGAGAATTAAAATGTGTTGGTCAATCGTTCTGGCGTTCAGATGAATACTCTCACCTACCTCGCCACGCTATATTTATACCTTATTGTTTGCATCGAGGAGCATTCGATATGTGAAAGATGATATCACAACCGTAGACACCTTGCAGTTCTCATGATCCTTTTAACGTTCATGATTTAGACAAACTAATATAAATATACATTCTGTTGAACAATGCTCAATTTCATTTTCACATTTTTATGTTCTTTTTATTGAAGTATTATGATTGATCGTTTTGATTTTGGTCCTTGTCGTCACAGACATGTTTTGGTCCCCATGATACACGATATCTTGCCCTAAAATGCCTTCAAACCGTTTTTAGACACAATATGTTTGTGATATACCCGTGGACACGTATATGTTTCTGTGTGTGTTGAAGAGGAGTTGAGGTGGGTCTGCATCGACCCGATATTTATTACGCTGAAGATACGGAGAGTGAAGTGTTTTTTATGGCCATTTTCGATGCGACTATCAATGATACACCGGTCACTTTCAGCAATATTGTCACAAAAAATACCGATACCGTTACAGGAGACACCTTTTCTGTCCATGTTGAGAACATGTGTGCATTTTAAAACAACACTGTTAACATCCTTCAGTGTTTGAGCGCTTAATGAATTTTGATTAATATGTTCTGTACAGAGATGTGTTTCAATGATTGGTAGTTTAGATGAGCGACTTGGATTGTTAGTGGTTGTTCCCTCGAGAGAGCTTAAAGTATTGTAATCGTAGTGTTCCCCTGAGAGGATACGTAAGACCTATAGCTTTCAAAATAAAATTTAAAAGAACACATTTTTAATAAAAATGTAGCATTTTTATTATTTCAATTTTCTTACAATCACCAGTAGCTGAGGGGATGGTGTGAATCCAACTAGGGTTCCTGCAGGTAGCAGACACACTGTAAATCCCCATGGACCCAGCTAGTACGGTGATATATCCTAGGTTGTTGGCGATCTATGTAGCCCAGTTTTACCTTGTACTGTCAAAAATGCTTTTCTCCTTTTAAGGGTATGTGCTAGCTAGATTTAACTCAATCTGTGAATATCTAGTGGTTTTACCGTCCTTCGTGGACAGGGTATTATGTATTATATGTATGTATTAGTAATTTAGAATTAGTCACGATATGACTGAAATATTGACGAAGTGACCTTAAATCTTAACTTCCTCACCCACTCGGTGTTTGAGCCGTTGTTTAAGGCGGACTGAACGTGACAAGATTCGTGACATCTAAATGACATCTCATGGTCGACATGACGTCACTCTGAGTGAATGGGCAGGTGCTGATCACTCTCGCTGTTCCAGTTCTGGGACTAACAGATGTCTACCTAATCTGGCTGGCGTTGACCACTAGTCTGTTGATGGTTCTGGCAACAGGGCTATTCGAAACATCCCATCTATGACATTCCAATGACTTGTTCGCACTCCGCTGCTCACAACCTTTGCATTTTGTTAGTATTTTGGGTGCCCCTAATAGGTAATCCACTAAAATCTAAAATCGACTTTATACTTTAGACAAGTAATATGCAAATAGCATTCCAGCAAAATCCTGGTTTTCTTGATGTTCACCCCACTACATATTAAAAGATGTTATCGCAAAATGCACACGCTATTTGTCACAACTCACGACCAACAGAGCTTTAAACCTAAATACTTTGGTTTGAGTGTTTTCCTTCTCGAGGACACCAGCTTTTTGAAACAACTCCATCCTAGCAATAATAAATGGCGGGATGACTTACATAGATTTTACTAGCATCGAAGCTGCTTCAGTCATCATTTGAGAAATTTTACTGCTTGAAAGGGATAGCTTTTCTCAAGAAGAACATGTCTTCCTGGGAAAGACGAATGATTGAAATAGGTCAAACGGAGGTATACATTCAGTTGGTACTTGTGTGGTCAAGAACTCATTTACAGTTAGTACGTAAGTCCCAAAATTTTCAAAGTAAATTTATGCTTGCCAGGATTTTTAAGTGTAGTATTTGTGTTATTTTAATTTTCGCTAAAATTTCTTACAATCGCCAGCGGCTGACGGGATGGTGTAAATCCAACTAGGGTTCATGCAGGTAGCCAAGGTACTGTAACTCCCCATGGTCCCTAAGTGTGGTGATCTACCTTCTGTTGTTGGCGAGCCTGTTTCTATACTGTATTGTTCATATAGTTATATCAGTTTTAAGTTTCCACACTAGTGATAATGTCCATTGTGATATTCTAGGTATTTTACTGTCCTTCGTTGACAGGTTTTATAATGTGGATATGGTCCTTTTCATTGTTGAATGTTCTCGTAACGCTATGGCTGGAATATTGCCGATGTGACGTTAAATATTAACTCACTCACTCACACATTTAAAGTTCGTGTGAGCCGTGATGTATCATTCAGTCATTTATTACTTTCTCTGTGAACATAAATAACTGAAAGAGTCACTGCATCACGGAAGGGCTTGCAAGGGCCTTCTGCATTACTTCACATGCCACATCCAGCTGCCCCTGTAAACAACGCGACTGAATGAGTAATTAGTCAGTGGCAGAGAAGAATGTCCCAGACGCACCAAGGACATTACTGCCAGTTTTGCCTGTAAATAGATACTTATGATGGCGGTACCCAAAAAGTACATTCAATCAGCTGAGTGGGTAAAACTATTTAGAGTAGTTCAGGTGAGTGTACCAAAAGCTGCACAATCCACCGGGAAAGAAGTACAAAGAGAATCGACCTTTCAGGGAAATATTGCATCGTACTTATGTCAAGAAGAAGGTCTTTAACGCCTTCTGTTGTCAGTAGTCATGTTATTGTGTTTATGTCTTCTATTGTTATAATTGTTTCAAAGTTAGAATGGCAGTCTTTGATTAGAAAGAAGGATAGGTAAATGCGTCATATTGTAATTAAGGAGCAATCCCTCTCTTAATAGTACATTGTTCTACACTATTATGTTAAGTCGTATAGTGCAGTGCTATCAAAGAGACATTTTCCTCATTAAAGTCCGGGTAACAAGTATGTCTACATGATTACCTTTACCTTGTAAATGGATGCAATATATTATATTCGCTACATACGCATGTTTCACAAGATGCTGCAATTTACTTTGCTCTCGTTTCATGGCAAACCAAGATATGAAAATGTTTGTTTAACTATTAAACCCAGTCATGTTTGTTTTCCTTGTCGTGCTTTATTAAGCTTTAAGCCTTTTTTCATTCCGAAATATTAATTTATGCGGTTAAATGTTGGTAATTAACTATATAGCTTTCTTTTGATTTTCGGCAAACGTTTAAGCTGTGAGTGCAATAGACCACCTGCTGTGGTTTGGATACATTACAAAGTAAGTTTCAAATTGTTCACGTGTTATGACTTCGCATGGTAGGCCTCTCGTGGTGCGTCCTTTATGAAATAAGATTAGCTGAAGACGCTCTCCTAGACATTCCTCAATCATACCCTGTAGACAGGGTCTGACTTGCCCTTTTGACTTCCCTTTGTATCACATGCATACCATAAATTAATTTATCAACAGACCTTTGAGTTTGTTCTCACAATCATCTTTTTTATGCTCTCAGAGCACTTGATTTTCCCGTTTTTGTAATTGTGTAAACTTTTGATTCAAAACAGTAAATATTCATCAGATTTCATGTCCTATGTGTATTACGTTGTATAAATATAAAAGCTTATAGATCAAACAACAAATAAATTATTTAAATATTTTCATATTCACAATGTGACATCAATTTGTGTCTAAGTATTGAAGTGCATTATTTTCCATTCCTCTAGTGATCGATTTCTTGTTGATTATCGATGTTCTCTCAGCGCTGACCGCGTCTGTCAATGTGACACTGGGAAGTTCAGAATGTCAACCACGGAATAATGTGTAACTGGGACTTTCTGTTGACTGCCTATTCCTTGTGTCATTTTTACGAACGCATATAAGCATATATTTCCACCATCATGTCTGCTAATTTTACATCACGGACTCCTCGAGGGGAATTAAGAAGTACCTTCGCATCGTTTACATGCAACTGGTCACGTTCTTCTCAACAGTTCACTATGGCACACGTCCGTACGCGCACTCACACGTACACACCCGCATGCGCGCACGCACACACACACAGCAGATTACTGTC
Organism: Haliotis asinina; assembly: GCF_037392515.1. Taxonomy (NCBI): domain Eukaryota; kingdom Metazoa; phylum Mollusca; class Gastropoda; order Lepetellida; family Haliotidae; genus Haliotis; species Haliotis asinina. The sequence goes on along the minus strand of NC_090295.1, from coordinate 6,192,311 downwards.
CAAGGGGATTGAACATCCGATGAAGTAAATAATTTCACACGTTTTCTTAGAAAGGACAAGATCACATTTGGTGGCTGGGGTTTGTCTGTGGCTATATATGGGCCTCTTCCGAAAAACATGTATACATGTAGTTGTCATTGCCATTCCGTCTTCTACGTATTTCGCGGTTTTCTAAGGATTGACCATGAAGTTACAGTCATGCGTACCAAGGACAGTAAAAATTAAATTCTTATTAATATTACTAGCATTATCACTACGCCAAACATATAATATACATATAACAGTATACATACAACGCTGATATGTTGCTGTTGTAATATGACCTCGGCTTGGCATTCAGCAAGCCTAAACTCCTACCCGACATAAGGTTAACAGATGTGTTCAATGCTGTAAGATGGCAATTACTCTGTCACGTAAATATCCCTTTCAGCTATAGAGAAACCACTCACTTCCAGGTACTTGATGAAAATGGTGTCTCATCTCACAGACATGAAGCCAACATGGTGCTACTTTTTAGCAAATGAGAATAACATTGATCTATTTGGGGCATAGTGTAAGAAGTTACATATACCAGAAACGTTTGTATCATTCCAAGCAACCGGCACTTGATGTCATAAGCACCTACGAACTAAACAATAATCAGAGCTAACCGCGATTGTCACAGCTGGATCAGCCACAAGTAAGCAAGCGCCAAGTCATGACGCCATGTTGTACACCCTTCTGTGTAATGTGCATGCTGTACTTAGTTCCGCTTTGAACTAATTCACACAACTGATCACACCTTCATTGTGGTGTGGCTTGCCAGATATTCACTGCGATACCTATCACAGTTGCTGCAAATGCACATGGCCAATTAGGCCAAACGGAGTGCGTAATCCATTAGTGGTCAGTCTCATTTCATGGCCTGTGGCTACTGTCTAATGATGCCTTGCAAAATGACCACAGCTGGTTCAATGGCTAACTGCGTGGACTGGTGTTGTGCTGCAGGCACCTCGAGTAAGGAAGCCTGTTGTTGACCTGATATCATGAAAATAACAACAGTCAGATGCGCGGCCTGTGACGCAGCACAGGCATGGAATTCCTCATGAAAATACGGGAAATGGATACTGTGATATTTAAGTTTAACTAAAATGATTTAATTCGTTTCCATTTTGTTTTATGATTATACTGCCTTGAGCATATGCCCATAAAATACGGGATGGAATGTTCTTGACCTCTTATCGCGCTTCCGCTCACATGATATTTAAATATACCTGTCCATGATATAAATGGTAAATGAGTAAAATATTATCGTCATTTTTTCCGAAATTGCTTCCATACAGAAGTTTCGTAATTTAGATACAGTTATTACCCAATCAATGTTGCTAACTGTTCCACATCTCATCCAATCTTTCTTTTCAAACCCGGATGTCAGTTTGGACAGCGCACTAAACTGAGGGGCGCCCATTTGTTTGGCAACTTGACAACCTTCTTGTTCGTTTGATCTGTTAGGGCGGCATAACTTCTCTGCGGCTGTATCTTTATTTAGGTTCAGGGTTCTTTGTGAATTGGATCTAAAGGAAGAGTTATATGTGAACCTATTCTCTGGGACATTGTAGATTGTATATCAACACATTATTCTTATATACGCTCTATGCTTTTTTTCAATAACATCTCTAGCCAAAGGTTACCTCGTGATCTAAATAATAAATACGATGAACTAACATTATTTGACACGATAAAGATCGCGACGATGATTTGCGGAAATTGAAAATCAAATGATTCTTAAACGCAGCACGTCAGGAAAACTCAGAGGTTTTAAGTTCTTGGTGTTTTGAGACTTTTCCCACACATCATTAGATTCACACGTGTATCAGTTTGTAGACCAACGTTTTCCCCTCTCGAGTGTACCAATTGGCGTCCTCATTATCGTTATCTTACATGCATCAGCAAGGGCGCTATGTACGACATATGTTTTATCCCTGAAATGTATGTTTATCCTCAGCTAACTAAAAGTTGTGAATATTATTTTTCTAAACCTTCCAGATTAAAATTAAATTTTAGTTAGTTTTTTATGGCTTATTATCACTACCAACGGCGGTAGTTTCATTTTTTATTAAAATCTCATTTACTTCTCTCAGTGCAACGATTCTATTGATATCGATAAGGAGGTACATGCATATAATCATTTATTTTATGGACTGATTAATTGAAATAATGTAGACGTGAACACATGGAGTAAATTAGGCCGAAAGCCAGTGTAACATGAGAAGGGCGTCAAGTGGATGACGGGCAGTCTACCGATGTGCATAACCACTACAGAAGGCTACGGTCTGTCTCTGCCGCTGTTAGCCCAACTACTTCACGTCTCATGACGTATGTTGAGGGATGAAATATTAGTTTGCAACACTACTCGGCGTTTCTCGATCACAGGAAATCATCACAAAATTCAAATTCATTACAGAGAGGAAGCGTGGTAATTGCTACTGCTAAACTCCTTACCAAACATATCGGGGTATAAAACCATCTGAAAGGTTCAATGCGAGGTATCATATATACTATACATTAACTGCGTTCGTTAAACTCATGTTTGAAGCAATAAGGTTCAGTTTCTAGAGATGAAATCCAAAAACATCCTTCTATCAATATCACTTGATATTCTATCTATTTCATAACGTGACAGAGTAATGTTATACGCCGCTCTTAACAATATCACGACCGGGGACATAAAAATGGGCTTTACATATCATAAGTATTCGTAAGTCGGGTTCCCGGTGCCACGTGAGAACGCGTTAACCACTTGGCCACCCTTCTTGCCCTCTAATACATAAAGGTCTTGTGATTTATTGTAGTGAAAAATCATCTCGCTGATGCTACACAGTGCGCTGACGTGTCGCTCAGGTTACTCCGATTTTGCAGCTTAATATATCGCTGTGGACGCCTCTGTAACGAAGTATTCAGGGTGCATGAAGTTAACACGACAAAAAACCCAAACATCACTACATCTTCATGTCATGTAATTAATAGAATCAATGCACAATTGTTATTCATTTGCTGGAAACATTACTTTTGATTACAAACTCTGAAAGATATAAATCTTCCTTTCTAAATGGCGTACGATAAATCTTGAATCAATATCGTATTACGATGGACAATTACATCAGTTAAAAAGGGCTAACGCCTGACAAGATTGAATTTGATCATGCAAGAAAGCGATAAGGCGCAAAATTCATTCTTAAACGTGATACCATCTTCCTGCATGTTTTACACTGATGCCAAATCAGTTCATGCTCTAGACTCCATATGACATATTGTGTGCCTTGTGTTCAACGCTCCACATGTTATAATGATAACCAGACAGTCTGCAGGCGTCCAGGTTATGTAGTTCATGACGCAGCGATGATGACGTCGAGAACCTATTTCCACTAAACTTCCGATCAAAGGAAAGTAGTTTGCTAGGATTTGATACTTTGGCGAAAAGAAAATGAATTGCAACAGAACTATATTCCCCAGTCGTACGAAGCATGATCGTTAATGTCATCATTTGGACTTTCCAGTTGGCTTCTTATAATAGCTTTCCTACTGGTAGAATCAGCTTGCGTTTGAATCCGAAAACAGACAGCCAATAAGATCACACCACTTTCATGTTAAGGGGAGTGACGTACTGGAAGAATATTTGGATGCAGCTGAATGACGATTGTCGGAGTATTTCCGGGATCCATCCAGAACGGACACACACGCCCAGTCCAGGAAGCGGGTGATGACTTGTTGAGTGCAGAGCACTACCATCCGCATACGTTATCAATGCACAACTGATTTCACATTGTCGTGACAGATTACCTAGTACTGAAAGTCCGCTTTTATTGAACTGAGGAACATTGCAGCATGTGATACTGGTACTGCTGGACGACAAACTTCTAGGTGATTTAGGATGAATCAAGAAAGTAACACGTGAAGATGTAATGCTGCAAACAGTTGTCTTTCCCTTCCTAGACGATGATCACAGGACAATGCCAGGTTTCCAGGCCGATGGACTAGACTGGGATGTTCTCCACATCACAAAATTACCCACCTTGCCCTGTTCGTCACATGATGTTATTTCCAAACAGTCATATAAAATCCATCTCTAAGAAGCCAGAGGGACTACTTCAAGGATTATTTATTTGGGGATCAAAGATGGGATGGAGGTATAATTCCTCAACATACGACCCTTGCTGGACGATCGTTTCTCCTAACTTCGACGATCTCTGTTGAACGCCCTTTGTGGACGGTCTGAGTTGGTGGTTGTCCACCACAGAAGATTTTTCTTTGTCTTAACGGAGTAATAGTGCTGTTGTTCAGTAGATGACTACTACCTTGGAGCTCCCCATAACATCCGAGTCGTGAAAACGCTTTTATTGTATGTATGTATGTATGTATGTATGTATGTATGTATGTATGTATGTATGTATGTATGTATGTATGTATGTATGTATGTATGTATGTATGTATGTATGTATGTATGTATGACAGATATTCACACGTTCACACATTTCCGTACCAATAGAAGTATTAAGTATTTGCAATGACATCCTTACTATGTCAGCTGTTAAGATGGATTGACAAATAAAGCAAATCCCATAACTATCTAGCGGTCGGCAGTAAAGACCGCAGTTCAATAAATAATGTGACAGTGAATAATGTGATACCCCTAATACCTCGTGGCACATAACTGACCATATACAATCCGGATGACCACCATCGACTTAACTAAAATCGGACTGAGTGGAAGACAAAAGGTCATAATGTGGTCATAGCAGCCAGGTCAAGGGTCGTCCACGTCCATAACATATTCTATCTCTGGGTAAAGAAAGTCGATGATATGCAGGATCCCCTGGGCGCTTTGAAACAAGGTTCTCAGGAGGTATAGGTTATTAGTTTTGTTTGGAGACTTGTTCCCAATTGAAACGTAATGTAGTTCTTAATGGGCAATTTGCTGGTGTCAGACCCTGGGTTTTCCAACGATTTCCTTGACTCCATTATCAACACTACAGAGAATGACTATCTGTCGTTACTCTCTTAATCGATATGGCACTGTGCTTTGAGTTATGAGAAATCTTTACATTCTCATCTCGTTTACACGCATCGGTGTGCCCTAACTGTAACAGATACAGGTTGCCAGAGAAAATATACACAGCCATTCAAGAGATCATTTATATAAATGATATCACCATCATCATCATACATGTGTATTAGTAATTATACAATTTGCAATAATTTCATATGTTTTGTAATTAAAAGAACTGTCTTTTCGGGAATTGTGATAGTGTGATTGACGATTACCATGATTATTTATTGATCAAGAAGATTTTAACTGGATGACAATTCTTTCCATCTGTATATCTTCCTTTGGTAGGCCCTGGGGTAGAATAGGTCTTCAGCAACGCATGATTGCCTTAAAAGGCGATTGTGCTTATCGTACGAGCAGTGTAACGGGATCGGGTGGTCAGGCTCGCTGACTTGGTTGACACATGTAATCGGTTCCCAACTGCGTAGATCGATGCTCATATTGTTGATTGTCTGGTCCAGATTCGATCATTTACAGACTGTTCTTAGTCCATTAATGACCCGTACATGGTCTGCATTTAGGATGGGTACCTTATCACAAATTGGTAATTAATTGTTTATTGCAAATTGTTCAAACTTGGCTGTAGATCACCAGCAGTCAACGTAAGGACACATTACTTGTTACCTGCCCTGTCTGGCGTATAGATGTAAGGTGTTTGGGCAGGTTCATGTGGAAATGAAAGGCAGGTAGGAGAATGTGAGGTGAAAAGACACGTTCATATCACGACGTGCCTGCGTGTCTATGCATTGTTGCTTGTACTAGGCCAAACCTAAGCCGGTTTTATAGTACTAGCTCACTGAAATACCATTCGTAGTTGATCATGAATACCCTACTCAGACACATTATACTGACTCCGAGCTGACCAGCCTTTGTTGTACTCGTTATTACCGAGCGCCAGGCGGGGACCAACAAGTACCGCATTTTCACGGTTTTTGCGAGAATCAAACCGGGGATCAAACTCGTGACCCGCAACCTTCCGCCCTCCGAGCGGACGTTCTAACCCTACAGCAAGTCGACGGTTGATATGAAGAGGAAGATGAGAGTGGGTAGAGGATGGATGGTAAAGGTTTGAAAGGAACGGTCCATGTGGAAAGGAAGCGGAAAAAATATAGGCAAGGAAAGGAAGGTAAATGTGGAGAAGAAAAGAACTTAAATATGGAAAGGAAAGGAAGATAAATACGCAGGGGCATGTTTATGTTGAAACGACATTGAGTATTGAAAGGAATGTAAATATCATAAGGAACGTAAATATGTAAACATGGAAATGAAATTAATTGATAAAGGAAAGGAAGGTCAATGTGGAAAAGAAAAGAAGATAAATATGGAAAGGAAAGGAAGGTAAATAGACAAGGGAAAGTTAATATTGAAAGGCCAGTAATTACTGAAAGGAATGTAAATATCTTAAGGAAGATAAATATGTAAATATGGAAAGGAGACGACTTGATAAAGGAAAGGAAGGTTAATGTGGAAAAGAAAAGACGGTAAGTATGGAACGAAAGGTGAAAGGAAAGTTAATATTGAAAGGAGGGTAATTATTGAAAGGAAGGTAAATATGGTAAGGAGGGTGAATATGAAACGGAAAAGAGAACAAGTGAAAAGGAAAGAAATGTAAATATGAAAAGGAAGTTAAAACACCGGACACGTATTCTCTGCTCGCATAGTAAGGTTTAGAAATTTGGCCATGGTCTATGCATATTGAGAACTTCATGTTCATTACGCTCATTCCGTTTGATCCAGTCACGTATTTGTCCTGCTTTTAATGCGACTGTGATCCTTCACATTAACTTGGCTTGTCAGTCAACAGAGGTAACCGTGGGGCGACCCCTTGGAGAACAACAAAGGGTTATAAGGATAGTGTTGTGGAATAATTGCTTGATTAAGGGCTTATATCAAATTGCAAATGAGCTCCTGGAGCTGTTTATTTGGCAACCTGCAAACGCCAATGATATGAGATTATTTCTAGTAGCTAGAAAATACTTGCATGGGAAAGGAGACGAGTGTGAGCTGGATCAGTTTTCTTCTTTCGACAGTGCCCCATGGAAGAGTTCGACATGTCGACATTAGTATTCTGCCATTTCAATGCAGGGTCCGTGACTCTCTTTCTGCATGATCTTACAATAACAGAGAAGGTTGCATGTCTCACTTCCAAAGTTACTAAATGGTTGCCAACACTGTAACCCAAAACAGCTGATAAAAAGAACGATACTAAAGTTTATTAATATTCTGCCATTTCAGTGCAGGGTCCGTGACTCTCTTTCTGCATGATCTTACAATAACAGAGAAGGTTGCATGTCTCACTTCCAAAGGCACTACATGGCTGCCAACACTGTAACACAAAACAACTGATAAAAAGAACGATACTAACGTTTATTTTAATTTACATATCTTGCATATTCTGTACATACTCTTTAGCTACAGACCCTTATTCACACTGATAGTTAATCAATCGTCAACACGTTTTCGAAAACAAAATGTATATTCAGACACGTAACAGATGTGATAAAATGCAAACTTGCAACTTCAGCTCTACACCAAGAAGACCCACTACCACCGTATGTGATACTAAACAAATATTAGACACATCAACAACGCAGGGTTACGAAGAAGTAGCCGGACGGAACAGAAGGTCTTAAAAGCTCATTGTTTTTCATTTATTCAACATGTTATACCCACTGCTCTGAAAATAGCCTTGCATTCGTGTTTTGAAACAACGCAGGCTACAATCTGCACACATTGATGAAGAGCAGTTTGACTGCTAATTTCAATGGTTTATGTCAAGGCGACGTCGTTAATCATACATAACATGACGCAATCATCCATTACTTCATGCATTGCCGTAGAGCCTCGCTCAGGTCATGTGACGCAATCCGTGTTAATCAATATTGATTGGATTTCAGTACATCCGCGCTATACCTTCCAATTCTCCCTGCTTCATAGAAGTCTTTCTTGAACTGAAGATAACATGAAGATAAGATGAGATGGACTTTATTGTCAAGAGGGAAATGTTTCTTACGTTAAAGTAATGACCTGAGCTGCCAAACATGCAAATCCTTGATGAATGCAGTGCATTACAGATATATATCCCAGAGTGAATATTATACAATAGCTGACACGCAAGTAATTATTACGCAAGCATCACGCGTAATACTGATTGATTCCATAAGGGGAAATGGTATGAAAGACTTGCAGAACCTGTTCGTTCTCATATTTGACATATGCGCTCGACGCCCATGATCAGTGAATGCATACATGGCCAATATTATTTAGCTTTTTAATAATTTGGTCGTAAAGACATATGGGTATGCAAGACAGTTTAACTGATATTGGCAATATTTTCAATTTCTTTATTCCATATGATGCAAGCAGTTGAAAATGGCAGTTACAACCAACGGTGTAAAGCTAATTTTAACAGAAAATGTACTTTCATCTTAATGTCAAAATTCCCTAAACGACACGCAACGAAACGTATTTTATTTCTAACCTAACGATGATGTCTCGTGACCACAATTTCACCTTCCGAAACTCCAACAAGCAGAATTTGCTTGTGGTAGGAAAAACGTGCCGTGACATGCAGTAAATGGACAATTTACTACGCCAGGTACCGTGTGCATCAAACAAGTACGACTTAGGTCAGGATGGTCACGACTGACGTCACAATCTATTTTAGCTTCGTCACTTATGTTGTCGTCTTACGACCACAACGTCAACAAGTAGAGGTCGCGAATGTTAGGGCCTGAAGTTGGGCAAGCTGTCACATAGGTTAATCGTGATGAAAGTCTGTCCGGGCACATGACGCTGATACCTACTGCCGTATTAAGAAGGGGTGTTAGACAGTCATTGAGGCAACGTTGTCTTGATGGAGTGAATGCAACGGGAGACACTGGACAAGCACCGGTACAGTTGGCTGTGCTAGCACCTCAACAAGCGCACCTTGAACACGTTTGTTTTTGTTGTTGTTGTTGTTGTTGTTTTTGTTTTTGTTTTTCTATGTGTATATCAATTTTGTTTGGACCCGTGAAGGTCCGGGCTAGAATACCCGTGAAGGTTCGGTCAGAATAGGTCTTCAGCAACCCACGCTTGCCATAAAAGGCGACTATGCTTGTGGTAAGAGGCGACTAACAGGATCGGGTGGTCAGGCTCGCTGACTTGGTTGGCACATGTCATCGGTTCCTAATTGCATAGGTCGATGTTCATGCTGTTGATCACTGGGTTGTCTGGTCCAGACGCGATTATTTACAGAGCGCCGCCATATAACTGGAATATTGCTGAGTGCGGCGTAAAACTATACTCACTCACGTTTTTGTGTTTGTTTTAGTATATTACACTGTCAGGTGTTAGTAACTGACCGGAAACAAGATCTGTAAAAGAACTACAAACGCCGACAAACAACAGCACACACCAACACAAATGCACACGCACAGAGCTACGTGTGCTACTTAGCTTTATAGGTACAAACATCGATGCTCACACCAATTCTTCCACGACTCAAATACTAATATCTCTCTCCTGTTCATACAAGGTCACACTATGGGGTCTTTGTTGCCTGCGGTAATAATGAGTATTTAACCGCCTCAGTTGCTAACACCGTAGGACTGATCTGAAAATAAACACAATTATGCGCATAACATAGCGCCTTCTGGATATAAGGACCACTGCCACTGTCGAACGCATTTCCCCTAATACCACATACTAACAACACCACAAAGGTGCTGCACAGGTAATAAATTTGTTGGGAACCTAATTATAATGTGCTGGATAATATGAGTTTTATACAAAACATATCATGTGCGCGATGTGCAAGTGGCGGTTGCAGCAGGTATAGACCTTTGTTTCCATTCCATCAATGATTTTCAGCGATCAATGCATACACTTTCATCATTTTTCTTGCCAATTCAAATTAAAACTGTTTCGGCAGATACGTCGGACTGGTCATTATCTGGCGTTGATGGTTTTGAGGTGCCATTCCATTAAAACACTAGCGAGACCTTGATCAATTTTGTAAAACGATTTGGAAATGAATAGGTATCTTTTGAAAATTTACGGACGACAACCATCGGATGCTCTGAGAAATATTTTACAGGGACAGTTATTCATCAATCAGAATACTGCACAACATGAAAATAGCAAGTAGCAACAAAATGAGATAGTCTCAAAGGCAATCATCGACTATTCGACGATATTATATTCCCATACCATTACTACATTGGAGCAACACGCCACGACGTACACAAGTAAGTAATGCATTGACGTCATGGCTGAAATTACTAACTGTTCATACATTGACTTGCGAGTATAATAACAAGGATATCCGGCATTGGTCACGTTATATCTGGATTGCTGCTTTGTACAAAATGTACGTACGTCAAACTATTGTCTGCACTCTCGGGAACGTCATTTTTGTACACTGTATCATAATGTTATGTTTGGGATATTTCTGCTTGAGCTCAGTTTGACCCAGGTATCAAGATATGCCTTTGGAAGGAATATGTCACGACTCAAACCCCACCCCACCCCCACCCCCACCCCCGAACACTCTTTGTGAATTTTAAGTGTTTCGTATGTATATATGGGTGTCGTCAAGTCTACGTGAATACATTCTCCAGACACTATTCGAGAACGGATTGTCTTCCACACAGTCAATCAATTCTTGTTTTCGCGGAAAAATGCAAACTCTCACAGGCTCCATTGTATCTATACAATTCAAACACTGTCACGGAACTAGACTCGCTCTCTATGTGAACAAAAACACAAAACTCCAAAAGTCCCTACTGGTTTGAGTTAAGGTTCGTAAAGAGGCTCTGCGTTGTGCCACTGACGCCTAGAATCGACCATGACATCCTGTGGAAAAAGCTGATCAGCATCTTTTCATTGTCCACTGATACTGAGTCCTGTTTGTTGAGAAAATGCTATGGGGACGATCGAGGGAGTCAGTATAAGACTGGTAAGATACAAATACAATAGGGGGCAATCATTATACGATGAAGTGTTTGCCAAACACTGCATTGTCAATCATCGATAGAGGATGTTATTCTAAGAAAATATGTTATTGATGTTATGTTCGAGCAATATATTAAATACAAACTAAATTGTGTGAGCAGTAACATTTAGCTCCTGTTTTCACAATCATAAATTCCCCTTGGTTACGCGGTTTGTCGAGTATGTTCTTTTTACATGAAGAATAACATAAACCGTGACTACTACACAGTTGAAGTCATACATGATGCCTTAATGAACGCAATGTGAGATGGGGAGTTGCGTATGTTTCTGAACTCTTAATGCAGTTCATGTAACCTCCACAGTGAACGTGTCCTTAGTGTAATCATTTTGATGTGTTTACTTCAACATCAAATTAATTTGTATTAATGGATCCTCAGAATGTGGAGGTCCGGTTATTTTCCTGGAGATTCCTGAGGGCGGAGGAGAGAGCCAATGTGTCGCTCCATACATCAAAACCTACCCCACCACGGGAGGCAAACTTAGTTGTTCTGATTATCTGTGATATCGTTAAACGAATCTCTTAGATAGCATCACAAAAACCACACAACCACACGCTCTCTTTCAGTGACAACATGTACTGTTGTAAACCATACCCTTAAGTGACACTATTAATTTACACGATTGATCGCAACCGCTTATTCCAATATTTACAAGGGGACAATGAGACAGCATTGTGGGAGGTTTCATTGAATCCAACATGTGATTTTGTCACCATTATCTTGTTCCAAAGTGATGGATCTATTCTCAAAGGAAATTGCGGCTACTTTTATTTGATCATGTCGACAGCAAGCCCGTAAAACCCTCCTGTCATTGGCTACACACATATATCGACTTAATATTACGTGATATGATGTATGCAGGAGCCTGTGACAGCCTAATAACATGTAGTTTCGTTCACAGTTGTTTAATGCTACAAGAGCACACAGCAACGACTATTAACGTGTACAACTTTGCAGTGTCCGTGTTAGACATCTTCTTCAATACACTTTACCTTAAATTTAGGGGAAATGACGTTAGTAAGATATTGTTTGAAGTAATGAGCGGTAACATTTTTTACTAAAAGGCCATACTACATTGCTGAGTATAATTGAACTATTCGCGTTTCTGTGGTTTCATATCAACGGTTGTACATCAACACCCAGTACATTTACATGCATGGAGATCCGGGTTACAGTTGGCCGTCTTCAGCAACCCGTCTATTTCGTAAAAGGCGACTAACGGGCGATCAGGCTCATTGACTTGGTTGACCCATGTCATCGTATCCCCAAACTGTAGATCGATGTTCATGCTGTTGATCACTGGATTGTCTGGTCAAAGCAGATTATATACAGACCGTCGCCTCATAGGTGGAATATCCATGCGTAAATGATATTTCGTAAAAAGCTATTTCGTGACATTGTGCCCATGGATGAAATATGTCACCACTGTAAGGATTCGGGCACCAGAATGGTCTAATTAGTAGTGCAAAGGTATAGTCTCAGGGAGTCCTAGAAACCTCTATCGTCAGTTCCAATCACGTATTCGCTCTGATCTTGTTTTTTTATGTTTTGGGGTTTTTTTAACTGTAAGAATCATCACATGAATACGTCAACAAAGTGGCATTTGTTTGAGACGTGTACCACTGCGGGTATTCTTCCCACAATCACGCCCACACATAATGATGCTATAAACACTTTACTAAGATAGTTGGTTCCATCCTTAAACACAAAAACTAGAAATTCACATTTTGTATGGATGGAGTCTGATATGGCAGCTCCCTTGAAAACCTATCCAACACGCACCCAATTTTGTCTTTTAATAAATGAAGAAACTGAAAACGTTTCTGAGAATGTAAAATCTTCAGCACGTATCAGTCCATGTCAGCCAATATCTGCATATGGATTAATTTCATCATGTTTGTTGTTAATGAATCGAATTATGTTTTTGTAACGTTGCTTCCGCACTATCATCCCCGAAGGTCGAAAAAAAAGTAGAATCAAACGCAAATGCTCTCAGACGTGCATACATCTCAACGTCATTCGTATTTGCATTGAAGACCTGATATAACTCTTGGAATCCGTAATGGAATGGAAGACAATTTTCTCAGAGTAGGAAAAGTAGAAAACTCAATATTAAATTCATGAATATCCGATTACTTAAGCTTTCATCTTAGGTGCACATGCGAGGAACTGTCGTGGTGGGAAAACTGTCCTTTATGAATATGTTTCATAAAATAATCAGCCTCTCTTTTTACTCGTGTTTTCTTAACATTCACACGTCAGTGCAAATGTTGCCCAAGTGACAAGTGCTTCCTTCGCTAAGTGAACTGGAAGGCGCTCATACAATCGTCACTGCATTCTGAAATGTCCAAATTGTGCTTATGCTATTACCCAGGATATGTCTTTCACCAAATAGTCAATAATTCGTGATAGTCAATAGTTCATGATAGTCAATAATCGTGTTCCACATGCTATGTGGGGAAGTGATGGCATGTCATAACACAACACGATCGGGTTTCCAGGTTCTGAAGAATTACGCATCGCGAGAAGAAATGGATACCATGATATTTCGACTGCGTCTAGTACAGTAGTATGTTTAATGAAGCACCTTCGAGTACAGATACATACTGGATACGAGACATGTACATCAACACTTGACATTTCACCGTGATACATCAGGTTACTTAAAGTATTTACGTCCTTATCTACAGATACGAAGAGCGTTGACGGTTACAAAAATAAGATATCTTAATTTTTCGATAATGGGTCCACTTTACCGAAGAATTTCAACTCGGATCATATAAAAAAGAGTTACATATACAAAACTAAGTGTTTCATATTTCTACAAGATTAATACTGTCAATATTATCTTTACAACAGTATCGTAAATTCATCCGAAGCATCGCGTTTTACAGAAAGGAAGTGAAAGTATGGTGTCGAGAGCCATCAAATGCTGATACGTTATCACAAGTGTTTAAATTTGTTAATCTGTGGCAATCATGGCAAGTGTGAGAGTAATTGAAGCAGCAATTCCCATTGCTCCTAATCACTGTATTCTATCTCCGATTCAAGATGTTTCCATTGACATTTATATTAGTGCCACCTTTGTGGTCCAGTGACCGTAATGACTTGCTTCAGGTCACGCTGACTTGGTTTCATTGGCATCGATGCACCGGTGCTACAACCAATCCGATGGCAGTTACCAGATTTGCCCCAGCAGTGATTAATGATCTTCGCTACATTATACCGATTGAACTTTGAGTCGGTGATACGTGAACAATTGAACTTTCAGGGGTATTTCCATAAACCATACGTTCATTTTTGTTCATTTGCTTAAAGAGATATTTACAGAATAATTGAGTCACTTCTTGATTGATCAAATCGACGAGAAATGGCTTGAGGTGATTTGTAACACATAAACACAAAACGATGCGTTCGCCCATACCTAGAGCTTGTGTGCTTAAATGCATGCTGAGTCAAGATCTGGCAAAATACGGGCGATGTAATCCGGATCCTCATTCCTATAATAAATATTTGTATTGATTGATTGAATTTAGTTGTACGCCGTTCTCAGCAGCGATACAGCTATATGGTGGCTGTCTGTAAATAATCGTGTCTGGATCAAACACTCCAGTGACCAATATCATGAGCATCTGTCTACGGAATTGGGATAGGGTGACATGTGTCAACCGAGTCAGCGAGCATGGATTACTGAAGACCAGTTCTAACACGCATCTTCACGCGTTATCAATGATTGTGCCATTACCTGTGTGAACGTGATGGCAACGAACACTGAATCAAAGCTTGCTGAAACGCATTTTTCTAATAGGTGCATTAATAATCTTCTCCACATTGATAATCTTCTCCACATTAATAATCTTCTATTATTCACCATTCACAGTCGGGAAATAATCAGTATGTGTTCTGAAATATCGATGTGTTTGACGAGTAATCGATGTGCATGAAAGACATTCGATAGGTTTGACGACTAATCGATGTGCATAATGGACAATCGAAGTGTTTGACGAATAATCGAATTGATGTCTGTCCTCTGAAACGAAGGGTCTTTAACTTCCTGAGTGGTTCTGGCTGCTGTTCAAGGGAGTCTTAAAACCTGTCAGTAGCACAAAATGGAATTGTTGAAGGTGGTGATTTTATCTGGTTAACAACGCATTAGAAGCGATGATAGGCTTCCCATTCGTCCTATAGTATTCTGATAAGGCATCGGCCATAAACCTTGAGTAGACATGTGTTGATTTTAATGATTGTTTCTGCTGACCCATGAAGTCAGCCTGCGGTCTCCTCCTAATGCCTGCATTGTTCAATGGACGACACCAATGTTTTCTTTTGTGGTGCTAGTGAACAGATCTCCCAGATTGGGAATCATTTCTCCCACGCTTCCTCGACATACGTTTAAATGCAGTGCATGACTAGGTAGCCTCTACTTAAAATTTTTGAAACGCAATGACTGGAATTATAATCTAATGGGGAAATTATATTAAAATCTTATGGGGAAAGGAAATAGGTTTCATATACTACCGTGATATTATGTTACCAAAAATAACAGCAAAATGTCTGGTCATTCGTTTGGTCATGTTTTAACGCCACGTCTTTTTTTAACGCCACGTCATGTTTTAGCGTTGATAACGCCAACGTAAAACGTGTGGTCTGGCATTAACCAGGCGATGTCGCATGCTTCCATTTACAAAACGGGGAGAACTGGAACGACAGGTTACCATTTAAGAATTGATCTTTAGCAACCCATGCTTGTCGTAAGGGGCAATTATCAGGATCGGGTGGTCAGACTCGCTGACTGACACTCGAACCCAGTGCATGTTGTCGCGTTAGCGCAAGCCAGACTAACTTGTGATCTCCCATGAGCTGTGAAGCTGATTTCACTTTCACTCCCAAATAAATGTAGATGCACCACCTGAATATGGTTGGCTTCTGCACTTGACGTCATGCGTCTGCAAGTCATGACTGTTTCACAACTGGAGATTGTTTTTGTTTCGATGAAACTGTTTCTAGCAACATCGTATTGTCAATATCTGTTTGAAGACGGAACGGTAGTTTTAATACGAAAGCGACACTTGCACATAGTTTTTGTGGCATACGGGGGCTAAAGAGTTGTTAAATGCTTTTAACGTATTTTTACCACAAACAAACATCTAAATAGAACGGCGTGCATTCACGCGCACGTACACACCGTGATACACTACCTTAGTGTATGTCCTCCTGATTTGTTTTGAAGGAAAATGCAATATCTAATTTCAGAATGATTTATTTAGCTTAATGTATTCCCATGAAGCTCATTACCTTTTTGTGTATGTGTAACAAATATCGTTTCCCTCAAATCTAGAGGGGAAACAAATAGACTTTAAACAATTCATCATTAATCCAAACGTTGATTTACAACAATATGTCTCTTAACAACCGAACCAAACACATGGCTAGTAACTTTTGACGTTGTTAAATGAAGTGTGGTTTTAGGACTTGGGCTGCATATTATGGTGCATTCGAAGACCTAAAAATGCATGAAGTGTGAACAATACAATGAAAAATCTACTCTGCTTGGGCTGTCAATTATTTATCAATCATTGAACAACATGCTGCTGTACGTCGAAGCATGTGCACATCCATCATTCAGAGCCAAGGAACATCCATAATGAAATGTCCGTCACATTTGTTTGAACTCCATCGCGTGTGTGAAAACGTAAAACATGATTTCATTGAGGTGACAGACTCAATGACCTTGGAGAATGAACATCTACTGGAGAGCTTGGTGTTGATGTTTCGATCCCCGTCCTTCTTGTTCCATAGACTTTCAAAGAAAAGACTTGTTCGTGAGACTGCCTGGGAGTGAGCATGTGAACAAAGGACAAGTCAACCCAGATCCAGAGTAATCTATCTGAGTAGGGTATGTGTGTTAAAAAGAGGTGTGATGATCTCTCGTCAAGTCTGAGTCACTCCGTGCTTGTGACTTTTTTATTCATTCACGAAATCTCACCCAAAACCAGCTTAGTCCCGATGATTTGAAATAAACAAAACGGTCTTCTTGACATGGAAGATGCCAATACAGAGTGGGAGCGGTAGCGCACAAGTAGTACTGGCTCTAAGAATAGTTTTATCACTGGAGCGGGGATTTTAATAAATTTTAAAGAAACCAATCTCAGTTTTTGTAGACATATTTAGGTCTGTGGTGCCGATATCTGTTTGATATAATATGTAGCACAAATTGATCTACATGTAAGTTGAGATAATTCAGTCATTTGATGACTTGCAGCGTGTTTCTGGAAGTCTTGACAGGAGATGGAATATTACAGCATGGAATTATATCTTATATTTACATTAGAATTTCCAGATGTGATATCATAAGCTTGGGGATGCTGGTCTGTCATACACACCCCGAAGCAAATATATCTAAGAAAGCTCACGCCAGTTTAGTAGATATGGCAAGTCTAAATTTCCACAGCTTCTGAACATGATGAAAGTCCCTGGGTTCACTTCTATTTTATTTATACATTTAATGTAAAACCTTTCATTTTTTGTAAAGATATATTCATTTCAGAGACTAACTGTTAGTTTGGTGTTACATAGTCTTCTCGTAGCTTGCAGGTGTACAATCCAAACTTGAAGCCAAATATGGAAGAAATATTTGGTGAATCGGCCTTTTCTGTAGGGACTACAGGTAGCACAGCTCTCTCACCCGGTGTTCACCAACGAGTGAGCATCAATGTGATACAGAGACAGTGCGACAGGGCAGCTGTGGCAGTATTTACTTCGCTAATATGCCCAACAGTTGTTACACATGAGAACACATTCATTCATCTCATTTAGCAAAGGAAAGGCGTTAACGGTTGAAGGTGACAGGGTCGTGATGAATGACTTCATCTGTGGGCATTTCTTGTACGCCACCATGGACTTCACAGAAACTTGGAAATTAGGATCACACGTCGTAATAACTGAATTACAGTCATGGGATCTAGAATAGGAGTTCATGTCAAAAGGAATAGAGCATCCGCATCAGTACTTGCAATCAGCGTCGTTTTGTACATGTGAAGCTAAAAACGTTATATTTTTACACCGTGTGAAGAAGATAAGATAGTTCTTTGATTGACAATATTAAGGCATCGGGTTGCCTCCTCGTTGAAATAAGAGAATGATGCTAAACCTGTGTG
This sequence comes from Haliotis asinina, assembly GCF_037392515.1. Classification (NCBI taxonomy): domain Eukaryota; kingdom Metazoa; phylum Mollusca; class Gastropoda; order Lepetellida; family Haliotidae; genus Haliotis; species Haliotis asinina. The sequence continues at coordinate 6,174,072 of NC_090295.1, read as the reverse complement.
TAGGTTTTAAAGGTATAACTTTCAAATCTAATAACTGTTACCAACATATTATTAACATGCATTTTGTGGTAACTTGTGTGTCGGATACAACATTTGGATGTGTCCAGGGAGGGTTGTTACAAACGTCACCGTTACTGCGTCTTCCTTATTCTCTTTCAAACCACCTTCAGGCAACGAAGAGACGTCAATAATCACTGCAAATGAAGAATGTATTCCTAGTTCGCGGGAATTATCTCTAGCAATACGAAAGCCTCCGTGGTGTAGTGGTTAGAGCGGAAGGTCATGGGTTCCATCCCGGGCTTCGTTATACCAATAAACGTTAATATATGGTATTTCTTGGTCCATGCCTGGTCCTCGGCATTAATGGGGACAAAAAGGCCTCACTATAATGTGTCTGAGTCGGGCATTCGTGTTTACTGTATGTGGTGTGGTATCTCCGTGAACTAGTACTATAAAACCAACTTAAGTCTGGACAAGTACTAGCAGCCACACATACATACACGCATGTACGTCATCATATGAGCGAAATATTCTTACGTGCGTCGTCAACCTCATTTCAACTCACCTACAGCTGTAACAAACGGGCTTCAAAATGTTATAGAACAAAGACCGATAATGTGTCAGAATTAAATTGTTCCATGACGCTAACAAGTATTCAAAATAAGCACAACATCTTTCGCCTGGATGCACCCATCCATTTACACCATAATAAAGCTTGTATCGGTGGTTTATCCATTAGAACTGTAAAGGTTTAAACATTATCGGAACATTATCCGATGTTATTGCCACTGACTGGTTCAATGCTCGAACGCTTGTAATGTGATCCCTGCGCCTTTCCAAACACGATGTTAGTTGTTTCAGGACATGCACAATGGACTAAACTAAACACCAATCACAAACATGGCCAGTCTCGTAAGTCATACTTCAGAGGGTTTTAGTAGAATCATTTCCAGCAGGAACGCAACAATAATGTTGAACAAAACAGGATTTTCCGTATTTAACCGCACTCATGGACTTTAAAACGGGCTGTTTTTTCCGTTATTAAACCCATGGGCGTAATATAACATTTCAAATTTTATTGTTGAGAGTGACGCCCTTTGCAACAAGATATCGCAAAATTCAGCATTCATAAAGTTTGCAGTGCACGTTAGCAGTTAGGCCACTGTGTAGAGGTTTTCATGTTTAATTCGAGTCCAAAGAAAGGCCTGGTATTCTGTACCCATACAGACTCAATCCATATGGCTCACTCGTAGTCGCAATAAAATGATATAGGACACTTTCCCCGAGAACAGTAAAATATGTAAATTTAAAAGAGGGGGTGTCATTCAAGTTCACGTTTAAGACAGTTATTGAAGCATTGTCGAAGGTTCTGGTGTTTTGTATTGTTCCGTTTATATTCAAGTTCAATCCATTGTATCGTGTCTCACTTTAATTTTCTTCAGTTTCAAGCATTTCCTGAAATAAAGCTCTGTTTTATTTCTTTGTGAACGAGAACGGTCATTTTCCGTTATTAAGCCATGTGCTGAAATCATGGTAATGACGGATCGAGCTGTTCTGTGGGTACACGTACTTAGTAAATAGATCAAATATTAACAGTAAGTGTTATGACAGTAGGTCTGTTACTTTCACACCTCTGTGCCACATTATATTTCTTACACTGTAAGTCTCCATGCTCCCAAGTACCGAGAGTTGTTGACAATCTATTGCCCATTTTACTGTCTTGTCTGAATCTGTAATCTTGTTTTAGAGATAGATGCTAGTTTTACTTCTCAAATACTGTGATAGTCTAATTCGTTTTACTGACCTTCGTAGACGGGCTTTTATAATTTACATGCATTTATGGTGAATTTACAACCTGTTTTAGTCACGAAATGGCTGAAGCATTACCGACGTCACTATAGATTTAAACACACTCACTCACATTACATTTGTTACTGATTAAACAGTCATTCGTCTGCGTCATACACCATGCCTTATGGTTTGACAAAATGAACTATTCATCAGAATCTTGTTAATTAAAACCATAATCCGCACTTTCGAATCAAACGACTATGTGCGAGTCGCAAGTCGATATGACTATCATCGAACGTATTGATTGATCATGGAAGCTTGTAGTAAGGGCAACTGCACTATATGTAAGTAAATGTAGGTACTTGTCTGACATTTTGTATCAGTAACAAGTAAATCTGGATGGACATATGTCAAGAAGAGTGATAGCGTCGTTCATGTGGAAATGCAAGGAATGTTGGTCCGGGACTACGTTGAAATAAATGCCCCTGATTATTTCTCTGGAAAAGAAACCTTCAAGAGTGCATTTTCAAAGAAATTCTTGTAGGTTCTGGCTAAAGGTCATATGTATGTGTGAGATAGCAGGGGTTTCATAAATTTTACAGAATATTAATATTATGACAATTAATGACGTAATACCTGTTGAATCGTTGAACTGGCTGACTGAGTAAAGGGAACCATCTTATACATTCGCAAACATGACGCAAGAATCGTCCAGAGCATATTCATATACTGCTTCACAAACACAACATGTCGCCCCTCGAGCATATTCATACTCCTCCTTCATTGCATAGAGTTAGTTTATACTTTTGAGTACTTGGAAATATTTCCAAGTCAGCATTCGTACGAATTTATGATAGAATATAAAGTCACAGCAGTTATGCTGTAACATGCGTTTGTACATAACATCCCTTTCTAACGGCACGCAGGTCTGATCACAGACGATATGCAGTGTTAATGCTTAGTTCCTATCCACGTTGATTACGATGTCAAAGGGAAGATGAGATTCATATTGACCATTAAACAGCAGAAAGTGTACTGAAAGGTCGCGTCATTTCCCACGAGTGTTCTAATGTATAACTACTGGCGCCATAGTAGACGAAACTAGGTCATCGACACTTACAACATTGCGTGTCCGTGGAGAAACTGGAATCTCCTAGAACAAGGTTTCGCCTTTGCGTTTATTATCGTATTTGTTTAAATGATAGCGTCTTGTACCCAGCGGAGAGTGACAGCATCGCAAGCTGAACTTCATAGTGGAATCGTTTTGTCAAGATGGTATCCAGTAACGTCGGGCATGGTACTGATACCACTTCAGATACAGCTATGTGTATAGTTCTAGCAATTGCTACATTTAGTCATGTTTGGAACGTTTGATTTTGATAATCAGTTCAATTTTCGAATTCTTATTTTGCCATATAGCGATAACATTCATTTTCATTTATTACATTTCCAGTTCCGTGATCAGTTTTCACAGCACAGTCAGTCAGTCAGCAGACTTTTCATTTAATTGTGTATAAAGTATGCTGGAATGGTTTGGATGTAAAAGATTCCTCTATTCCTGTGATATGCATGCTATGACTGATAGTTCACAGCGTGCAGTGATGCCAGTGTTCATGTTCCGGAACACACAGCAAGGAAGAATAAAGAGAAAAGAAAATGGCCTAGATTGTATCTCAAGGATCTGTATAAATGTTTGTACTGACAAAGGTTCAAGGATGGGAGAAAAGTCATTACAAACCATGCAGCAATTGAATGATATGTTGAGCAGTCAAATGTGTTGTTCCTGTCAATTTCTATCCATAGTAGTTGTTGTATGATGACGTACATTACAGTATTTGCTGTCTATGAGTGAGTTTGGATTAGGTTTGCGTCGCAACAGTTGGTCTGCCGAGTTCGCCAGTGTTTGTAGTTCCGGGAAAGCTTCATCAATTACCATTTGGATTTAAAGCTTTGCAATTATGTAGAATTATTGAAGTTTTATGGAGTTTTGTTTAAACATCATAGCTTGGAAATTACCGTTGCTTACGACGTACTGAAAGTGGTAGCGGTTTGGGCAAGGTCATGCGATAAAACATAATACTGTCGATATGGAAATGCCCAAAATCTTACAAATATAATTGGTAGGTAAGTCCCCATACTATCAAAGCTAGATTTCAACTTAGCAGATTTTTAGAACGTAATATTTTTTTTCTTTTAATGTTTGGCTTATCATGTTCTGCAATCGCCAGCGACTGAAGGGATGGTGTAAATCCAGCCAGGGTCCACGCACTTTGCAAAAATAATGTAAGCTCCCATGGTCCCTAGTATGATGATCTACCTTCAGTTGCTGGAGACCTATAGCCCATTTGTATATATATTGTATCGTCCTCTACATTTCAAGTATTTTACATTTCATTACCAGTTTTAAATACATATCTGTGATGGCCTATTTTTGTTTTTTTTTTGACAGCTATTTTAAATTAATGTTTTTATCGCTATACAGCTGTAATATTGCCGATCCGATGTAACAGTTTAACTCACTCACTCACTACAAATATTATCACAAAACAATATGCTGTAATGTTCATATGTGAAGCCAAAACATGGATTTAACATAAACATTTACCCGAAAATTTATTTTGAGCGGAAATTCAAGAAATTGTCTTCTGTCCTTGTGAGTGACACATACTTGCAATATTCAGTCAGTATACATCGTTGTGAAGTATAATTCACAGTTTCGTTCCTTTGATGTTCAAAGAAAATCCACCGGAGCCCAATTCCTGTAACACAACTCAGATTTAAACTGTTTGATTATATTACCTTTATCATACATCATAATGTCATCTAGATCAGTACCTCGTGGAACCACCAACCGCATTGCAGCTGTTTAGTACATATTACATTCATCGCGATACCGCAAAAATAATGCAATCCTTTTGTTATTCCAATTTCAACAAATCTTCAACAACGATACAGAGAAACTTTCATTTGGCGTCTTCGTGCATCTACTGCCCTTACAAGGTCACCGGAGCACACAAGGTCAAACTGGTTCAGGGATAGCTATGCCAAACTATATTCGACAAATACACGATGGTATTCTTTATGTGTGGTGGTTGCTGTTTACTTATTTATGTTAATTCTGCATCTGACGGACGAAAGATTTCCCAGTGCGTTACCATTTTACAACCACAAATCTAAGCAAAATGTTAGATTTGGCGATTTATATATCACGTTATAATAACGAAAATAAACAATAACCATCGTGCTATTACCCATGTCTCGTTCTGAAAGGTTCTTGCGATTTATGATTTGTTTCCCGTTCTCGTCCTAGAAATGAAACTGATTCAAGAGTGTCTGCAATGACAATAAGATACAGCTGATTTCCAATACAGATACATGTACCTGTTAGTATAGTTAGTAGTAGTAACAAAATAATGTTTTCAATGGGGTTTGATATCGTGTTGTACACACACACACACACAGAGAGAGAGAGAGAGAGAGAGAGAGAGAGAGAGAGAGACACGCACAGACACAGATATATATACATAGTCAAGACTTCTGACTGTTGTATATATATCAAAAGTTTGTTATAAATCCTTTATGGTTTCCTTTAGATTCAAGTGCGTCAATAACCAGTCCAGCTCCTATTAAGACGGGGCGATTCTGTACTTGTGTACATCCTCGCATTGATAAGAATCAGTGACTTGTGTTCTCAGAGTTGGCGTTTACATCTGAACTCACCGGTGTGACTGGACTGGTGTTATGTTAAAAACCTTAATAATTTATTAGTAGTGTTAAGTCTACAATTAAGTTACATGCAAATTGTCTGGTTACACAAGTGCAACTCTATCATTTTGGGCAAACGCAATGAATTTCATGAGTAATCTAAACAGATATCTTCTTGTTATAACTCTGTTATTGTCCCCCATCAATAAACATGTAACGAAAACACATAAAACGACAGAAATGACATTTCAAAAAACACAACCGAAGTGAACTATTCGCACTCTGCGGAAAGTAAACACATTAACTAATGCTATCTATTTATTATCTGTCATACAACAGCTTATATATTTCATTTTTATAGCGCGGATTACCCGCATTATTAATCAGGATTGGCCTCTGTAATGAAACATAAATACGTTACAGGGCTACAAACATGCGCTCTAAACAACATTGGCATGCTTTTTCGCATTAATCGATTTCGCAGGAGCGGTTGCTATCGAACTACAATAATTGCTGCTTCCGATGCAGATGTTATTGTCAATCCTATTATGTTTAATTGATTCATTGCATTTCGGTTATTAAGAGCATGGACTCAACAATTGCCAAAGCACGTGGATATGGGCTTCTCACTGAGTGACATTCATTCTAAATGTTCTTTCGTTACAAGGTCGACAAATACAACCTTAGAACGCAATTGTTATATAATCCCCGTTCAAACAAAAACTCTCAGCAAATCTTGTTCTTCATCTGTAAGCAATAACAATGAGTAGAATTTGGCCTCACTACTAAACAGGTTTTTTATCATGGATATCCTTTAGAGTTTATAAATTATGTCACTGTCATCTTTAATTATAGGGTTCACTTTTTCAATATTTTCCCTGCAACCTGCCTCTTTGCTACCACCGTCGTGTTAGTGGTAAAGTAAGATCGTCATACCCTTACCATTCGCATTTATGGTTGTTGGAGTTTTCAGTAGCCAGTTTGGTCCATTTTTATTGCATATATTTTATATTTTCATTGTATTTCCATACAACTGTTTACAAAATGGGTTTAAAAGCAAGGTGGAGGCATGGAAGGCAATACACGTATCTAGGTACACAATACTAATCCACTGATGTTCTATTTTGGCTAACCTTTCAGGTTAAACCTTTCAGCTTTTGCACGTGAAATGCTCTAGCCAAACACCCTAATGGTCACTATCTTTTAAGTAACATTCAACAGGGGAAACCTGCCTTGAATATAATTTGTAGGCATATATCAGAGAATGCTTCCTTAAAAATAATATACCTTGTACACATGTTTCGGGCAGTACTACCTTGAATTTAACTTCTACAGATGTATACTAACATTTTAGTGCTACTTGTACCGATGTAACGTGAAATACTGAGTCGAACATACTGGGAAATGGTGTAATTATATTAAATATCCGAATTGAGGATTATGGAGGGTATTCTCTCTGAAATCAAGCTGTCTATCCTGCTGACAACAGAGCCACCAATATGTTATGAGCGAGTTACAGTTTCTATTTAGAGATTCAAATGAGCACGAGCAAATGGCCAAAGACATGTAAGTGAATTACTGGAATTCGGTCCCTTGCGTCTGTGCGTTATGTGAAGCCTATTTCAGGTGTCTCCTAAAGTGATATTACTGTAATAATGCGAACAGCGGCGTAAAACCACACCCAGTAATTCGTGTGGTGCCAAATGCACATCAATAAATAAGAAGTGGCTAAAGTGAACGTTAGGGAATAATACAGGCGGAGGATGTATTACCCATCCAAAGTTTAGCCTCAGTTAAAGTATTCACTATACCTATAATTAAATTATGTATATGGTTTCAATGAACTTGGAGAGACTAACTTGGAGAAACTAACTTGGAGAAACCAAGTGCAAACTTTATGCAGATGAAATTGCACTAGGATCATGAATCAAAGTGCTGAAAGACTTGTGCAAATATTGTGTATGTGAAAAGATATGTTTTTGGTGTTACGTTTTAAAATGAATTTGTCTATTTTCACTGATTTTCAGTACTCATGACAATAGTCTTTTCAACGTTACTAGTTTGTGTCACGGTACATCAGTTCATGTGTAAACAGTATCTTTAAACAGAATAGAATGTTTTGCAAAGTCTAGTTCAGAACACTTGACTGAAGTAAGTATATATGGCGTATATTTGTGTTATAATTACAGCATTTGAAAACAGCAGGATACACTTTGACAGAACATTTTGTCAAAGACATTGTTATTGCAATACAACTCAAGACTGACGCATGCCTTGCAAGATCACGCTTGCAATATCTGATACTGAGCAATGCAATAAACAGTTTCAGAACTGTAGGTGTTAACATGACGCATTCCGGAATCTTTGACAGGCAACTTTTAAAGAGGATTATTAGCAACTGCAGTGACACATTCACGTTTGTTTCCAAATAATATACAGGCCCTATCATTTGACTGAAAATTACTGGAGCTAATCTTTCGACACACCAATAATTACAAACAGTTAGAATACATAGTGCTATGTTGTCATCTGTTTCGAACTATAATACCATTCAAGCAAAACAGTAACTGTTATGTGCTAGAGGATAGAAACCAATTTATCAAATCAAAACCTGATTTATGTCAGTGTTGGGTGTGTGAGTGAATTTAGTTTTACGCCGCACTCAGCAATATTCCAGGGTTCTCCACATGGGCACTGTCTGTGAAGCCTATCTGTGGTGCCCACACACACACACACCCACCCACACCCCATCCCCCCCCACACACACACTCTGTGATATTGCTAAAATGTTGCTAAAAAAGGTGTAAATATATGGCGGCAGTCTGTAAATAAGTGAGTCTGGACCAGACAATCATGTGATCAACACCATGTGCGTCGATCTGTGCAACTTCGATACGAGGGCATGTGACAACTATGTCGAATTCCTGATCCCTATAGTCACCTCTTACGACAAGGATGGGTTGATGAAGATCATTTCTAACCCGATAATCACGATTCCAGTCGTAGGTATATAAATATACTTCATTTTACAAGGTGATAGATGTGTGGTTTTAATACAATACCATTGTTCGCAGACGGTGGTGCTGGCTTCAAGGATGATCCACAGTCACAGAAACAAATTCAGTTCAAAGGCTAATTTCAGGTAAATGCCAAATATCTATCTTTCTTAAATATTTCGTTATTTCATTTAGAGCATGTCGCGCTTCATGAACTTTGTGGAAAGGTCCGGAACAAATTATGCTTCCTTGCAAGCTATAAGTTATTACTTTCAGATTTATATCAACTGATCCAGATGTTATCTCTTACATAATCTAATCTGCTTCAGTCAGTTACCTGGCTCTGCGAAAATGTTTCTCATCTGTGAACATGTGGTGCAATGTACAGATTACAGATTACAGATTTACCTTTCATCAATCATTTCAAAGACTAATATGCGAAAAAGGTCATTACTAATATACCGCAAGGGACCTAATCGGGCATAACACACGGTAAAACGACAGCTGGGGTATTTGGCGATGACTGTGCACGTCCGACTAACTAAAAATATAAGACAACATGAACTATTTTACTCTTCTCTCCTCCTCAACGGGAGATATTTTCTGACGTGTGGCATCTTCACTTACTCAGAAAGCATGGATCTTACCAACCCGTAATGATCACTGTAAAGATTGCCATGTTGGGAATAGTTTAGACTCAATTAAAGTCGAACAACTATCCGAAACTCTGAAAGTTCCCGAGCCCCCTCAGCGTGCGATTGCAGCTTGACATGTTCAATTTGAACATGTATTCAATTTGATTCAGTTATCCATGAACATGTGCCGTATAGTCAAGTATTTGAATCCAATTTCAATAACAAAGAGTCTTCCGTTTTTCTAACAAATTTATGAAATGCTATTATTTCCAAGGATTTGTACATTTGCAGTTATTTAAAACATTATCGTTCCACTAATCTAAATCATTTGCATTTTGAAAAAACGTAAACTTAAATAAGATAGTGGCAGAGGATGACAGAATCCATTGTCACGCATTCACTTCAAGCAACGTATCAGGCACAGTATCCTATCAAATTTGTTCTTGCACTAAAAGCTTATCCTTTTATACATGTAATGAGAGGTCGTGGTTTTATTAATGCTGATTCACAGGTAAGTTTCATCGTGAACGTTTACTCCCAATTATAGCTATAAGGATCCTCTTGGGAAGCATGCAAAGTGCATTATGGAATCAAGGCATTGTCCATGTTTCTAAATGAAACAAAAGAGGTAAGATATACTGGACAAACGTAGTTATGTGTAAATTTGGAAATTATGAATAATAATCTATCTACTCACTGACACATTGATGAAATATCAATCATAAAAATAACAATATCCCTAACTTTGTTTGTCCAGTATATAATCTCAGTGTCAATGGTGATGTTGATGGTGATGTACCGTAGAACAATGCAGACGTGTGCACCAAGTACATATCAATCAGCAACGACCAAGTGTTTCTAGCTAAGGTTCTCTTAATATGTAAGCAGTGTGTCGAGGAGAAGGAATAGCTTAGCAAGGTATTTCTCTTGGATGGATTAGGCTGACAAAAAACTCATAGCATCCGGGATTTTGCCAGGAATACCGCTATTAATCTTGGAAAATGGTTATGACTGCAGTATGTGGGAGTCATCTCATTCACCAAATGTTATGGAAGGGTTCTACTTCTGTCTTATCTGTTGCTGTGAGGACAAGGGCTCTGACATCAGCCTGACGTTGCTGGGACCCCCCTGGCACAGTGGGACATTGGATCCTCCTTCCTGCATTTATCTATTTCTATTTGAAAACGACAATCATGATTATTGCGATCATTTAACAGGACGGGACAGCGTCAAACTCTAATTTCTGTGATGCTTATTACTGACCTCTTATTTTATTTCTTCCTTGTAGTAATGAAATACGCACGCTCGATCCATACAGGCAAGTGTCAGTGTAAGTGCCAGCTGTAGACTGGAATCTGATGGTTCATTCATTACCAGACTTGCAGATACATATACGAAACACATATTCCAGCCAAGAAGACTTGACAAAATACCCTCTGATTAATTGTACTCGCCTCATGTCTGGCCACTGTGTTAAAACAACAGCTGGGTTTTATCTGGCGCGGCTGGTGATAAACGGCAGGCGCAGATCACCACAGAACATCTTCTGCTCCTTACATTCGCAAACATTATATGCGTGTTTGGAAGAATAATGCGTGAAATCGAGAATGGAATGTTCACATTATATGTTTGATCTCGAAGAATGCTCTGACGTGCTCTCGAATGTCGCCACTGATACCGAGTCGTGTTCTTACCTTACTCCTAAGAAATCACTGTTTGTACCTAGCTAAGTCTGGGGCCGCTCCGTCTTACTACGTAGACTTGTATATGTGAAGAAAATATGTTTTGTCGTGATGTACTGTGCCATCAAATACACTAAGCAGATCATTGCGGCTAGTCAAAGAAGAAGAGTAGAGAGAAAAACATCTAATTCATATCGATCCCTGAACCGATTTCATGCGCACGGCCTTCATGTGTTCCTCAGTTGCAATTTGGTCCTTCATAATGTGAACTAGTTTCCTGTGTACGGGACTCCAGTAAAGCGCTGAGATTCATATCAAGTCAACGGATAAGAATGCTTTCGATTTTCATTCACTTCTCTTGTCAGGCGTTACGAGAGTACTGAATTTTAATGCTGGGTGAAAAAGAAACATTTTTAACAAAGTCACTCTCAGAAGGGGCCGCCAATTGTGCCCAAGCCTTGCCTGGTACAGGACGGAAGTCCTTGTAATGTTCCTGGTTGACCTTAGGCTGCCGAACGCGGCCAACAGTGCAATTCCCCTCTGCGACTTACATTTGAACCTGGTTTAACTTCCCCTGATATTTGAACTGAACTATATGATGGTTGTTGCTGAACCCCAGGCTGTAATAGGCAGTAGCATATATTCTTACTTATCAAAACAGAGTGTTTCAAATTTTCATTGGCGGGGAATTTCTCTACAGGAATAAGGAGAGATCGTATAGTACATTTCAGCTGCTGGATTTGAAACAATTAGGTATCCTATCAAATAAGTAGATAGGCAGCGTAGGGTTTGTTGACGTGGGAGCAGTTTTGATGAGAGGATAATGACATAAAACTCTCCTACGAGTTGACAGATCACGTTGAGTAAGAAAATGTTAAAGTATCCTCATTTCCACTGAACGTAACGTCCACCTGTTCTTGACAGCTCTAACCAATCTCAGTAGCGCCACAGTACCTGTAGACCAGACTCTTACGTGCAAGGGCTCTGTTATGATATCCTGTCAGATTGTTTGGAAAACGAAAACGAGGAATGCGGTATGTATATATACCAAAGTTAAGCTACGGCATACGGTTCACGCCGTTAGCTCTATTGTTTGTGAAAACTTTGGTCTATATATTTGGCCTATCAGCTTGTGTCGAGATATTTGTGCTAAAGGTTAAGCGCATCTACCCTCGCAAAGGAGACCTTGTACATCATCTTCCTAATAGGCGAAAGACAGAGAGCGCAAGGTAATCTAGACTTTTCTCATTCAGTAAGATTGTTTAGTGCCACATGTAAATGTCGTATCTCTGGCCACACACCACTACGGGTACCCTAGTGGAAAGAGCGTTCGGTCTTGACGCCGAAGATCCGGATTTGATTCACCACATGAGTATAATGGGTGAAGCCCTTTACAAGTGTCCCCCGCCATGATATTGGAATGACAGGGCTGGCGCGTATAATGCTCATGACATAAAATCCTATTCGGACGTTCCTGAAAATATCATTCCATCTGTGTTTTTTGTCTTTTTTGTTTGTTTTTGTTTTGTTTGTTTGTTTGTTTGAGGGCGCTTGAAACCAGGTCCCGTCAATCTACATTCATCAACTGATACTCACGTGCACATAGGAACATGCATGACAAGTAAGGTCCCTTACACTGATTGTTATACCATCCAGTATTCACTTTGGATAAACCTTTATATTAACTATCGGTTATTCGAACCATAGAAGCTTTGACTGATGATTTACCAATACAACGAAATTCAGCTGCGAAACACCAGTATTTTGGCAATAAAACTTTAGATCGGATGCATTTAGTAGTGTAAAAGACTACGTTCCTCATATATTACCCTGTTTGAATTTCGTTTATCCCTATTACAGCCATATGTCATGATGTAATTTATGGTTATTGGTTAAATATCACTACGTGTTTAGTCCAGGGTGTTTTGATAAGAGTTTTAGCAACATGCGTTGTTGTGACCACCAACCGGATACAGAACAATCACACTGTAACAGCTGCGAACACAAGGCATGTCATCTACACACGTAGTGATGTAGTCAGCAAGTTCAGTCATCCAGACTCGTTCAACCATGACATCGACACGTGTTGACTGATGTTAACCAAAATTATATTGTCGATGCAATCAAGAGAGTCAATTGTCCTATCACCCAAGGCTATTAATGTAATTAAGAGAACACCAGCAATGACTGGTCTCATATTACCATTTGAAAGATATCCGTCAGGTCAAATGACTAAACATGGCTGTGTAATTTATACGACAAATTCACCATTTATGGATTTATTTATCACCCCTGACAAAATACAAAACTGATCAAGTGTTATGGCCACCAACATCGACTGAAGGTAAGAAGTTACGCCGTTGAATGAACAGAGATATAATTAAATTCTATTGGAAAACTGCTTGCCTGTATTATTTTTCCGTTCTATCACAGATACTCAATATTTCAGCGTCAAAACAACACAGGACCTTACTAAATGTGTTAAGTCTGATTTAACATTGTGCTGCTTGAAAGAAATATTATTAGTCTATAGTATATTTTTATGCATGTAGATTAATTCTTTATAGGAAGAATAGGGCGAAAATATGTAGTTATTTGCGTTGATTGTCAATGACTGTGCCCTAGAGAGGGGATGGAATTTTGTAAAACTGTCCCCATGAGACGGAGTTAGATAAATTGGTAACCTCACATACAATCGCAAGCAGATGAAGGGGCGGTTTTAATTCAGCTAGATTTCATGCAAGTACCAAGAGCACTGTAAGTCCCCATGATCTCCAGCATCGTGACCTACCTTCAGTTGTTGGCGATCTATGGCCAGTCCCTATATCATGGAGCTGTTTAGTCATACGTATGTATGGTTACGCACTAGTTCTAAAAGACATTCTGTGTTATCGAGTGATTTTATTGTAGTTTGACAGGGATGTATTTTAACTAAGTTGTTTTTTAATGGACGTCTTTTATAGATATGATATGAAACATCGCCAATTTGACTTTCAGTGATTCACTATTGGAAAACTGCAAATATGCCATCTGCAAATGTATGGAAAGAGACGACAGCTATGACACATTATGACTAGAATCCATTTCCAATTTTATGCATGTTTGTCGAGTGCTTGCATTTGTTGTGACAGATGATTTTTAAGGGCATTTCAGCATTCTGTTAAAATTGTCTGTTCAGTGAGAGAGCAGAGTCCACATGCACAACGCGATCTTAGCGCTACAATGATTTTAACTCCTTTTCTCCAACATAGGTTTAAGATAGCCGTAGCACTAAGATGACTTTGTGCATGTGGGCCCTGAACCTTTGCACTTTAAGAACGATTTGGCATATTACAAACAGCTTATATAATAGTTTCTGTCTTAACTGCAAAACCTACTAGTTTACGCTTATGATACGCGGTGTGCTACCACAGAAATATCTACCACGAATCTCCGCTTCACGTCAAATATTCATCGAACGAGACTGGTGTCTGAGGTACGGAGTGATTAATATTTGGTACACATTCCTACAGCACATGTTGCTTTTAATACTGAATATCAACAGCAATCAGTGCGTGACGTTTGTCCCACATACGAGTATAACGCCAGCGAGGTGGATACCTGCAGACATTCCACACACACACCTGTAACGTATGAACAGTTAGAATTCATGCAGGAACTGATGGAGCGTCAGAGGAAACGCCTGTCTGCTGGAAACACAAGCTATTAGTTCCGCGACAGATGAATAATCCGTTGCACAAGGCATTTATTTAACTTGTGGCTTTCCTAGTTGTGTATAGACTTCCCAGTGCGCGTACAGGTTTACACAGGTTTACGCACCTGTGCATTTCGTGTCTCCGGAATGCAAGGAGGTTCACACAGGGAAATCCACCTGATCATTCACATACATCCTGTCTCCTGAGCGAGAAGAGGTTCATGTAGGTAACTCCAACAGGGGAAGTCATGCTATGCTTGAGGTTCAGTTTGAGATACTAAGAAGGGTACTATCTAGATCGCCTAGACATATCACGCCACACAAGAAGTCAACATGCTTTGATAGTTCCGTAGATTGCAGTAGTCTCAGGAAACTATATTTGTATCAAAATGAATGCAATCCAATATGTTATCTAAGTATAAATATATTCGATGTTGTAATTCACAAAGAAATTGACATATGATTGTTTTGAATATGTTATTCATAAGAGTTCCCTAATCTTTCCCTCCCTTATGTATGCATGTGTGCGTGCGTGTGTGCGTGCGTGCGTGCGCGTATGTATGTGTGTGTGTATATGTGTGCTCTCTATGTTTACCCATTACACATTTGCGTAATGTCACATGTCATGATAACGAGAGATGTCTTATCTGCAAGTAAATGCAAAACTCCACACGGTGGGATATTTGTGATTGATGCGTTGTCAAATTGATTTATAGTTGTAGAGAATCTTACAACAAGTCAAGTGATTACATTTTTTATACATTAATATCATCGCCAAAACCCCGTCTTCTTGGGCAGAGGATGAAAGAAGCAATATATGAATCGATCCAGTAGTCGGGTTTCCTGCATTTCATTTCCATCTCTAACAGACACGTCTTTGGAGCTAAGTCCTTCATGTTTGATGTACCAAGGTTAAGTCAACAATCGTCGACCCAGTTATATTTCTGGTGTTTAGCGAAACCCAGCTCATCAATGTCATCAATCTTCAACAACTCTTCGCGATCAGGGAGGAACGCCCTTTCATGAATGTCTCGAATTCCTTTCCGTGGTGTCTTGGACTCCGTGCCACATTGCTGGACTTCATACACTCTTGGTGGAACAGGGCAGTAACCTTTGTCCATTGTGATAACAGACAGATACACAGGCACCCACATGTCGACTATATCAGTTCCCTGGCCGTCCTTCAACACGCCCTAAAACTCTAAATGCCGCTAAACGATAGTACATATCATGTACTTATCTCCCCGAATTCTTGCCCATCGAAAACCATTCTATTTGGAATAACTGATTGATGTTCTGGTTTATTGTAATTCCATTAAAAGGAGCTGTACACCGTGGTGGACTGGTGATTTAATGTTACATAAGATCGTCATTTACGACTGCGTGAATTATTCAGAACATTCAGTGGAAGGCGACATGATAAAACCTGAATTTTAATGGCAGATTCAAGTCAATTATTTCGAAAATAATGAAAATTCCATCATACGACTCTCGAAGAAAGTTGTTAAATTTGATCAACGTTACAGCATTGTCTAAACTAAGGGTTTCAACACGTCTTATGGACGAGACGTGGAAAACATCACCAAATTCTACACGTGCGGTGCTCATGTGGATACGATATTTTGACTTGAACACGTCCTTTGAATTTATTAAGTGTTACTTTTTATGCTGTTAGTCTGTTCCTTCCTTTGACCAACTGATACAATGTCCATACGTCGTTTCATGTGCCGGACGTCACTGAAACGACTGAGTATGTGTGCGAAAACATCTGGAATCCTGATGATTCATGTACACATAAACACAATTCATGCTTTAACTGGAATTGTCTATTCTGCTTTCAGCGCTAATTTCTCATGGACATGTTTTGTCGGTGATATTTTTATATCTCTAAGTAGTTGTCAGAAATCATTGTTTACATTGTTCCGTCGCTTTCGTCGTGTCTTTCTAACTGGCAAACACATCCAGCTTATGTTCCTTTTATTGAAAGAGAGAAAACAAACCATGCATCTAGAATGGAGCTTTGTTGGACAAACAAGTGCGAAATCTTCGTACACAGAGATAACTGAAAAAAGAATAACGGCAAGGGAGACACTGTTGGCAATTTCATTTGATGACGTCATGATAGAGGATGTCACGTTTTGTTTCACAATGTATGACTACAGGCAGCATGATCAAACTTTCTGTCTGATATGACGCGATTCATAAAGGAAAATGCAAGTTAAACTAAAGGGCTTCGTATGTCTTTACTCGGCGACAAAGACAAATGAATACAGATGAATGTAGAGCACTTCAGAAGAGTGAAGGTCAAGACTACAATACACAGGGTGTCATAATTGTGATGAATTTTTTGTGTGCCTCTTACTCTCATTTTCATTCCCTCTGTCTTCAAACTTTATATCTATTGAATTTTCGTAAAAGGAATATTTGCCTCGACGGTTAATGTGCATGAGGGTGTATATAACTTTAGTACAGAAAACATTGACGACACGAAGCTCTATAAAATCAAGTTTATAATCACCCACATAAAGCGATGAACATACCGATAAGGACTATCCAAGGCTAAATCAGCTACAGCTGGTTCAGTAACAGCTGCGGAAGTCAACAGTCGATGACCTCTGACTGACTAGCTTGTATGTGTCGCGTTCTGTGTCTGTTATGAACAGTCTTGTTTGTCGCACTTGTCATACCCAAACAGTAAGTACACTTAAAACAATCATATTCATGGAGGGCGTTTAGTTGCTGACGGCGTGTTAAGAATGTAGTAATTAAAGGCTGTGAAATTGTGATGCTGACACGGGTTCGCGATAAGGTAAGCGCATCTCCCTTCCTATTGGTGGCAACCGATACAAACTCATACAAACGTAAGTCGACTGTGCACCTGAGAAATACAGGATCATATGGAAATTGCATCGGATATAGTTTTCACTGTTGTGATGGATTCGATATATCCTTCACACAAAATCAATTAAGATGAAGGAGTCTTCCATCTTTCTCACTTTGTATACAGGACAATTATGGTTTCCTATTGCAGTTCCTTCTACATGCAATGGGAGTATTAGTTTTTACTGCCAAAACGTCCGTATTAACCTGACGTCTAACCTAGTTTTTTCAGACCTCGGTTTGTTACCAATTTACTTTAATTTTTGATGATCATTCAACCGAAACTGACTACTGGCATTCGTTTGAAGTTGATGTCGGTCTTAGTCACGCTAACGTTCCTTGATAGTGGGTCGAAATATTTCATTAATTAACTTTTCTTATAAACTGTAACGTATCTCAAACAAGCAATAGGCAAAGCTCGCCTGTACCACCGAGGCAATATAGTAGTAAAGACAAATGCAAAGATGCATGATTTTATAAGTGAATTTTTTCGTAACATGCCTCTGTTTTCGCAGTAGCGAATGATTTCCCAAAACGATTAATTCATGTCATCACTTTTACGTTTCCAGCGCGGTTCCAGGTTTTTGTGTTCCTCAGGGAGTTGAGATTGAATATTGACGATACACGGGTCCACTAGCCAGACTGATAGCCTCTACGCGCATCCAACAAGCTTAATCACTGGGTACAACGCTGTACAAATGGAGTATTTTTTGTGGTTGTCATTATGCCTGGTCCACTAGGCCACCGAAATTTATCAACCGGCAGGACCTGGTATTCTCAGTCATGATCAAGATATATGCTTCGCTTGTTACCTTCCGATAGCGCCAAACAATGTCAGGTTTATCTTGAATTAATCTCGAAATTAATCCTGAAATGTAATTCAGTCCTGTAACTGTCACTTATAGCTGAAAGATTTACAAGCAATATTTCACGTTCAGATCACTGTGTAGGAAGGAAGTCGTAGGATGAGTAAAGTAGAAATGCAAGCACGTGTCCGAGTTATTTCCTGCTCTGGCTTTAGGTCCATCATGATTTTACTTTGAGTGAAAGCTAGCAGAACAAGAACAATTTCCACCCAGGGAGTAAAACTGCTAAAATATGGAACACTACGTGAGGCGTTGTATTATTGATGATCATATCGCGATTAATACATTATTTCAGGTACACTGTACAATGTCATTAATAACGAACAGGAAATAGAAATCTAATAGTTATATTTCTCGCGCCAGCTCTGTCATTAAGGTTCTGCATTGTTGTTTTTTTCTGAGTGCATTGTTCCCTGTTGCTGAACATGGTGAAATGGCAACATATGATCCTGATATATGATCCACAATCTCCTATGTTCCGTCAGTTGCTGGAGTCTGTCATTACAACGGTTTGACATAAATCCGATATAATCCATCTGAAAACAGACAGACACTTTTATCACAACTCACATGGTTTATTTTTACAGATGGTCGCTGAAGCTGTGACGATTCCACGTTTGTGCCATCCTTCATCTTGACATGATCAATCATCGACCATTCTGGAAGACTCCAAAAGACTCCATTCAGCAATATGGCCGCCAACGCGTCCCACGTCGCCATGCAACCGGACCAACCGGCCCTGTTACAGTTTTTTTCCTGGTTTCTCGGTATCCATGGTTACGCCAGTGTTGTTGTGTGCATATTTGGTGTTTTCACGAACATCTTCAACATCACCATCCTGACGCGACGTGACATGCGCACACCTACAAACATCTTGCTCACTTGGTTGGCAGTGTCCGATATCCTCACCATGGCTCCTTACATTCCGTTTGCTATACATTTCTACTGTCCCCCAGCTAACCCAAGGGTCAATCCAGAGAAGTTTACATATAACTGGATCATGTATATGTTATTCCTCATCAATATAACGGCCACAACACATACAATATCAAACTGGTTGGGTGTTTCCTTAGCGGTGTTTCGATTTGTTCAAATGAGATCAACGAGTCGCGGACCACTGGCAAAAGAACGAAGAATACGCCACGTGAAAGGTATAACACTGGCTGTGAACGTGCTGTCATCCGTAGTGCTCATACCCAACTACCTTACAAATGAGATCCAGTGGCGGGCACAGGACAACAACACGATAGTGTATGGAATCAAAGACTTAAACCTTGCAACCAACCAGACGAAAAGTATCGTTCTTTTCAATGTCGTAAACTACGCCGTGACCGCCAAACTCGTCCCATGTTTATTAATGATAGTGTTTAGTGGTTCCTTGGTGTACACTCTCAGTGTTAAAAACAGAGAAAGGAGACGGAGATTATCAACAAGCGGTAAGAAGTCCAAAAAAGATTCCAGACAAGCCACTACCACTAGGATGTTGCTGGTTGTTATAATTCTTTTCCTCATCACCGAGTTCCCCCAAGGCATTTTGATTCTGCTCAGCGCAACAATGCCTGGGTTTTATACCAATGTGTACCAACTTTTAGGAGATCTCATGGACTTCATAGCGTTGTTAAATAATGCCATTAACTTTGTATTGTATTGCATTATGAGTCAGCAGTTCCGAGCCAGATTTTTGGAAATGTACCTTCGCCGTGCAGTCCTGCATAAACCATTAGAAGAAAGTGGGACAACATCGGAGCGGTTGTGTTTGAAGGAACCACCGACAAAGACTACTTTAGCAGACTAGAGCCTTGTACACGAATGTGCATTTGAATGCATATGTTAGATGGTCAAGATCAAGATAAAAGACATTCTGAAATAAGGAGTATCATATTGGACTCCAACTGTTGGATTTAGAATCGAAAATGCAGATGGTCGCCATTCGTTCAGACTACACATTACCGAACTACCTATTGAAAGAACCAGGTCATAGTGTGTTGTAATGTTAGGGAAGTTCGGGATGTTTAAAGGCTAATAAAATCAACGTCAGGCAGAGATCAGTTTACAGATATAGACTGCCTAATGCGTCTAGAGACCGAATTACATAAACCTGTCGCGATTAATCCTACGTTAACAAAGCAGCAAAAGTTTTAAAAAGCGCTCAAAGTTTCCCCATTACAGAGTAGTAAAGAACATAGGATGCTGTCATTTCACTTTTAACGGTTATAAAAGATGCGACTACTATTCTATTGTATATTTGTTTTAATAGATGACATGTCACGCAACTTATAGAATGACTACACAAAATGGCATATTTTCTTTATTCGTTTCTCATAAATCAGAACAAGACGGCGTCGTTGCGAATAGTTAATGACATACCGAGGGGTTTTTTAACGGTTAACTACCTTGATAATTTTTTTCATTTTTCGTCTGCATAAAGTGTCCGTTCTCACGTTAACCGTTTTCATTAATAATAAGCAGTGGCCGTTTTTGAAACATTGTTTCGTTACCATATGAACGGTTCTTTAAATTCCACATCTACGGTCAAACTGTGTGTCATGGACTACATATATTATAACAATTGCGTGAAAAGATGCAAATAGATATTTTTGCCACACACATTGGGCTCCTAGAACTCATACGGCGTGCATAAATTCATAGCTCTCAAAACCTGTTTTAGATCGTTTTAACTCTGGAAAGACATACACCCCGTTGTCCTTCTATAAGACACATGTAATGTAATAAAAGAACGCAGAAGTGTCTGATTGATGTAGGGTGGTGCACAGGAAACACTTGTTCAGATGGTCATGATTTCTTATTTAACTGCAGCTGTCCAAAATTTATACAAATAAAGGAACACGTCACTGATGTGAATATAAATGCCCAAACGTGACCATGGCCAAAACAGACTTTCAAGAAATACAGTGAAAAATATTAAATTATGCTTATCGCAATACAAACCGCGTACGTCTTGTTCTGATGTGTGCGCATGCACATACTTTGGCCATAACGGCCATGTACAGGAAACAGCCCACATCCTTCAACCACAGCATATATTACTAAACAACAATGCCTGCCAAACGTTATTCTTTCTAAAGTCACTGTCATTCAATAACCCAATTTACAATCACTAAAACCCACCATGAGTGAGTGAGTGAGTGAGTGAGTGAGTGAAAATGTATCCTCACATCAGCAATATTTCAGCCATAATATCGTGAAGCGAACCATTGATATTACACATGATAGTGAACTTTAGATCAACGAAGGACAGTAATACAATTATATTGTCACAGACAGATGTTTAAACCAAGTAATTAAATCTAAAACAGTTTAACTAGAGAGGACGCTACAATTTGAAAACATGCTATAGATCTCCAACAACTGAAGGTAGATCACCATACCAAGATCCATGGGGACTTACAGTAACTTTCCTTCATGCATGGACCTTAGTTAGATTTACACCAGCCCCTGGTGATAATATGAAAATGTAGCCACAATCAAAAGAACGTGTTTACTACGATTAAGAATAATGGGTGGCTTAACCTTGACCTTGAATGCTTTGGAACTCACATCGACAGTACTCCAGCCATACCGTGACTAAACCTAATTGTAAAATATTAATGTGTGTGTGTGTGTGCGTGTGTGTGTGTGTGTGTGTGTGTGTGTGTTAGATATAAACTCCAATGAAAGACAGTAAAACTACTAGATTATCACATATTGATTTAAAACTAGCTGACATATGTCTTTAAAAGTAGAAAATATTGTTTGAACAATACAAAGAAAACTGGGCCATTTATCGCCAGCAACTGAAGCTAGGTCACCATACTAAGAACCAAGGGGATTTACTTTACTTTTGCTACTTTCATGGACCCTAGCTGGATTTACATTAGTACAAAAGCCATGTACATTATAACATATTTAGACACATCACGCATTGTAACAAACTGACTCATTTATGCCACACAGAGAGTGATGTACATTATAGACTTGGTCGTGGTTTGAAATATAGCGTTGTTCGCCTGAATCTTCCTACCGGGTGAAGTGCAAATCTCATGCAATACTCCGCCATACTAATGATCGCCACATGTTCTTACAGGTGACGCATGACATTTCTTCATAACGTCTACTGTTGTTGTTTTTTTTTTCTTTCTATTTTTTCATGTACTTCAGTGCATTAGTGGCTCAGAGATTATCTGATGTTTTGGCTGCAATGACCCCCTGCCAAGTCATCAGGTATCTCGCACAGAACACTGTCGCATTACCAAAGAATGTTTCAGCCATTTCTTTTCACACCCCTTGTGTAAATAGACGTTATTTGAGATGCTGTACATATCCCTCGTGGTAAGTGCAATTGATATACCATTGTCTTGGAGCACATTTTATATCATAAGCTTCAAAAATCACGATTATTCTTGAAGAGTGAAGTGTCCTCTATAGATATATTTTTTCGAGAAATGTATATTTTGATAAAGTGTGTTCATTCGAACACTTAGGCTGTAATACTTGTTACAAAGATTTAAAGTTTGTTTCAAAGTTTAGGCAATGTATATATCTGTATATAGCATGTGTTGTACATTCTGTCAGCATGGTCGGGTGATATTTGTTTAAAGAGATATGTAAAGAGAAGAGGATATCCCAAAACATGCCCACAGTAAATAAACATTATTCTTGGACAACGTTGCTAGTACAAGGGGAAGGAACAGCCGCGCGCATGCAGTTTATTTTTACACCAAAGCATCAGTTCTACAATCATGAAATTTTGCAGTTAACTGCAATAACTGAGTGATTTGTCATTTTTTTAAAATGCCATTTCTTTGTGTCATATGGTCCTTGTTTATTTCTTCATACATCTTCTAACATGACAATTCTGGAATCATAACGTGTGATGGTAACGTGTTCCCATCAGCGACCGAATCCTTTACCTGCGCTGGAAATGTGTAATATTACCATGCATACATCTGAGATGATGTCTGCATTTTCCAGTTTTATCGTCGCGTAGGTGTACACATTCGAGATATAGTATTTGTGGTTGCATTGCTAAGTTGCAATAGTTTGCATGCTTAAATTCAAATATTATACGTCTTCCATGAAAAAAAATAATTAATATCACGACCGTATATTTTGATTAATGACATTTTATGTCCCGGATGCACATGCACAGCCGTTCGTGTCTCGAAGACAGTGCGCCTGCCTCATTGTGTGCCAGTATCACTGTGTGTAGACAAATAACACCAGTATCAATGTTTCACTTTCGATCAAAAAATAATTTGTCTTGTTTATTCCGTTGCCCGTCCCCACCATTGACTGTGTAGACCTTGTTGATAGTATTGTAATACATGTGCCTTTTTCATACTTGTGCAGTCAAGTAGATAAATCTTTGGATATGCTTCAGTTCGAATTAGTAAGCCTCTGTACAATTGTGATTTTCCATATATGATGAAGATGGTTGACAAGTATGTATTTTGAATTGTAATAAACCCATTGCCACTTCTTAGACAAACGTGTGTTTGTAAATAATAATGGTATATATATATATACTGCGCAATTATTCATGCACATTGCGAGTTCAAAGTGAGATAATATCCCTAGTCAACGAGCACAGGACGCTCCTCGTCGAGAATACAACCGGTCGCCTGTCAGGCTCCCAAGAATCAAACATCGTATCATACCATGTACCCAGTTTTACTGCTGGATGGACAGGGACGTTTATAAGAAACCCACTTCCCTACGGCGGGACCACATGCATCACATGTGCTGAAGTCTCAAGAAAACGCTCAGGATTCAAACATGGTCACCATCCATGGACTCTCCGCGGTCCAACTTTGTTTAACTTCAACTGATTGTGACCTGAGTTCAAGGCACAGGACCACATGCAGGCATGTAAGCAAGTATCGGTTGCTTACATTGTGTATGGTCCTTACGAAGTGATTGTCATGGTGTCACCAAATGCCACACATTTTCATGCTCTGTCTTTAAATATATAAATTCAACATGCTATTGACAATATTCAGTGATGTGCTCATGCAGAAGAAATCATACATATATACAGAGACCATAGAACAGATCTAGTACAGTCGATGGATATAATTGGCAGATGCCATACTGGGGATACCATACAATATATAATTTCCATACAATTCTTTTATGTATACTGATCACGTAATATACACTGACGTCATACAAAAGGTCACTGAGTTCTAATCTAACGTCACATGCTTATTTCAGCCACATAGCGACGGAGTACAAACATAAGACATATAATGGATAATTGACGTACAACGCATATCGCAGGACAGCTAGGACATTACAATAGATGTCATGCAATGAACGTAACTAACAAATATATGTGAAAACAGTCCAATTAATGCAAATACCACAATATATCGATGGCATGTCCAGATCCTTAAAAAGCGAGTGACTATCTTGCTATCTTGGGAGGAGATGGACGGGGAGGTCCATTGTCGGGTCGTGTTTTTCCCCGAGTGTTACCGAACTTTATATGTCCTAAATATGACCTAAATATGACCATGACCAAAATATATGGATAATCCATTTAAATAAACATTTTATTACTACAATATAGATGATAATAATACACAACCTCACCAGGTTTATGGCATCCAATCTTAAATGGGTATGCTAAACGAACTGAGTTTTCAAGCATATTTTGCCAAACACAGAGCTAACGCAAAATGTGATTTCTAAATGGCATTGTGTCTTCATGAAGTTACGTCTTGGACTCGAAGTTTTGGGCTAATATTCCAAAGGTTCACCACACAATCCTCAAGTGGTGTTGTACGACAAAAACGACTTATTCTAAGATCTATCCATAGATCCCAGTGGATAGTGGTGCCAACGATTTCAGTACACGGACATTCCCTAGGTACGTAAGAGGGTAAAAGACTACCACTGTAGATATGCACAATATCGTGTTGGTAGTGCAGTTATCTGGTGAACTGTTTGTTCAGATGCTACACCACAGCCCGGCCCTAAGGAAAACATGCAACTGTATTTGTACATCTACATAACAATAACTCGCAGGAAGGCATATAGATGGAGTTATCACATATTAGTGTCAGGTTTGTTTGCAAAGAATATAGATCAACAATGTGTCACAGAAACTGTATGTATATAATGGAAATGGTTATGTACAATAATCTGCAATGTGTAGTTAGTTTCATTTTGAAGATATGTTGGATATTCGACGGTATGACTGGTGGCATGAAAGAAAACAAAGCACGAGCACAC
Organism: Haliotis asinina; assembly: GCF_037392515.1. Lineage (NCBI taxonomy): Eukaryota > Metazoa > Mollusca > Gastropoda > Lepetellida > Haliotidae > Haliotis > Haliotis asinina. The sequence continues at coordinate 6,148,587 of NC_090295.1, read as the reverse complement.
ATTACCAAGCCCAGTCTCTCACCAAACCTGTTTTTTCAAATAAAGCGAAGAGTCCAAGTCCAGCTTAAAACTCATTACAGCTTAAAACACATTATTTTTCAAAAGTATTGATGTCACTGTCGTTGAAACATACTAACGATCCAAGGATGTCCCGTTACTGTCCTTCACATGGGAAAAGTATATGTCTAATGTTTTTGGAGCCGTGTCTGACATGTGTGATCGCATTACACTAGGAACGTTTCACGTTGTCACAAATGTCCATGTGAGTAATACCTTATCCCGGTGTCTAGAGTGTAGTTTTCGAAACTTTGAACCTCTCTATGTAAATTCATTTGACCTATTGCGAACAAACTTGTCATGGGACAATGACGTAAGTGTTGATTATTGATATCAGACAAACAAGTGTTTTATTTCAGTTGTGTACAATTCACCTCATGCTAGAATGAGTGTTTTCCAATCTTGGCATTCCCTATCATGCAAATGTACAGTGTCTGCAGTGGACGTGTATCTCTCTATACATTGTAATGTTCTAATGTCGCGTTGGAAAATGGCGATGGATACAGCCGGCGTGAGGTGCATATGAAATCACGTTGCTACCAACCAGGACGTCTGGGGCACTGTTTAGCTGCTTCGATAATCTATACTCAATAAATGTATTGGACGTTAAGTAAAAATAACGTATTCATATTACATTTATTGGATTTGCGAAGTGACGCGGAGATTAGGTTATACCATCAGTGCCTCGGCATCGCCGTAACACCCAAGCGTGTCAGACGTATTTCAATGGGACTATCGTCAGAGAACAGGCCAGCATCTTTCCCATAAAAATGTTTTATATTGGATAAAGCTATTGCCCAGGTCACAGTAAATGAAGCCACATGGGGGCAAAACAAAGACTTCAACTCTTGAATACTTAATTACTGAAACGTATGAAGAAACTTTTGCTTTGTACATATAAGACGTAATGACGCGATTTAGCATTTAAACATTCAAATTTTGCTTTGAGGCCTTAACAAGAAAATGGATTGCCAACTGAAGTTTTATTTTCTACGTTTATGGTACTCGAATTCAACTAGCACTTCCAAGGGCATCTATCGTATGAACAACGGTAACCATAATCTGGTCTTCAGTAAACCATGCTTGTCGCGAGAGGCGACTAACGAAGTGGGGTGGTCAGGATTCATGACTTTGTTGACACGTATCATCGTATTTCATTGCATGGATCAACATTCATACTGCCAATCAGTGGGTTATCTGGACCAGACTCGTGTTGTAACGAACTGCCACATACGGGGAATATTGCTGTGTATAATGATAAAAAACAGACTACCGTCATTGAGCATGAAACGAGACATTCTAGTGATTGATATACTAATCATCCATCATCGGCTTACGACGACACAGTATCTGCCAGTTATGTCCGTCCATCATGTTGCAAATCGGTCAATCGACAATAGAGGTTGCGTGGGCACATTCTAGCACGGGATCGCCACTGGAAAAATTGAATCTTAAAAAAAGCAGAATTAGACTTCATGCTATACGTGACATACATAAGATCTACTGAGAGGTAAAATGTTGACCCAATGTGTGACTCTGGTGATACCTTCATTGCTCATTATTTCCTGAACACAAACACAATTATATATGTTCTAAATGAAACGTGGCTTTCCTAACGATCCTTCATGAGTAATTGTTCCTTTCTTTAAAAAATCTCATTTTTACCAAAATGTGAAAGAAATTACATTTTCAATTACAAAGCTAATCATTTTTTACACCATATCAATGAAAATAATTTTGTCAAAGTAACAAGTCGCCCAACTTGATTATCAGACGGAAATGAAGCCATTTTTAGCGCTTCCAGCCGGCGACAAATTGGTCACTTCCATTATTTAACAGTCTATTGGAAAGGAGTCATGTCTCACCGTAGCTTATAGACCACATCTTTGGCTACAGGAACAGACTGTAGATGGACAAAGGAAAAAATTGATGTACTTATCCTGAACGTGCAAAGTGACACTATACTGCAAACCCTGCTTTCACAATGGCGGGTCCATAATCGACTTTAGTCTATAAGGTCAGCGAAAGTCAGCTGCCAATCTGTTGGACGACGAGCATCAGTGATGCATAACTTAAGGAACTCATTATCATATTTTTCCCTCAGAGCAAAGTCTTAATTATAATGTGAATCAAGTGGAGATAGTCTGCACGATGCACTACATGTATAGAATACTTTGGCGATTCATATGAACATTGCTCATACGCTAAGGGTGTTGGTTATGAGTATTTATTGACCCCGTTTCCTTCGTTTATAGAATACATTCCATTACGCTGAAGTCCAGTGACAACTGACTTTGGAGCAACATTTACAGGGTATGCCTTTAATTGTAACATTTCCACATACAATTCCAAATGGGTAAAAGAGTTGGGAGGTGGTAGCGTCCACAACAATCTGTTACGATGTGCTCCTGACAATCAATCCTTGGAAATTTGAATGTACTCTTCTTTAAACTCGTGAAGGTTTACGCGAATCCGGTATGTCCAATATGATTCTACATCTGTCTCGATGAATTTCGCATTTATTTATGTATAACATGTATCACCTTGACCCTGTAGGCAAACCATGGATAGGAACACTCTGAACAGAGAACTTTGGTCTTCTGACAATTATTAGCTAAACAGACAAAGCTTACTCAGAGAGTAACGGATGATCTGTCCTACGTTGCTGCTGATGTCTCTTGCCGGAGGCTCGAAGCGTACACCTTTCATTCTATAGTGACAGAAAATCCATACGTTCTAATTCCTTGAAATTTATTCTCTAAACATTATCGCTACTGCAATGTGACCCTATCTCCCTATTCTAGTGTAATTCTAGAATAAGACAGTGCATGTGTGTAGGCAGGTCATTCCAAGACTCAGAAATTCATTCGTATGTTGCGTAAGGTACTACATGTGTGCATTTTACGCCTTCTCATCAGAACATAGTGAAATGGCGATCAGGGCGGCAAAGTAGGCTTTGCGACTGACGTATTAGAACGTATCGGGCACGGGAGAGCCCTTAACAAGTCGGTTATGCATGAACATACTTTGAATTGGTGCTTTTGCAGCTAATGAATTTAGCTGATGCGTAAAACAACTTCAGACAAACAGACTCGTTCAATGACTAGTTCAAGATATGTAATTGGTAACAAAAGCCCAGAAGGATTTTCTGTTGGCCGAAACATTTAAGATTTTGATTTACTAGTTATCACACTCCAGTGGTATGAATTAACCAAACGGATTCTATGTTGCAAACAAAATATTAACTGTTGTTGTCTAAAGTCCTAGAAGGAACAGTCGCCGTACAACCATACAGATTTACATGCATGTCTACATGACATGGCGGTTTTCAGTATTGAAGGCCATGACATTAATATCCAACGTAGAACTCTATTTAAAGTTATCCTGAAGATGAAACATTTCGATGTCGCTACAAAGTACATATCCTTAAAATAAGTAAGTCGCAAGATGTAAAAAAACAGCAAGTACTTCAACATCGAAACAAAGAAGTAAATTCATTTGATAATTATACAACATAGACGGCTCCCTACGAATCGACACAAGAAAGAAGATCATATAGTGACTTAAACAGCTTATCTAAATTTACGTTTATGGACCTATCACTTTATAAACGTAATTGAATACTGTTTTCTATTTGTTCTAAAAGTACACAGCTACATGGTACCCAAAGTCCTATATAACAAAATAACGCAACGACCATGTCTGTCGTGTTGAAACCACTTTCTCCCCCTGCGCTGGGGAAGCGTTTTTTCAATCGCGTTATTTTCAACTTCATAACTTTATTTTGCATTTTTGATAATTTGTTACCGAACCGATTCAGAATCTGCAAAGAACTGTTTTGTGTTGCATGTGACCTTGAACCGACAAGACGTACTGGATATACTCTATAAAACGTCTATTGTCCATGCAGCACCAACTGGCATTGTTTCGCTGTATTTCCCCAGTGCCCGCTCTATGGCTTGCGCAATTATTAACCGCGGTGTCCACTCAAGGCCAACCGAACCGGAACGATGACCGCTTATAGAGACAACCTGATAAACCACGTTAACAGGTGTGAATACACGGTGGCCACTTCGGCATAAATTATTGTTTCAACGAGGCAATTACATTTTCGCGGGCATTGTCACTTTGAACACTGATGCATTGTTTATCATCTCATCTGGTACGCTGGTCTTTACGGGCCTGTTGATGAATTCAAATTATGGCTCACACGTCTTACATTGTTATTATATTGTATGTATGTAGTATAAGTCCGGTTTCGTCTCTATTCGCTTTCAACCCATGTCGCATGCAAAAACAATGTAGGCTTATTGGGATTAGAAAATGCACCCCGATACTGTTAAATTAATCTTGCACGACGTGAATCCACTAAGAAGTTACAACTGTGTTATGATGAAACGGATGGGAATAATGCATAAGCCTTTTAAATTGTAAAAGCTATAATGAAATACGGTTAAATTCAGACTGTAAAATTATCGGTTGTCTGGTACTAATAGGCTTTAAACAGGGAAAACGACACCATTTAAAGAAAGTCTATATTAAATTATTTAACGATTGTGTTTAATCTTATTCAACTAAGATAATTCTAGTATCGAAACAAAAATATCAGATCCGTTGATCACGCTAAGTGCTTATTACTTGGAATAAACATGAAACTACCACTCATGCAGCAGTATCATTACTTATACTCTCTACTTTTGTTAAATTAAGATAATTCTGGTAGTGAAATAAAAAATTTCTGCCAGAAATTTCTGCGGGAAAAAAAATTTCTGCCAGAAATTTCTGCGGGAAAAACAATTTCTGCCAGAAATTTCTGCGGAAAAAAAAATTTCTGCCAGAAATTTCTGCTGAAATGCATTTTCATAGCCAATTTGTGAGCTTATTAACACGTGAACACATTGGCAAATGAACTTTTCGTGTTCATCTCCTCGAGATCTTTCCAATGATATAAAATATGTCTTTGTAGCTTGCTCCCTTCTGTATGTCAAGTTAGGACTCGCTGGCCATTCCTAAGTTGTCCCGCCCGGCCTTATTATGTATAACATGTATCACCTTGACCCTGTAGGCAAACCATGGATAGGAACACTCTGAACAGAGAACTTTGGTCTTCTGACAATTATTAGCTAAACAGACAAAGCTTACTCAGAGAGTAACGGATGATCTGTCCTACGTTGCTGCTGATGTCTCTTGCCGGAGGCTCGAAGCGTACACCTTTCATTCTATAGTGACAGAAAATCCATACGTTCTAATTCCTTGAAATTTATTCTCTAAACATTATCGCTACTGCAATGTGACCCTATCTCCCTATTCTAGTGTAATTCTAGAATAAGACAGTGCATGTGTGTAGGCAGGTCATTCCAAGACTCAGAAATTCATTCGTATGTTGCGTAAGGTACTACATGTGTGCATTTTACGCCTTCTCATCAGAACATAGTGAAATGGCGATCAGGGCGGCAAAGTAGGCTTTGCGACTGACGTATTAGAACGTATCGGGCACGGGAGAGCCCTTAACAAGTCGGTTATGCATGAACATACTTTGAATTGGTGCTTTTGCAGCTAATGAATTTAGCTGATGCGTAAAACAACTTCAGACAAACAGACTCGTTCAATGACTAGTTCAAGATATGTAATTGGTAACAAAAGCCCAGAAGGATTTTCTGTTGGCCGAAACATTTAAGATTTTGATTTACTAGTTATCACACTCCAGTGGTATGAATTAACCAAACGGATTCTATGTTGCAAACAAAATATTAACTGTTGTTGTCTAAAGTCCTAGAAGGAACAGTCGCCGTACAACCATACAGATTTACATGCATGTCTACATGACATGGTGGTTTTCAGTATTGAAGGCCATGACATTAATATCCAACGTAGAACTCTATTTAAAGTTATCCTGAAGATGAAACATTTCGATGTCGCTTCAAAGTACATATCCTTAAAATAAGTAAGTCGCAAGATGTAAAAAAACAGCAAGTACTTCAACATCGAAACAAAGAAGTAAATTCATTTGATAATTATACAACATAGACGGCTCCCTACGAATCGACACAAGAAAGAAGATCATATAGTGACTTAAACAGCTTATCTAAATTTACGTTTATGGACCTATCACTTTATAAACGTAATTGAATACTGTTTTCTATTTGTTCTAAAAGTACACAGCTACATGGTACCCAAAGTCCTATATAACAAAATAACGCAACGACCATGTCTGTCGTGTTGAAAATAGGATAGTTGTGCACCAGTTCTTGCAATTGGTAACGTCCCTCGACGGAGCCCTGGCTAAAGACTAAATGTCATCGTCCTCTGCGATGCATGGAGGATACAGTTTAATGTCCTGATTGCCTCAGAGGCTCCCTGTTCCTGAAGGATTCATTGCATTCTGTGTGTACCGCTGACTTACCCCTGAGGCAATCTTTGACATGGAAGCGTATAACAATTGTTGCAACTGCCATTGGTCATGGACGGTTTGTTTGAGTGGTTTGCAATGACCTGAAGATGGACGAGAGAGTGTTTAACGGCCCCCACATTCCTAATAGAACAGACTATGTTGTACGTACCTCAGGTACATTATCGTCGAAATTGATCTCCAGGCAGTTTCACATGCACTCCGCATGTGAGAGAAAACACTCTCCTTCAAACAACATGTTTACTTTAATAATTAATCTCGCCATATTCATCGTGAAGTGAAGTGTAACCGACACACATGGGGTTGACACCATGATCAACTGGGAGCACAAAATATGTTCCTGAGTCCGATGTAACCCTACACTGTATTAGCATTGATGATGAACTTATTCAAATCGAGAGAAAGTATGAAAAAGTATAAATTCACACATTCACGCTTCTAATGCAAAGGAATTTGCTTGTATCAAAGTAAGAATCCTTTAGTTCGCATTTCCGTCGCCAAATGACATGTTAGCCAAGACTTTAGTTTACCACCGTTCATAGCCTCGGATAATGTGTAAGTAAATGGGCACAGAAGACAGTTTGTCTCCGTGGGTACGCTCGGGGGATTCAACTTCTCAGAGTCAAGAGCCGACACATACACCGATGCATGGGAGATCGTTTAGATGCCGTTGTGCAGTCATCAGGAAGGACACATCAGGATGAAACTGAACAAGAGTCGGGCAGATAAACGTCATCTCTTTCAAATTTCTCTACGGGATAATTAAGTGCCATTCTTTCAATCAGACATTGCACGGAAGAACGCGTCATTTTGTAAAAGTTTCAGGAGATTGGATTCTATATATTACTGTCTATCATTTGAAACCAGGTGTTAAGTTTGAGAATTTGGAGACAATCTGCGTACAAGCGACGCCATCCCTTTGTGAATGTTGGATTACACTCAAACGTTTGATATCTGATTTCTGTACATATCAACTACCAACTACGAATGACTTTGTCCTGATTTAATCCCTCTCTCTCTCTCACACACACACACAAACACACACACACTCACACACACACTCTCTCTCACACACACAAACACACACACACACACACACACACTCTCTCTCTCTCTCTCTCTCACGACTTGCAGTCTCAACATGGTTTAAAGATATGTGAATGTGAGATAATGTGGTTAACTTAAATGTGTTGTGCTGTGGTGTTTAGTTCTGAAGCAATCTAACCAGTGCACATCATGTTCTGGACTGATAAAAACATGTGTAGAACAAAGTTTGTTTGCCTGGTGTTTATATTTACTAGCACATTAAAACAAGTGTAGAACAAAGTCTGTCAGACTGATGTTTATATCTGCTAGCACATTAAAGGTTCATAAATCATATTATGTTCAGGTAAAACAAAATTTATCCTGCGATTAGATATCATTACTTATCATTACATGCAACATGCAAAGTGTACACTATCTTTTCTTTTTTATTTATGTATGTTTTATTTTTTCATTCTTTCATTTTTGTTTGTTTTGTTTTGCTTTGTTTTATTTTTTGTTTTTTGTTTCTTTTGGGCTATTCTTGTCTTAGACTATTTTTGAAACTTGTTTTGGGATGTTTTATGAAGCTGGATATATGCAGACGTGGATTGTGAACTGTTTAGCTTTCTGATAATTCTGCACTGCCTGTTAAAACGAATTCATTGAAAACAGACCAAAGTCTAGTCTCTGGGTATTGTAATTTTGACAGAAAGATATAAAATCAACCCCAGCGATATTTAGAGAGCTCCAGACATAACCTGAGGAAATGTACATGTAGATGTGCTTATTTCGCGCTTATCATCGCAGAAACGTTTTTGTGGAAGTGGCAATAACGCGGTTCAGGGAATGATCTTTTGGACTCCCAGTTCTTACATATATATTGGTTTTCTATTGAAGAATATATCTGCTGTTTTCAGATATATGACGTAATCTGCGGCGTTTTAGGTGAACGAGATGCTCCGACAATGTACCATAAAAGTCTTTAAGAGTTCCGTAGCACAAAATATAATAGATTAGGTTTTATGTACACTGACATAAACTCTGGAGAATCGGGTTCAGAAACCCTTACTTGTCCTAACGAGTAACGAAATTGGGTGGCTTGGTTGACACATGCCATCGTGTCCCGGTTGCGCTGACCACTGATCCAAAGATTTTTGCTGACTGCCGATCCCGTTAGTCACCTCATATTTGGTGTTGATCACATGGGTTGTCTCATCCAGACTCAATTATTTACAGTCCGCGCCATTTAGCTGGAATATTGCTGAGTGTAGCGCTGAACAACCAACAAACTGAACAACCAACAGATAAGGAGGTTTGTGATCTAGCTTAGGGATGTGTCACTGAGCAAAGTCACACATTTTGTATGTGCTTTGAAAGTATTAACGAGCAGAGGGATGTTAAACAGTAGTTGAAGATTATACGTACATGGCATCTTCATGAGCTCAACTTGGATATCATTGGATATCAATGACTTGCATCAGGTGATTACTATCGGCCGAACATATTTCACTATTCCAACGAAACATGTTACTCACTGAGGTATAGATTGGCACCAGATATATGCTTCCCTACGACTGTTATCGTAAAGCTGATGTTTGCCTGCTCCTTCGCCATAAATCGGTTTGGCTATCATCCCGTCACACAATGTTTTAATGACGAACCACATTTTTCTTATGGACGTTTTAATGCTCAAATACGGACCTTTTAGTGCTGACCCATCTTTTACTGCACTGCTAACAATTATATGAACAACATATTGTTCCATACATATCGTAGTTCAGGCTGAAGGCATATAGACGTTTAGTGGTAGTTAGTATCAGTTACATAATACTTTGGTACTTTTCCAGCAGAATTTAGTGGAAAAACGTATATGTTGTTTATATTATTGCTCAACGCTACACTGAATTCGTTTTGAACTATTTGACGGCAGTTTGTAAGTACACTAGTCAAGACTAATCAATCCACTGATTGACATATTGATTATTGATCATCGAAATACGATGACACGCAATCAAGCAATTGCAAATCCATCACGTTGCCCGCTGGAGTAGAGATAACCGGTTACGGGGGCAAATTCTAAGACGGAAATGCCACCATGATATATGAAAGCAATTCAGATATCAGTGAATGATTTCTTTATACATTCATCGGAGATAGTGTTCAGTATTACATTCTTGCAGGACAAGTCGTGAGAGAGCCTAAACCATTTAATGTAATCCTTAGCAAATCAATGGTATGGTATACTTAACTCATTTTAGGTGATGAATGAACTCACTTGAAACACTTTGCTTGTGAAAGTTTTCAAAGTTGGACATAATATCAATGGAGGTATTGATTTGTGTCTCTGTATTGGTAATGCAAAATTCATGTCATGTCATTTATTACAGGTCTGAAGAAAACATTCTTGTGAAAGATCCAGTATTGCATTTCCCCACAGTCCCCAAGAAATAGTACACTAAGAACGTATCATCCACTGCGTATGGTTTTAGGATATACTGTGTGATGGTCACTTTATAGTTACAGCAGGACGGACGTTGCTAGTTCTTTACCAGAGGATCATACATCAGCTTCCCACTACCCTTTTCCCACTACCCTTCCCCCCACCCCTACCCCCAAACACACACACACACACACACACACACACACACACACACACACACACACACACACCTCCACTGTTCAAGCGAATATACAGCTAACACTTAGGAGATATCGAATATCGTTCATATTAAACTAATATCACTATATGGATTATGCAATATGAAAACAGGCTATAGATCGCCAACAACACCAATTGTCTTGAACACTACACGAATGAGAATAATTTTGTCGAAGTCACAAGTCACCAGACTTCATCATTCGTCAGAAGTGAAGCCATATTAAGTGCTTTGGTTTCATTATTTAGATGTCCTCTATGAAAGGGTCATTTCACTAAGAGAACATCGCAACTTGGAGACTCCGTCTTTGAAATCATCTGCATGAAAAGACTGTGCACAGGCACTGGGCAAAGTGCTGTACTGTGTGAAATGACACGTTGTTCTGTGAACACAGCACTGGAAGTGACATGCATGTAATCGGCTTCCACAAGCACAGAAAAGGTCAAATACCAGATCCTGGTCGACCATGAACAGCGAAACAGGACTTAGTAAAAGTTATTCATAGATTTTTCTCAGAGTAAAAAACTAATTATAATGTGAATCAAGTGGCAACAGTCAGCATGATTTACTGTGCAGCACAATGAGTATTGATGCCGTAATCGTTCTGTGCGGTGGTGGTCGTTCATGTTAATGTTGGCATGGAATGATGATGAAGCATATGAACACGGGACATGCAATTTCGTAATGTTGAGCTTTCGGGCTTTGGATATCAACGTAGAACATGCCTCGTACATGACATAGTTATGTTTGGCGACTAAAGGCTTGATTACCTCACTTTGTCAATAGCGCGTATATATAAATAGAGAGTTATCTGCAAGCAATATTAATTATTAAAAGAAAACCTGCACGAACACATGTAATAAGAACAAGCATAAAAAAGAACGGATACCCTCGAAACATCCATACTTCAAAAGAGAGTGCTGAATGCCCGTTGAGGTAAGGCAGCATCTACACGTTGTTCTATGTGTACTCTTCACAATAGAAGTTGTACAATCTTTTCATTGTTACTTGCCCTGTGTATTGGGTTCCATGTTATCAAATTTCATCACATAAGTTGCGTTAGGACCATAATCGGTGACTGAGTCACTGGGTAAGATGGGTCTTCTCCTTCCCTAAAGTGTGTTGTTGTTTTTTGCTCACAAAAAAATTGCTGTGTCAACCATAAATGGAATTTCACAGTCTGTGCGTCCGTCATTGGGGTCATCACAGTTTTGCAGCACGGTTCATGCACATCCGTATGAGTATTTGAGAAAATCGCAGGTAACATGTATTCCACTTATTTTATTCTCCTGAGTGTTTTTATATCAACGTTGATTTCTTCATCTTATGACTAATTTGTTGTTTCAGCACACACATGCACCAAACAGCACCAGATAACATAACAGCACAGTTGTTACACATTGTCTATTTGCTTAAATATTAACAGATGTCAACCTTTTGTTCCGATGACGTAAGCAGAGTGTGACATGATGGACTATAGGTGTTCCGTTCCCTAAAGTAACTGAAATGCGGAAAGTGATGTTGGCTTGCACGTAACATGCTTGTGTCACCGTTTAAAAATCTATTTATTATTTTTCATAGTGTAAAGATCTTTGCCAGTATCCAGACATTGTACAGTCTTGAAACCACTTGCAGCTTCCACTGGCCAATATATGCAACCATACCGACAGTCAAAGATTTACATGCTGTTAGAATTGTTCTTATGTCTTCCTCCCATTTTGTTGTAAGTTCTGAGCTTATGTGTCTTGAGTCTAGATCTTGATCTTGGCGAAAGTATTAATGGAAAATAATTGAGGAGAAGAGACAACAAAAACATCAAAGGATATAACTAGAGTTGTTGATATAACCAGTGATTAGTGTGAAACCAGTGGTGGGGGTTGGGGATTACAGCGTTGAGGGGGACCAATTAATGGAGGATTAGTGACGGAAGCCAGAGATTAATATTTGTTGATTAAAGTGTCGAAATGGTTAGGTAGAAATATACCCTGATCCCTGTTTATGGAAGGGTTGTGTCTGCAGATGTAAAAAGCTTCTGCCAATTTCCTCTGCTTGTAATCATGTTTGTTGCTGGAGAGTGTTTTGATAGTGTCCCAATTGATTTTGTGGTCAGGAAATTTGGTGATGTGTTCCGAAATGGCTGCTTTTTGTCTGCTTTGTTTGTTGATGTCTTGTGTTTTTTGATGCGAATGTTTAGTGGTCTGGATGTTTCCCCTATGTAGTTGCTGCCACAGTTACAGCTGATGTTGTATACCACATCCTTAGGTTCTTGATTTGTTGTGGAATGTTTCCTACCATTTGCCCTGATGATGGTTTTGATGGGTGTGGCTGTGGTGTAATATGCGTCGATGCCTGCTTGTTGCTTGAGTATACGGCTAATGTGGTGTGATGCTAACCACACACGCAAAGTGAACAGATGGGAGCAAAATAAAGACCCAGAACAGATTCCACAGACTTATCATAATGAGACAAAAACAAGACATGGTTGTCTAAAAACATACAAATATCTTTGTATTTACGTAAAGCATAGCCACACTCAGTATATAATGCCCTATCATGCATTTAACAGAATCTTTATGGCATGAAGGTGAACAGATTCAGCTTTTCCGGGGTCGCGTTAAAGTAAAGAGCCATACAACCTTGCCAGAAAGATACAAAAGGTATACAGTGACATTATTCTACAATCGTGATTACACTACGTGTAAATTCTGAAAGCTGCTGTTTGTTCTGAGCAGTACTAGTGATTAAGACAAAACATATTTATGTTATTTCTCCTGTTGGATTAGAGCAAACAATAGTATGTTCGTCTTTCTATATCGGATACATAATTTTGTCTCAAATGACAATACTTTCACAAAACCAAAGCACTTGAGTTTCAAACTAAATCTTATTAACATAAAGATTAATTCATCTTAACAACTGGAACATATTGCCAACTCAATTACAACACCCAACAAATTCCCTTTGAAAGGACATCACAGATATGATTAATGGTTGGTTAGCGTATTATGTCACAGATAATATTGCTAGCTACAGGAGAGTTAATATGCATGCATTTCTTTACACGTTGCCCAATATATCAAAATGCTCGGAGCACCACAACTATGTATAAGTAACTGAAATGCAATTGTGGAGATACGGTCACTTCTTAGCTCGCTGTGTTTGTCAGGTTTCTCGAGAGAGACCTGACGAGAGACTTCATGTCAGTATCCACTGAGACACGTGTAGAAGAATGCCCTGATTGAGTCAGAGATACAACTGATCATGAAGGACTCATTGTTTTCTGTTTGTATCAATGAACCCCCTGATGCTATTTTTCACACTGGAGCACGGAACTTTCATTGCAACTACCTTTGATTTCAAAGGGTTTCTTTGAGTGCTATACAATTACCTTCAGACAAACGAGAGAATGTAGAACAGAGGCAGCATTATTTCAAGACTATTACTAGGGACTGTGTTGTATCAACTTTGACTGATCTCTGTATGGTTTCACGTGCACACCAAATATGTGAGGATGAAAAAGGATGATTTTGCAACCCTGTTTGCATATGACAATGAATAACAATATTCGTTGCAGAGGCTGGTATTCTGGGCTCTCTTTGACTACACAGCTCTTCTATGTTCTCTGCAGTCCAGTAACGATGAACGTATTAAGATCGGACGAAAGTGTAACGTACACATATGATTCCGAACACAATGGAATCAGCTTGTATCAGCTAATAGTCTTTTAATCCCTATTGCCGTCTCAAAATGACGAGGATTTTGGCTAACGACGTTCAGAGCCCCTAATGATGGATTGGTAAATGTGCACAGAAGACAATTCGTCTATGTGGGTACGCTCCAGGGAATCAATTTCTCAGATGTATACTCCCCGTGGCATGGGGGAGCGTATCTATGTCAATGTGCACTCATCAGGAAGGATCGATGTGGATGTAGCTGAAACACAAAAAAACCAGACTGTTTATAAACGACATCCCTTTTCCATTTCTCTATGGGAGGAATAACTACTATTTACTTAACCAGACACTGCATGGACGATTGCATCGGTTCCCATATTTTCTACAATTGAAATCAGTTTACTATCTAAATGTTTGAAGGCCAAAACGGTTATAACTGTGGTATATAAATGAACAAAAACATTCGTATTCCCGAGGGCAAATGTTTCAACCCTTGCAAATATGACTCCATGTCCGTAAGTCTTGCCCTTTTTCATCAAACACAATCTTGGCAAATGACAATATGCCTAGATATTATTAATAGTGTTTGGAAATCGAACGAAATCTTGTTAAAATTGATATCTACCATTCAGTCATTATTAAAATAGCCTGTAAATAGAAATGCAGTATATGAACAGTTGGCACTATGAATACTTGAGTAAGAAATGAATTTGCAAAAAGCAACCCCCCCCCCCCCCCCCCCCCCCCCCACACACACACACACATATTTGAAATGTTATGAATTTCTTCAGAAGAACAATGCTTGAGAGGTAAGGTTTTTCTGTGCGCTTAGTGCTGTAAATGTTGTTTCATACTGCGAATGTACAGCAAGTATGACACCATAGTTCAAACGCACCAAGAAAGTGATGACACCCCAATTGGCCATTATTTTCTTAACGCAAGATAAACATTTTCTTACTGGAAAGTGAGTTTTCACACGATATGTGTGAATGCCTCCTATTTTATTTCAAAATAACATACTGTCTTCAAAATCTCATTTACTCCTAAATGTGGAACAAATTACATTTCTAATGACAAAGCCAATCACTTTCTACACCAGATGAATGAAAATAATTTTGTCAAACTCAAGTCGCCGAACTTTATTATCAGACGGAAATGAGGCCGTATTTAGCGTTTCCAACCGGCGACAAATTGGTCGCTTTCATTAGTTAACAGTCTCTTGCGAAAGAGTAATTTCTCCAAGAGGACATCGTTGCTGAGATACAACATCTTTGGTAGCAAGAACAGACTGTTCATAGACAAAGGGCAAATTGCTGTACTTATCCTGAACGTGCGAAGTGACACTGTACTGCAAACACTGCATTGACATTGACAGGTCCATAAACGGCTTTAGTCCATTAGCTCAGCGAAAGTCAGCTTCCAAATCTGTTGGGTGATCATTATCAGTGATGTATGACTTAAGGAACTGTCTAACAAAATATCATTTATGGATTGTTTTCCCTCAGAGCAAACTATTAATTATAATGTGAATCAGGTGGAGACAGTATGCATGATACTCAACAAGTATGACATTGGTGATTCATATGAACACGACTTAGAGGTGAAGGGTGTTGGTTATGAGCATTCTTTTGTTTATAGAAGATATCCTATTACGTTCAAGTATAATCACAACTCACTTGCAACACGTACAGGGTTAGTCCATGTTTTATTAGTCCAACTGCTACATATTCCGCTTTTCGTGTTAACCTTTCAACATACAATTCGAAATGTTACAGAGGTTTTGATAACGAGATACAAGATGGCAGCATCCACAATAATTTCTTCTTGTCACTGGTGAAGACGTAAGGTTTAGGTGTATCAGGTATGTCAAATATGACTGTACATCGATATTGATGAATTTCACATTACGTGTAACATGTATCAGCTTGACTCTGTAGGCATAACGTGGGTAGGAACACTCTGGATAGAGAGGTTAGGTTTTTTGACAAATTATTGGCAACACAGACAGATCTTACTCGAAACTCAGAAAAAAAAACAGATGATCTGTCCTATGTTCATGTTGTTGTCGATTGACAAAGGCTAGAAGCTTACACCATGCATTCTATAGTGACAGAAAATCCATATGTCCACATTCCTTAAAATGTCGTCTCTAAGCATTCCTTTTACAGTCAAGTGATGTTATCTTACTTACCTAGTGTAATTGTGGCGTAAATTCGTGCATGTGTGTGTATACGCATGTCATCCAAATACTCAAACATTCATTTGTATGTTGCTTACAACACTAGACGTGTGCATACATCACCTTGTCATTGGAGCCCTGTGAAACGGCGATCAGGGAGACAAACAGGCTTTTCGACTGACGTATCAGGTAAACAAGAACTGGTTTGTATGGCATGCAAGAATAAAGAACTTCCAAAGCCCTTAACAAGTCGGTTATATGCATGGATATTCATGGAATTGATGCTTTTCCAGCTGATGAATTTAGCTTCTGCGAAAAACAGATAACTGAACTCGTTCAAGAATTAGTTCAAGATGTGTAACGCAAACCCCAGAGGATTTTCTGTTGGTCAAACCCTTAAGCGTATTAGATTTAGCTTTACATTTAATGTTTATCAAACACTTATGGTATCTATGAACCACACGTATGGATATTATTACGGAAGCAAACAAAACATAAGCAGTTGTGGTTGAAAGGCGTGGAAGGAATATTCTCCTTGTAATCAGAAATGCAGAGGACACTAAATACATACAAATTTATATACGAAATTACATAACAAGGTTTTCAGCATTAGAGGTAAGCTTCTAATATCAAGCATAGAACTGCATTTAAAGTTATCCTGAAGGTGAAACATTTCGATGTCACTTCAGCGCAAATATCCTTAAGCGAAATAAGCTGAAAATTGTAATATATTAATAAATATTTCAACATCGAAATGAGGCTTTCTAACAAAGAAGTATTTTCATTTGATAATTTGACCACATAGGCGACTCCGTACCATTAAGACAAAAGAAAGAATATTATAGTGACACACAGGAATTATCTAAGATTAAGCTTATGGATCTATCACTTAGGAAACATAATTGCTTACTGTTTACTGTTTGCTCTAAAAGTACACACCAGGACCCCGTTGGTATTGCAGTAGGTAGCGTCGCTGTGTTTGTCAGAGTCCTCGAGGGAGTCTTGGCTAAGGACTAAACTCAAAATGAGACTTTCAAAGAAAAAGTAAATTCATTTGATAATTGCACCACATTGTAATGACTTACACCGCTTTTCTAGCATTACCTATCACTTCGTAAACGTAATTACTTACTGCTTACAATTTGTTCTAAAATTACACGGCTACATAGTACCCAAAGGCCTATGTAATAAAATAATCGTAAAACAACTATGTCTACCGTTTTGGAAATAGGATCAAGTTGTGCACCAGATGTTTGTTGGTCTTTCGCCCCTCGACGGAGTCGTGGCTAAAAACTAGATGTCAACGTCCTCTGAGATCCATGTAAGAAGAGCGTCAGCGACTCCCCTGTTCATGAAGGATTCATGCATTCTGTGTGTACCACTGACTTACCCCTGAGGCAGTCTTTGACATTGAAGCATATAACTTTCGTTGCAATTACCATTGATCATACACGGTTTATTTGAGTGGTTGCAATGACCTGAGGCTAAACGAGAGAGTGTATAATGGTCTCCACTGTTTCAGCCCTAATAGACGAGTGACTGAGTGAGTTAGTATTTAACGCCACATCAGCAACATTGCAACAACGAGAACAATTACTTAATTTTCAATATCAAGAATATCAGAAACTATAACCCTGTTGACGAAGAACAGTAACACCACTAGTATATCACAGACATCCATTTAAAACTAGTAATTAAATCTAAAATAGTCTATTTATAAAGGTCAATATAAAAAAGGGCTATATAATGTAGGCAACTGAAAGTAGACCACCATCCTAAGGACCATGGGCACTAACAGCACATTTGCTTAGTACATGGACCCTAGCTGGATTTATACCATCCCTCCAATTTTGACACATCTTTACCACAAGCAGCTCTATCACCATCATTTGATCCATTCGTAAATAAGGCTTTGCATGCATTATGTTTACTTTTCAATTGATTATATTTTTGTTTGAAGTTTAAGTCATTAGGTTTTGTAAATGCAGTTAACGTTACGTCAACTTGTGGCCAAACCAATTGCCAGGGAAGAGGAGAAAGAAGTCTGGAAGGAGATATATTTTCCAGCTCAATGATGGCAGCATGAGTGGTTTAATTCTGAGCAGGACAAAAGAAGAGGGTTAAAGACAAGGTTAAATGCAGGACTTTACTCATTAGAATAACTTTGTTATATACTGCAAGGATAATTTTATACCTCGTTGGGTAGGAGACTGCTCATCGGCCTCAACGTAGAGTCTGTCAACAGGAGAGGTTCTAAAGGATCCAAGACAATGTCTAACACCTTGGTGGTGGACGGAATCTAACAGTTTGGGGTTGCTGATGCAGGCTCCACCATAGGCGATGGATCCATAATCAAGTTTGGAACAGACCAGTGATCGATTTAGATGGGTGAGGGTAGCTTGATCTTCTCCCCATTTCGAATTTGAAACGACTTTCAACAAGTCAAGTGATTTCAGGCATCATTACTCAACACCTTGAACCCCTCACTGATTGCTCGACTAGCTCGGCCGAGACAAATTAGCGCTAATCACATCTGATTTCCCTGACAGGCTTCGAGGATGACAGGAAACTGTCTAGTCGTAAAAACAAATCCTGGTGGTTTAATTGTGTCATAAAGATATGTGTTGAAAGAAAGCAGGTGTGAATACATTGCATGCATTGCGACGTTTTATGTAATTTTATTGCAAGTTTCTCATGTATACCATTTACTTATTTTATTTAAACCCAACTGCAGTTGCCGTTCAATAGTATGCATATTTTTACCACTACATGGAATATTAAAATCATCGACAAATAACGGTCCAGCTATTGAATCGTTTAAAACTTTCGATGCACCATTTTCTTTATACCAAATAGAGAGTACGACAAAATATTGCTTTGTGGAACACCCTGATCCTGACTGTAATGGTGAGACCTAATAGAACAGACTGTGTTGTATGTACTTTAGGCACATTAACGTCGAAACGGATCGGTTTCACATTGCTACAGTGAATAATTAGCTATGACAAAAGGTGTAAGAAATCCTCTCAGAACCAGAAAAAAAATGTAACACAGACAACTCTAAAATATTTAGTAATGTGTATCGACCAAAGAACAAGACACTATGATTCACAATGGAGTTTTCCTGTACAATGTCACAATAGTCGCCTCTGTAGTGATGGGTCACAAATGTGATATCAACTCACCTATGGTTTGAAAGAGAGACACTGTTTTACTGAATTAGCGAGCCTTCTCGAATGTAAGTCAAGCGTTGGCGAGGAGGCAGACAGATGTATGTATGTAGGTCGAATGATGACACAACTCCGGTGATCCGTGTGTGTGTGGTTAAGACAACAACCAGCATTATATATACACACTCACTGATTCTTGAGTATTCTAGCGAAGTATCGAAGCTTCGCGATCGGCTCGAAACACAGTCAAAACACACACACAGAGAGGCAATTTTAAAGCGCTACCCTAAAGGCATGCTGCTCAAACACTATTACCGTGAAACGAAATGTGACCCATAATAACTATCACTCAAAACACCAATCATTGTGACCCAACAATAACAATCACTTAATCAATAACAATACAAATTACAGAAGATACATTCTCGTGAAAACATGCACTCCGCACGTGAGAGAAAACACACTTCCTCATAAAACGCATCATGTTTACTTTGATAATTAATTTCACCACATTCGTGGTGAAGTCAAGAGTAACAGGCATACATAGGGTTGATACCCTGATCAACTTGGAGATCTAACGATTTTTCTACGTCCCCTTTAGCCCTAAACTGTATTACCATTGGCGATGAACCTATCCAGATCGAAAGACATTATAAATTCACACATACGCTTCTAATACAAAGGAGTAAGAGTCCTTTAATCCCTCTTTCTCTGTGTCCAAATGGCATGTCAGTCAAGATTTGGTTGATCACTATTCATAGCCTCGGATAATGTGTAAGTAAATGGGCACAGAAGAAACTTTGTCTACGTGGGTGCGCTCCAGGGAATAAACTTCTCAGAGTCGAGAGCCGACACACACCGCGCCATGGGAGATCGTTTAGATGCCGTTGTGCAGTCTTCAGGAAGGATGCATCTGGGTGAGACTGTAACAAGAGTCGGGCAGATAAACGTCATCTCTTTCAAATTTCTCTACGGGATGATTAAGTGCCATTCTTTCAATCAGATATTGCACGGAAGAATGCATCAATCTGCACAAGTTTCAGGACTGAATTTTATATTTTACTGAAAATGCTTTAAAGTCGGATAAAGTGTCTTAATATCGTTTGTTAAAATCCATGTGTTGTTAAGCGTTTGACGTCCTCATTTGTTAGCAATGATATGCTGGTTTCAGTATTTTTGGCAGGTTTGCTATTATATAGGCAATTGTAAGAAGGTAAAGGTAACCTCCTCCGCATAGAAGCCGGCAACGTCTGTATTAAGCGGCAACTTGCAGTCTCCGCATGTTTTAAAGATTCGTAAACATGAGACATGGTTAACTTAAATGATCTGTAGAGTGTGTAGTTCTCATGTGATCCAACCATTCCAGTCAACATCAAGTTCTGGACAGATTAAAATAAGCGTAGAACATAGTCTGTCAGACTGATGTTTATTTTTACTAATACATTACAATATCATCATATTTTGATCAGGTAAAACAAATTGATCCTGCAGTGAGAGTGAGTGAGTTACGATTTAACGTCGCATCAGCAATATATGATCCATATCGTGGCGAGAACATGTGACATGAAATGAAATATGTGTGTAACATACAAATCTGTCATCAAAGGACGCAAAGCAACTAGAATATCACACTTAGATTTAATACTAGTAGGAAAAGTTAAAACTAATATCATCATTTGAACAATGCAATGTAAAAGCTGGCTATAGACTGCTAACAACTGAAGGTAGATCACCAGACCGTGCGATTACATATTGCACTAATCATTTCATGTAATATGCAAGGCGTACATATTATTTACTTTATTTATTTGTTTTTTGTTGTTGTTATTTTGTTTTGTTTTGTTTTTTTGTTTTTTTGGGTTTTTTTAATCTTGGTATCTGCAGATGTGCATTTTGAATGTGAACCGGCGTCGACAATTGTTTAGATTTCGGATATATCTACTCTGCCTGGTAAGAAGAATGCACTGAAAACAGGTGAACGGCGCCTTCGCTGTTCCAAGTGAAGTGAAGTGATCAGACCAAAACTTAGTCTCTGGATATTAGTATATTGACAGAAACGTATAAAAGCAACCCCAGCGATAATCAATTTGGAGAGATTCACACGTTACCTGAAGAAATGTAAATTTACTTCATTTCGCGTTTTTCATAGCAGAAAGGTCTCGGTTGAGGGAACATTTCTGCAGTTAAGGGAAAGAACGTGTGGCCTCCATGTTCTTACCTGTGTATTGTTTCATTTCGTTTGAAGAATATATTTTTTCAGTTTCATGACATAATCAGCAGCATTCAAGTTGAACGCGATTGTGCGATAAAGTACCACAAAAAGGTTTTTTAAGAATTTTGAAGCACAAAGTATATCAGAATAGGGGTTATGGACACTGACACGAATTCTGGAAAATCAGGGTTTAACTTGGATTTCAGAAACCCATACTTGTCGTAACAGGCGACTAATGAAATAGGGTGGCTTGGCTTCCTGGCTTGGCTTCCTGGCCGTCGTGTCCAGATTCCGTGGATCACTGATCCAATCATTATCACGGATTGCCGATCCCGTTAGTCACATCATACATGATGTTGATCGCTGGATTGTCTCACTTACAACTGATTATTCACAGATCGCTGCCATTTAGCTGGAGTATTATTACTCAGTGTGACGTTCAAAAACAAACAAACTGTACATAAAAAAGGTAACCAGGTTTGTGATTTACCTTAGGGATTTGTCATTGAGCAAAGTTACACATTCTATATTTCCTCTGAAGGTAGTATCAAAAAGGAGATTTTAAACAGTATTTGAAGTTTCTATGTGCATGGCGAATCCATTAGTTCAACATGTCTATCAATGGATATAACTGACTTGTATCAGGTGATCACTATCACCTGAATCACTATCACCTGAACACATTCCAACGAAACATGTTTATGAAGATACATGTTAATGAGTCAGTTATCAAACAATTTAAACTCGTGAGGTATAGATTGGCACCATATATGCGCTGCCCCAAAACTGTTATCGTAAGGCTGGTGTTTGCCTGCTGTTTCTCCAGACATCGGTTTGACTATCATCCCGATCCTTTAACTCAGACAATGTTTTAATGACAAAGCACATGTCTCATGCTGACATACGGATCTATTTAACGTTGACCCGTGTTCTTCCGCACTGCTGACAATTATACGAAAAGCGTATTGTCCCATAGTTAGCGTATTTCAGGTTGTAAGCTTAGAAACGTTTAAACGTATAGTTGTAGTTAATATCAGTTACAGGATGCTCTGGCATTTTCCCAGCAAAACTTAATGGAAAAAAAAGTATCTGGTATCTGTACATGTTTGCTTAACACTGCACGGAAACCGTTTTGAGCTACTGGACGGCAGTTCGTAAGTATACTAGTCTTGATCTATCACTCCGGTGATTGATATAATGATCAGCGAAATACGATGACACGCAATCGGCCAATTGCAAATCCATCACGTTGCCCGATGCACCAGAGATAGGTTTCGGGTGCAAATTCTAACACGGAAACCACACTACGATATATGAAAATACACGGTAGCACAATTCAAATTACAGTGTATGAATTCTTTATACATTCAGGGGAGAGAGCGTGCAGTATTACATTCCTGCAGGACAAGTCACGCCTAAACCAGTTACTGAAATCCTTAGGAGATCAATGATATGGTAATCTTCACCTCCCTCGAAATTATTTTCGGTCATGAATAAACTCACTTTAAACACTTTGCCTGTTAACGTTCGCAAACTTGGACATAATATCAATGAAGGCACTGATTTGTATCTGTGTATTGGTAATGCCAAAATCATGTTCTGTCATTTAGATCAGTCAATTCAAATTTATAAGTCTGAAGCCAAAGTTCTTCTGAAGCATCCAGAATTGCATTTCCCTATCTACTTTTGTGTGTGTGTGTGTGTGTGTGTGTGTGTGTGTGTTACCCTAATCAAGCGATGGACAGTTACCACAAGGGACATAGCATTGCAAATGTTGCGAAATACGGTGTTTTAAAATTCCATATATGTTTTCAGCACGGAAAAGGCTGAATTTACAACATGCTTTGTGTGTGTCATGTCAATTAAAAGAAATTACTGGGTATGGATAATTTGTTCAATAAATGCATGAGTAAGAAATCTATTTGCAAGATACAACATCGAATTGAGTTATTAACAGTTGTCTATAATTCGAAGATTGTTTCATATTTTAAGCTATTAATTTCCAAAATAAGATCATACAGAAATGTTCACTGTGTGCTGACTATACGCCAGAATATAAGCTGACAGGTAAAGACCTCTTTTGATCCTCATTCTTCAACAGTGGAGTCATAGTATGACTGATGTGCAGTTATCACAGCACCGTTTAAATGCACAAACAAAGTGGAAATACCTCAATTTCCCATCATTTCCGAAACATATTGTCATATTTAAAAGTGCTTTTCCACACGATAATGAATGAATGATTGTTATTTTATTTTTTTTTAAATCATCCTCTCTCTGTCTCTTCAAAGTGAACAAAAATGCATCTTCAAAGCACAAAGCCAATTGCTTTTGAACGCCCAACGTATGAGAATTATTTTGTCCAGGTCACAAGTCCCCAAACGTTATCATTAGTCGGAAGTGAAGCCGTATTTAGTGTATTATTTAGGAATACTTTGCGATAGGGGCATTTCTCCAAGAGGACGTCGCTGCTTGGAGAATCCATCTTTGGCTGCATGAAAAGACTGCACAGGCACTGGCCAAAGTGCTGTACTGTGCGAAATGACACTTTTTCTGTATATACTGCATTGACAGTGACTTGTACGTAATCGGCTTTCGTCTACAAGAACAGATAAAGTGAGAGCTACAAAAATATTATAATGTGAATCAGGTGGCAACAATCTGCATGATCCACTGTGCAGCACAATAAGGATTTATGCTGTAATCGTTCTGCGCAGTGGGGATCGTTCATCTAATTGTTGGCATAGAATGATGATGAAGAATATGAACATGGAACGTACGATTTCATGGAGGTTTATGACGTTGATTAACAATGTAGACTATGCCATAGTTTTGTTTTGTGACTGAAGGCACTGTTACTTGTTTGTCTCACTTTGGCAATAGTTCGTGTTCGTAAATAGGGAATTAGGTACATGCACTAATAGTCATAGCATGACGAACATGCACGAGTAAGTACAAACAGAATAAGGAATGCCCCGTAACTCCCAGATTTCAGAAGAGACTCAGAACGCCCGCTGAGGTAATACTGCATCTACACGTCGTTCCGTGCACTCTATCACAATAGAACAATTTGAACAATACCTTCATTGTTACTTGTCCATCTAATGCAATTTCATCACATAAGTTGCGTAATGTACCTTAAATAATATCATCATTGTTGAAGACGCTTGGGAAGCATCTGGTTCTCGGTGTTGGACTGAGCCATTGGAACAGATTTCCTTTGCTGCGTAAAGTGTCTTGTCGTTGATGTCGTCGTTCGTTGTTTTGAACATAAACTGAACTTCACAATCTATGCGTCCGTCCACTCATACGTGACACAGGGTCGTCACCCTTTTGCAGCACAAATCATACTCATAGGTATGAGTATTTGCAAAAAGGCGCAGGTAACACGTATTACACTTATTTTCTTCTCTGGAGTGTTGTGGTACCTATGTTGTTGGTTTTCAGCTTATGACGATTTTATTGTTTCATCACAAGTATACACGAAATAGCACCACATGACATAAGATGTCAATGTTACACATTGCCTAGTTGTGGAAATGACCACAGATGTCAACCTTTTGTTCAATCGACGTAAACAGCTTGTGACATGATGGACTATGAGTGTTATGGTGTTCTATTCCATGAAGCAACGTGCATAATTGGCGAATAGACAAGTAACTGAAATTCGTAAAGCAAACCTCTCCTCCAGCATTGTTGGTTTACACTTAACTTACTTGCCTCACCGTTTGGACCTCATGTCAGTTTTGTTGTAGGAAAAATGTTTATCAGTATTCGTAGAGTGACAACTGTTCATAATATCCAGATATTGTTTAGTCTTGAAGCTATCTGCAACTCCCACTGGTCGAGATCCGTAATCATGATGCTCCACATGTGTGTTGCACATAATCGCAAACAAAGATTTACATGCCGTAAGATTCTAGTTTTCGTCTACAGGTTCTGAGCTTATGTGTGATAAATGTAGATCGGTGTTTTAGGAAGCATATGGTTGAAATATTGCCTATGTGACTCCAAGTGCTTTAAATCACATGTTAAGTTTTCCTTGGTTTAAACATCTATGGAAAATGAGTCTTCCTTTTCAGCTTCCACATTTCGGGTATACAGTATTAGGTGTAAAAGGAATACTTTCCACGGGTGTCCTTCTGGTCAATGTCTCTAAGCGCGTCAAATTGAGCTTTAACGTAACAGGTATTATCTGTGAACCATAGAAGCTAACCACATACATAACGTGAGCAGATGGGAACAAACTAAAGAAGAAACAGTAGAACTTCCACAGTTTTATGTTAATGAGAGAAAACCCATTACCTGGGTATCTAAAGCCATACAGATTCATATGTATTTACGCAAAGCATGGCCAAAAATCTTCTATTTACAGGACATTTATGGTGTGAAGGTGAATAGCTTCAACTCTTTCATGGGTCGCTTTAGAGTAAAGCAGCCATAAAACCTTGCCAGAAAGATAAATAAGTTATACCGCCATGTTATTCTACAAACGTGGTTACACCACGTGCATTTTTATAAACAAAAAACAAAAAAAACCCCACTGTTCTGTGTTCTTTGTAATCCTGCTGACTAACATATCGAATTCATTTTCCTATTGGATTAGAACATTCAATGGCATGTGCTTCTTTTTTGCGTTGGATAAATAATTTTGTCTCAAATGACAATTCTTTCACAAAATTAAAGCACTTTAATCTTTTTAATATAAAGATTACTAACAGTTGGAACACATTGCCAACTCAATTACAAAACCCATTAAATTCCCTTTAGGAAAGGACATCACGGTGAGTTATTCAGACATGAAGTTGGTGATTAAGAGGCATATTATTTCACAGGCGAAATTGCTTGCAGCAGGTGTGTAACACTACAATTTCGTCGGAGTAACTGAAATGCAATTGTGGAGATGCGACCAACTCTTAGCTCTCTGTGTTTGTCAGGTTCCTCCACAGAGTCATGACGAGAAACTGTATATCAGTATCCACTGAGAAACATGTAGGAGACCCAGATTGAGTCAGACGATGCAGCTGATCATGAAGGACTCACTGTTTTCCGTTTGTATCAGTGAAACCCCTGAAGTTATCTTTCACATCGAAGCACGAAGCTTTCATGGCAACTACCATTGATTTCACGGGATTTCTGTGAGTGATATACCGTTTCCTTCAGTCAACCGAGAGAATGTACAATAGAGTCAGCATTGTTCTAAGACTATTACTAGGGACTGTGTTGTATTTACTTAACTGCTCTGGATGGTTTCACGCGCTCTCCAAAGGTGAGAGAAACAAAACGCTTATTGTACAACTCTGTTTGCATATGACATTGAATACCAATATTCGTTGCAGAGGCTGGTATTCACGGCTTTCTTTGGGTACATGACTTTCCCGTGTTCTTTGTAGTCCTTATCAGCATTAACTGTACAGATGAACTCACTGTGATCGGGCGAAAGTGTAGCGTACGCATACATGCCTAATGCAATGGAATCAGCTTGTATCAACTAACAGTCTTTTAATCCCTACTGTCGTCTCAAAATGATGGGGATTTGGCTAACGACGTTCAGAGCCTATAATGATGGATTGGTAAATGTGCACAGAAGACAATTCGTCTATGTGGGTACGCTCCAGGGAATCAATTTCTCATATGCATACTCCCCGTGGCATGGGGGAGCGTATCTATGTCAATGTGCACTCATCAGGAAGGATCGACGTGGATGTGACTGCAACACAAAACAGACTGATAAACGTCATCACTTTTCCATGTCTCAGCGGGATGACTAACTACCATTCACTCAACCAGACACTGCAAGGAAAATTGCGTCCTCAGTTCGTATTTCCACAAATGAATTTAATTTGCTATTTAAATGTTTCAACACCAAGACGGATATAAATGTAGTATATAAATGAACAACATTCGTTTTCCGGAGAGCAAATGTTGCAAATACGACATTTCCGTGAACAGATACAGTGCACAAGCGAAAAACATCCGGCAGTTTTGCGTTTTACTATTTGTTTTTATTATGTTTCCATATTAGGGATTCGTGTGTTATGTGTGGTTGGAAGAAAATTATTGAAAATGCCAGCCAAATATATGTTAACGCTGAACGTAATGTTTCCGTGCTCTGAAGATTTGAATGTATGTATGATATCCGAAGGTGGGATGGCTTTGCAAAATATAGAAGATGACCAGACAGACGAGAAGCTTTCGCCAACGCTTGCATTTTAATATCTGGGTGTCTGTATTTTTCCAAATTTATGATTTTATGTATAGCAAGAATCATTTTCGATTATCCAGTATTGGAAAACAAATAAGCAAGCATGTGATGCTTTTAGTAAAATACAAATCGTTTTAGTGGCTATGTGCAATAACTCTACAGCAACATTTCTCTATATATCAATCACTGTAAATAAGATGTATATTGCAGTATAACGTCCTGTACGTACTAGGCCACCAGCCTGACCTTTAACTCTTCGTACTAGCCATAGCTCCATGAACTTGATAAGTCGATTTCATTTATGAAACCAATAGATGTAAAATAGAAACTTCATTAACATTGATGACAAGCCAACATGTACACACACAACCCACTGAAGAAAACAGAAATGGGTTACAACGTCTGTATGCCCGTATTTCTATTGCTGTTAGTACCCATATGAAATGAAAACAAAATAATTAGTTGGAGGGTATGATTTTACTCTGCTTCTAGCAATGATTTTTCAGAACGGAAACAGACGAAATGGGATTCCAACAATGAGTTATCACTGTCGACCGAATACCAAGTGACTGCTTGACCCGTTGGGTTACAAAATGAGCATGAAATTAACTTGTAATGATCTATAGATCATACAGTAAATCCTTTCAAAATCATCACGCCGTTGCCATAAAGTATTTTGAATGAGGCCCTCGACATCAATCCATTGATTGGAGGTCACGTTTGTTCTGGCCTTTCTCGCCATGATAAAGTTGCGTTGCAGTGGTGGAGTGAGTGAATGAGCGAGTGAGTTAAATTCAACGTCACGTTGGCAATATTGCAGCCATATTGTGACGAGAACAGTTTATATCAATATTTAAACATTTAACCAATAACTGTTAAATTGGTTAAATTCAACGTCACATTGGCAATATTGCAGCCATATCGTGACGAGAACAGTTTATATTTAAATATTTAACCAATAAGTGTATTACATTACAACTTGTCTTCAAAGGACAGTAAAACTATTATCATAGCTCATGAATAAAAACTAGTACGCTATCATAAAAATATACCTGAAAACAACAGCACAACCTAAGAACGGACTATAGATCACTAGCAACTGAAGGTTGATCACCATACTATGAACCATGGGGACTTATTGTACCTTTGCTACTATTTAGTGTCTACTTCAGTGCAACCAATTTCAAATATTTCTAAAGACCAAAAACTATGTACCGAGGCCATATGATATTTATTTATTATTAATATTCAATCTGCATTCTTAGTCGTTATCACTACCGCAGAGTACATTGTTTTGCCAGCTACCCTGTTCCTCTTTGTCACTCCCATTAATTATCCGATATGATATTTATAGCCTTTACTGGTCATCCCCCTTGGTTGTGTCTGTGATCACATCGACTGTAGAAGGAAGTACTATTGTTTCTTTCTCTGTCCATTGTTGCATCTTTGCCTGCCCATTGTTGTTAAAAACTGTATATATATGTATGCTCACATCTATAGTGAACGTGAATTTGAGGGACTGGTTTTCCGACTCTCTGTGTAGGGACGATCGCGTGCAGGATTATGCCGCATGCAGGAAAGGCCCTGGGGTTGAGCTGGAAGTAAGCTCACCTCATTCCTGTGTACTTGTTTGTCATGTCTTGTGAAACCAACTAAAGACGTTTCGTTTTACTCAACGAAATGTTCATCTTAATCATGAGCTAATTCACCACGAGCCGATGACCACAGGTATGCGTTGACACTACCTAGATGGACCCTAGTTGGACTTACAACATCCCGTCAGCTACCAGTGATTGGAGTCATAAATATAATCACAAGACTCCTGTGCTTAAAATCCTGGTAAGTTTGAAATATACTTCTGGGACTTCGGGGACGTACCTACCTGAACCGGTGGGGCATTGGATTGTGTTATGATAGGCATTCTTTTCTATCAACAGGTGATTATGCACCATTTTGTATCCCTTGCACAGGTCAAAAAGAACAATGAAGCTCATTTGCATAAACATGTTGATAGACAGCGACAGTTTCTAACCATTTAGTTTTAATGTGATTATAAGAAATTAATCAAACAATTTGACAACATATAGAACTGAGTCAAAAGTAATATTTACTTTTGAATGGGCTGTTTGACAGATGTTAGATTTTCAAAATCGCTCTCATTGTCATGCATCGTATGATATTACTTGACATTACTCAACTTTCCCTCTCTAAAAACTCTTATTTTTCTAAAATCATGATCAGAATCTGGTCACCGTAAAATAGTAAATGTACTCCTGCATTCCATTGTAGATGGTTTGAAATTTATATGTCATATCACCCATGTGTAGAATCGTATCAGCGAGCCCTCTTCGTGAACCTGACAGAGACAGGAATCTAGCCACATGAGAACACCGAGGGATACCTGAGTGTCCCTCGAGAACACAAGAAAAACTAATGCCGTTCCCGACAAAAGCGCAAGCACCCTCGACAGCATTATGTATTCTGATTTGAGATAAGTACAATGTCATATATAAGGTAATAAAGTGTTAATAATGATTCAGCAAGTGCCACCGATCGCTACCGTACTTTATAGTACATTCATCGTTCGGACAAAGGGTTGGGTTTTGCTCTCGAGTGGAAATATATTCTGTACCGTGTTATTTCGGCACTCTGTTTGTAATCGTGATAGGTCCCAAAGGACCTGTATTTGAAAACAATATGTTTGAAACATTCCACAACAGCTGGTCCTAAGCGTGTTCTCTTGAATCATCTTCCACACGTCGTTCATCACAGTATGTTGACGCTTATGTGAAAGAGAATGTCAAGGAATATTAATTCAAATTTATGTATAACACCTCTAAAAATCTGCCCGTGAATTAAGCCTCAGTGGAAAGGGATCATAGATAACATATTCCTGTCACCAAGTGGCCAATAGCACCACTATGAATAAATTAGTTCGTATTTGCTTTTTGCCAATCTTCCCTTCTTGCTTTAGCTTTTCAAATTTATTTCACATTGCCACAAACGTTGGCAACAGATGCTTCATTACGGTTTTACCCCACGCGATGAACCTCTACCTCTATATTTCCTAAACGGCTTGCGTGCTATGATATAACTACATAATCTTTCTCCGGCTGTGGGCTGGTCTTCTGTCAGAAGGTGACCTTGGTTGAACCCAGTTTTTAGGAATATTGCAGCAACATCAAGAAATTAGCTTCAAACATTGGTCTGTTATAACATATGCGATCACGTGCACGCTTTCTCACTTCGATTCAGTGATGCATACCATCAATTCACGTTGTTTCGTGATATAGGTATGTCACTTTTGACGGCAATTTCTAAAAGCAGTAGTGAAATAAATTGATAAAATACGTCGTGTTTCAACTCTTGTATCAATTTCATCAAAGGTCACATGCAACCATAAATCAAACATAATTAAGACACAATTATCACTTATTCATGACATCTAATATACATTGCTGCTTGTTAAAAAACAAATAAACAAAATTATAAGCGTACAATCGCGATTCAAAAGTGCAATAGTTTGTACTTGGGCTTACTTCCCTCGAAACGAAGCCCTCGGGAGACTGAACCTAGTCATATCGGGTGGCTGTGTAGTCCATGGTAATGACGACTTCCGATTGGCTGGTTCATTTGCTGATACGCTGAGGGCTCATTGTGTGTACAGAAAGATGATCTGTTTGATAGGCCTTTTATAAGTATGGCTAGTCACGAGAAAGTAAGATTCTTTATGGATAACAACTTCGTTTATTGTACTTGATGCATCGTTTCAGTATGGATTCATATACCGTTGTCAAATAAAATCATTTACACTAGAATATCCCTAGAGAATGTATATAGAGATGTTGGGTTTTGTATATACACGTTCTCTGAATATGAGTTCGATCAAATCAAAAATCATCTCAGCAGAGATGGTGAACTACTGCGTGACTGGAAAGTGTCATTCATGCAAGTACAAAGCAGGACTTGAAATAGTGTGCACCAGTTTCCGTCAAATCCAGTCATCCGAAAAATGGCTGTAGTTTGTTTGCAACCCATAGACATAAAAACTTGTCATGTGTACAAGTATCGCACCTGCCTAATTACATAATGCAGCAGAGACAGGACTCGGGTGGTCGAGTCATAAATCAATTTCTTTTGTTTGTGGTGTATAGCCTGATAGGTGTTAAGTTCAAATTGCATGTGGTCAATGATTGAAGCTGTCTATTGTATATTGTCTTTAGCAGACAGGCAGGCAGACATACAGATGTCAATAAACCAGACATTGAGCTTTCTCTGTGACAGAGGCTGCTTACTACAATCAACAGGGTTTTTTTTATTTAACGAGTAGATTATTTACTTGTTTGTGTACGTACACAACCAAGATTAGACTACTGCTCACGACCTCAGCCTCCGAGCATGCATACTGTTTCAAGTTCCGCGAACCTATTCACTGCGCATGCGCTATGGGCGCAGCGCAGCACAGCTGTTGAAACCAGTTCCCCCCCTAGTGCTGGGGGGAATTTAGTGAATCGTTTGAACTCCGATTTCGCGAGGTTTTTTTTCATCGCGTTTTTTCAACTTTATAGACTGAATTGGCACTTTTCAGGATTTGTTTCGGTAAGTGCATACCGAAAAGTATCAGAATCTGCAAAGTTGTGTTTTACGTTGCATGTGACCTTTAAAAAACAATTTGATACAATTAGTCTTCAGTCTTGTTTTCTACATAGATTCTTATCTACGTAGTTGTTCTTATCCTTCATATTTCAACAATCGACAGACACATATGCATTCCGAATAACATTTACACTTGGAGACCTAAATTGTGAAGTAGCTAAAGTTTTAATCACAATTCATACTTTTGACGTGATCTCCCTTCAGTTGAGTTTCGGAAGAAGAGCTTCGGTGTTACTCAATATATGCTTAGTCTTCAGTGTAAAACCAAAATGCACTGTTATAAGTCAAAAGAACATCAATTCTGATTTAAATATTCAAACATGGTCAAGGTTCATTGACTATTTGACGTATTGTCTGTAGTCCGTTTGCAGTAAAAACGTACCGATGAATTCATTTTAAGCAAAAAAAGTAAATTGAACAAACTGCAGCTGAAATTAAAATTGCGAATTATCATAATTTTACCTTGCCAATTGTACATTATATTTCAGAATTGTAATTATCTCAAGACAAAAGTGTGTTACGAATGTTCATAGTTTCAGATCGCTGTTACTGGTCTGTATTACAAGGGGGTATGAATATTAAATGAAACACCGAAAACAAGCAGGGTTGGTCGATGCTAACGCTCACCACGTACTGCACGTGTATTTGTTTCACTGTTCTAACTACAGCGCTTCCTCCTTGTAATACAAACAAACAGCGATTTGAGTCTATGGTAGTTTGTTAAATAACTTTTATACTAAGTTGAATACAATTTTGCCTTCACATGCTTTTTGCAATAGTAAAGAGGTGACAGATACTCTCATTGACAATGAAAATTAATTGTTTATTCAATAACATTTAGATTCACATATACAAGTTTCATTATTCGTAGATTGGTATGTGGAATAGCCACGTGAATGCTTGAATGTTGGTTTTAGATTAGCAACCAGAGTGCCGGGTACTCGAGTCCGAGTCGGGTCTGACCACTCGAGTACTCGAGTCCCAAAGTTTGGACTCTTGAGAGCCCCAGTTACCAATAACCAGGTAGGTAAATATTTACTAACGATTTGCTGCACATTTTGTATAGGTAGGGGTGAGGCGTTCTGATTTACATGTTAGATATTGTTTGAGTATGTTTAAGGTTGTGAAATGTAATTGAGTTAATTGTTGAATTTTGAGTAATATGTTCAGTACATAGAATCTGATGTATTTTAACGATTGATAGTTTAAATTAACAAATAGAATTGATAGTGGCTGTACCCTAAAAGGGGGCTGAAGTGCTGTAAAATCATTGTCCTCCTGAGAGGGTAGGTAAGTCCCAAAACTTTCAAGTCAATGTAAACTTACCAGGCTTTTTGAACGTAGTATATATTTTTTATTTTAATTTTGGCTAGCATTTCCTACACTCGCCAGCGGTTGAGGGGATGGTGTAAATCAAACCAGAGTCCATGCTTGGTAGCAAAGGTACTGTAAGTCCCCATGGTCCCTGGTATGGTGACCTACCTTCAGGTGTTGGCGATCTATAGCCTGTTTTTAATACTGTATTGTCTATATAATGGCATTAGTTTTAGCTTTCTACTTAGTTCTAATGCTAAATGTGATATTCTAGTTGTTTTACTATCCGTTATCGACAGGTTTTTATACTACACATATATTTTATTTCAGTGTTAAATGTTCTCGTCACGATATGGCTGAAATATTGCCGATGTGACGTTAAATATTAACTCACTCACTCACTCAGTTTTCTGAACGCTTTGGGTGAGCATCATAATTATGGAAAATACGAATACAAGACAGTATTACAGATTGTTACGGTTAATAGTTTGCCATGACAAAAAGTATAAGAAATTCCCAATGAACCAGGAAACTATAACATTAACAAGTCTAAAATATTCAATAACGTGTACTGAGCAAAGAGCAAGACAATACAAAAGTAATGGGTCACAAATGTAAAATCAACTCACCAAAGTCTTGATTTGAGAATGAGAAACAGTTGTAGTGAAGGCTACACGGCGAGCGGTCAGTCTTGTATGTAGTTCAAGCGTTGATGGAGAGGCAAACAGATGTAGATAGGCCGAATGATGGCACAACTCCAGCATTACTCCGAGGGTAAGACCGTGCTGGTGTGATCAACACAACACCCAGCAATTATATTTGCAGACACTGATTCTTGAACACTCAAGCGGAATATAGAACCTTTGCGATCGGCCTCGTATTTGCCAAAAGTCAAAACATACTCATGCACAGAAGAGCGCCTAAAGGGATGCTACTCTAAAGCGCTACCTAAAGCGTTAAAGTAACTACTATCACTTAATAATGATACAGATTTAGAGAAAACACACTCTCGTAACAAAACCAGAAGATTTATATTGATTTCCTGCATTTCCCATTGTGTTTCCTCTTGTGAAGAGGATGAATTTATTAAATTGTTTGTGAGTCTTGCCATTTTCATCAAACATACTCTTAGCAAATGAAAATATGCAGAGGTATTATTAATAGTCTTTGGAAATTGAACGAATTCTGGTTACATTTGATGATATCTACCATTCAGTCATTAACGATATCGACTGTTAAAAGACATGCAGTGTAAAACAATTCATGCTATGAGTAAGAAATGAATTTACAAAAACCAAATCTCCCACATAACTGAAATGTTAT
The DNA here is from genome assembly GCF_037392515.1 of Haliotis asinina. NCBI lineage: Eukaryota > Metazoa > Mollusca > Gastropoda > Lepetellida > Haliotidae > Haliotis > Haliotis asinina. Next base: position 6,113,705 of record NC_090295.1, on the reverse strand, counting down.
AATTTTCTTCAGTAAAGGAAAGCTTGAGAGGTAAGGCTTTTCTGCACCCTCAGTTTTGTAAATGCTGATTCATACTACGACTGTATGTATTGGTCATTATTCCTTAAACACAAGCTAAACATTTCCTGAATGGAAAGTGGGTTTTCACACGATATGTGTGAATGGCTCGTATTTTATTCCAAAATATGATACTGTCTTCAAAATCTCATATACACCTAAATGTGGAACAAATTATATTTCAACTTAGAAAGCCAATAGCTTTCTACACCAGAAGAATGAGATGATTTTGTAAAACTCAAGTCGCCAAACTTTATTATCGGACGGAAATGAGGCCGTATTTCACGTTTACAGCCGGCGACAAACTGGTCACTTTCATCAGTTAGCAGTTTCTTGCGAAAGAGTAATTTCTCAAAGAGAACATCGTTGCTGGGATACAACATCTTTGGCAGCAACAACACACTGTTCATAGACAAAGGGCAAATTACTGTACTTATCCTTAAGATGCGAAATAACACTTCACTGCAATGACAGTGACAGATCCATAATCGGCGTTTGTCCATAAGCTCAACCAAAATGTTGGTCAGTCATCAGCACTGATGCATGACTTTAGTTGTCTAAGAAAATATTATTTGTGGATTTGCTTCAGAGCAGATCAGTTGCAATGTGAATGACGACAATCTGTATGGTACGCTATACACCCCACTGAGGATTACCTGTGTATGATTTTTTTCTGCATATTTAGGGCCCTATATCAACACCACACATATTGTTGGAATGGTGAAACATTAACATACAGTATCAGCCAAACACATAAACGTGACTTCCACATTCATCCTTATCCGACTCTCACCAGCATAGGATGATCGTTGATTCGCAGCACAAAGTCATTTAGGCTGCATGCGTTGACGAAGTAGAAGTTAACATGTTTTAATGTACAATATATATTTTTGCCAAGAGTGTTGCAATTAATCAAACCGTTTTCCTTGGTCAAAGCATTTAATAACGAAAAGGATCACTTGACAAGTATCAAGTGTTTGACATTATGTATGTTTGCATGGATCCTGTATGTGCGTCCTTTAAACTAGTGCATTTATCTTCACACGTAACATATATTACCGTTTCACTATACAAGCTAATGATAAACGCGTTGCCACAGGAACAATCACAATGTTCGTAGTTACAGATTGCACGCAGATTGACATATATTTACGCAAAACTTGGAGACTCTCGGCATCAGACGCAATATTCTTACATCAAACACACTATAATGCATTGAAGGGAATATTTATGGCCTGAAGGTGAAAACGTACAATTCTTTCCCGCGTGTCTTCAAAGTAAACAGTCATAAATCCGTGGGAAAAAGATATATAAGTTGTTTAGCAGAATTGTTCTAAAAAGTGTAATTACAACACATGCACTTTCAGAAAACCATTATGTTTTCCCTACAGTACTTGTCACTGACAAAAAAGCAATATTTATGTCAATTCTCCTGTTGGATTATAACAACCAGTTTCATAAATGGGATGTAACTGAGATATGCTGTCGGATGCAGCATTTTGTCCAGTGATAATAATTTCTGAAAATCACATGGAGTTCAGTTTCAAACATAATCAATCAAACAAAAAATGAATTCCTTTGAATATTTGGAACATACTTTGGGTCTCGCTTCAATGTAACGCAAACCAAATTACAAGAAAAACTCTCAAGAAAATAGATTGTGATGACTAACATGACGAGAACTATAGATAGGATAATTGGCGGGCTTATTATTTCACAGAGAAAACTGACAACTGCCAGTACGTAACCGTTAGTTCTGCGTGTGCACATCCAGGTGTAGACAGAACAATTCACATGGTGACCACAGCCGTGATGATCCGAGTTAGAATTGGTCTCTAGCAACAGACGCTAGTCGTGTTAGGCACCTGACGGTTTCCGATGGTCAGACTAACTGATTTGGCTGATACATGATATCGTATCGTTTTGTGTAGATCGATGCTCATGATGTTGATCACTGGATTGTCTGGACCAGACTCAAATATTTACAGACCACCGCCAGGTGCAAGGTAAGACTATTCATGATTGCATCAGTGACACTCCTGTTGAAGTTAGAATTACTGTGTTCTCTTTAACCAATAAAAACAACCCTATGTTTGATGTGAGAAAAAGGCGGAGTCAGGACTCGATTTGGAAACATTTTGACATATTGGGGAAAGTCTTACAACCAGTGAGAGAGGGTTTACAACCCCAACCCCCAACACCCTCATGTGACCACTATAAATGCAACATCAGGACAACCTTGTGTTTTGCAAGGGTAGTAAGTGTTGTGTATCACACCAAGATTGTTCTTTCAGTCGCAGTATTTGTCAGTGGCAGCAACTGGTTGAAGTGCTAGTAAAATATCGAGCACCCTCGTAGCATGATTCCACAGCATTCAGCGGCATTCAGAAAGAACGTCAAGTAATATAACGGTTACAGGTCGGTTCTGGTTCATCATTGATGAAAGTATTGTGACTAGTAAGTATAGTACCTTGACGTCTACCCTTTGTGCAAACGTAAGATGCGACGCCAGGTGTCGGAAGGACCACTCTCACTCCAATAGAATGTGTTGGATCAGATTGATGAAATTCTACGACACGGTCAGGACCTGCCAGTAACGCAAGCTCATTTAAGCAAATGCCTGTCTGATCTTTCAAGCAACGACGTCTTGGTGTTTAGCAATGATCTTCTAGTGTCTTTAGCACGCCTTGACAGAACGCATCCTTTGAATGAACAAAATTGTAATTATTTTTAAATACCGGAACGGTTATTAATAGTTGTAAAATTCATGGTTGGTTGGTTTAGGAAGTACATATACATAGTTAGTTCTATCTGTATTTTATGACATTGGTCACAGGTATCGCGTACATGGTCAGCCTTACCTTATTGTCATGTATATGCCAGTGTTCCGTTGTTCAAAACAACCTTACCTAAGATCAACCTTAAACACTAAGGTAAGAGCTACGATCACTTTAAGAAAAAGATACGCCTGACGCACAACACAGCCTTTGTACAACCTTAACCCAGGCTCCAACCTTAGCCGTAACCTTAACTAAGGCTGAACTCTTTAGCATAGGAGTAATGGAAGCGTCCCTAGTTATCATATGAATTCAGTGTGTCCAGTTGACTCGTCCAGTCTCTGTATACTCTCTGCTACCTCAACCTTCTCTCAGTCTCATTGTATAAAATACAAGCATCCGCCATATTCCCTGACCAATCTTAGAGACACTAAGGTTGCTTTGGACCAACCTTACTTCTAACCTTAGGCTAACCTTAGTAATTATCTTACCTCACACATGAATGTCGCTTTCTGATTGGCTAAGGACTATTCTATTACTTTCAATGTACCCCGCTTGTAACAGGCGATGTATTATTTTCAATGTGCATCGCTGGGAATTCCGAACTCTTCTGGTGCTTCATGGTAGTACTTTTGTTTACCTCGAATAACATTGAATCACGCTTCAAGCACGGAAATTACTGATGTTTTGCGATTGAAAATCGCTGAAAGGGAGATAACTCTAAATCTGTTTACCTTGTGTCCTCTTAAAAATGGCTATTCGCCTCGCATTCAACAGAAGTGCTTCAAACAGTTCGAAATTAAAACTTGGGTGTTCGGTAAGACAAATACGTTGTTCACTGGTCCCTCGGGCCCTGCGGCTCGGGGAACATAAACAACCTCGAGGGCACATGGACCCCTCGTGACCAGTGAACAAAATGTCTTAGGTTGTAATCTTAGAGATAGGGTTGACCTTAAGAGATATGGTTGGTTTGATCAAGGGAGCACTGGTTAACATAATTCCACCAACATGACCATAAATTCCCAGCATTAGTTATAGCTCCATACGAAAATAACGGTCGTTTAACAATTTTCGATAAGGCCGTAGCTTCTGTTAAGAGTGTAAAAACAACTTTATGTTTTGAATGTCAGTTGTGTCTGTCGTAATACAAACAAGCCTTCATAATCCACCACGACGGGAAACAAAGGTAGCAGGATTATATCTTGCACTGGTGTAGGTAATAATGGTTCGACCTACCAAACAAACGTTCGATCCACTGAGCTTCCCCAGATATCAACAAGAGAATGAGCTATCACGAACTATTGATTACGGAGTAATTGTTATTAATTACACGGTCTTTCACTGTGATTCCATTAAATGTTGAATTGCCTCATCATACGGTTTTCAAACGCAAGATCAGATTCTGGTCACCGTATCAATGGCAAACGTGCCCCTGCATTCCGGGAAACGATAAATTATCTGAATGTCATTTGTCATACCAACGTGCTCGTCATAATGTTGACCATATTGGTGAGCTCTCTTCGTGAGACTGGCAGACAGGAGTCTCCCACATATTCACATGAGAACGCAAAGGGATAATCGAGTCTCCCTCGAGGACACTTGCCTTTAAACATGAAAACAAATGCTATTCACGACAAAGCATAAGCATCCTCGACAAAATTATGCAGTATGATTTGGGCTAAGTGTGAAACGTAGTAAAGTGTTATTAATGATTCAGCAATTATCACCAATAGCCAAGGTACATTTCATGAAAGTACATACATAGTTCTGACGGAGAGGTAGGGTTTGCTCTAGAATGTAAATATATTGCAACAAAGTTCTCACACTTATCTGTTTTTAATCACGATAGGTGCCAAAGGATGACCATGTGTTTTGAGAGAATTATTTGAAATGCTCTTCTCAAACATTATACTGCCCTGCATAGTGCTGTTTAGGCAAATGATGCACATATGTGTTTCACCTCGCCCTCGCGAGTAGCAGTGCTAGATTAATCTTCGAAATTTAGCATTTAGACAGGAGCAATACTCTACTGTCTACAAATCGTTTCGACTCTAAATTGATTCAAAACACTGATTCCATGTCCTGACTGGAAGTGCTGAGATGATTTTAGGATCATCGTGTTTGGCTGCACTGGTTAGCATCAGCTACTGCAGACCTTGTGTCTCGAATAATGACTATGAACCTATTTGCAGGCTTAATAGTGTAGATATCTTCTGTCAGAAGTTGTTTCTGTTAATTAGCATCATCCCTGTTGGCAAGTGTTGAGATTATTTGTTTCATCATGAATATTTTCAAAGAAGAATTTTGGGCACGTAGAGTTTGTTGTTAATTCTAATGTAACGATTCTTTTATTTGAAGGCTAGAGAGAATCTTCAGTGCAATGTCTGGCAGACTTGCGTGGTTTTAACGACCCTGTCAGCAATATTCCAGCTGTGTCACTGCAGCTTGTTCTTCGAGTCTGGACCAGGCAAACCACTTTCCGTAGAGCCGTAGAGCAGCGTCTCGAACTGACTTTAAAGGGATTATTTTAGCTACAGCTGAATATGCGTGTGTGGCAAACAGGATGCATGTCGTAGTGTCGGAAAGAACAGATAGTTTGTCTCTGTGTCAGTGTTATTAGTTAGTAGCAACCCCAGCAAAAGATTTGGGGTAGCAATTAGGATCAGAAAAAGGAATGTATTATGCCTCTTTCACCAAACCTCCAGCAAAGGACTCTACAAATGAGCCTTGATCATTCTTCACAAATGAGGACTCGTTAGCGTGACTAGACAACCACCAGGTACCATCTCGATCTGCTTAGGAACCCGAAGCCTCTAATGTTGCAGCATAGCCTTATCATTTATGAGGAATGGTGTGCAAGTGTGCGTCACTTCAAAAGAAACCCTATGGATTGGAGACGGTGCAGTGGCTGTCATTTTCAGTGGGTAGGTTAACTTAAACGCTTTGTTCGTGCGTTCGTTTTTCTGACACATCTCAAACGTCGTCAGATAAGAACACTCTCGTGGAAACTGGCGTGACGCGAAGAGACAGAAGGAACCAGTCTACTGTGGAGAATATCGTGGAATGATATAACCCTGGTAGACGTTGTATATGGTCTTGTCTTGAAGCCGAGGAAGACGTACGGTATATTGCAGTGATCATGGCCATTCCATACAATCAATATTATCTTGCCATACATGTATTGCGATTACAATGGCACCCGACTGACAATATCATCTCCTGTTCTTGTTATCCGCGTGTTTCCTGTGATTCCATAGCAAGTAAAATATTGATGTGTCCCATTGTTACTGATAAGATTATTTCATAACAAAACTTCGGAAGATCTACTTTTGCCCTTGCCCAGATTAGTTTTAATTCTGCTCTCCACACCCCACCCCTCTCTCTCTCTCTCTGTCTCTCTCTCTCTCTCTCTCTGTCTCTCTCTCTCTGTCTCTCTCTCTCTGTCTGTCTGTCTCTCTCTCTCTCTCTCTCTCTCTCTCTCAGAACCGAACTTCTTTTTACTAGTATAGAATCTGGGTTTATGAACTGTATTTCAAGGGCGATAACACGAGGTGCAACTTTGAAAACACCTGGTTCTAACGTGTTGTCTTGGATCAACTCCACACCGTCCATCACGTTATGTTGACGATAATGTGACATTAAATGTCAACGAATCTTTAATATAATTTCTGCATAGCTTTAAGAAATCTGCCCATCACCGAAATCCTAGTGAGGGGATAAATAACACGTTTTCTGTTATTCAAGTGACAAATAATACCACTATGATTTCATCAGTTAGCATGGAGTGCGTCCGTCCACATCGTTTTCGTGACTGTCAGTTTCTTACTTTAGCTTGCCTGTTTGTTTTGGGTTTTTTCTGCCAAAATAAAAACCACCTTCGTGTATTTGTTCCCACCACGCTGGACTTGATTGCTAACAACTATCTTAATGAGGGAATACTTTTTCACTAAGGCTTCCTGTATGGACACGATGTGCTTTAAACTGACATGGCCGTGAGTGCGAACATGTCATTGTGGTTGACAGCTCTTCAGTGCGAGTGACAGACTAAGTGTTGAGTTCCCGAGCAGGAAGACGAGGTATGACACAACGGAATGAGTTCTTCCATCACACAGAGACTGTATCTGTTTGTCAGATGACATACCGATTCAGCCATTGTTATTGGTTAAGTACCTTATTACCGCTCCGCCGACGGGGAGAACCCTCGACGGACCCGCATTGCTCCAAACGATTTCGTTCTGACAGGGACACAGGAACATGAAGTAGTACAGACTAGGTGACAAACAGAGCGCCATGTGTTAGATTGATGAACCAGTTGGATATAGAGTTATTTATCAGGACACGTTTTTTGTTTGACCTTGATTTTGCTTTAGTTTCGCTGGAAAAAAGTAATCCTGAATTGAAATTTATCATACTGCACAAAATCAATTATACGTGCCGTAACAAATCTTAAATAATGTAGCTTCGGGCTAGAAATGGTCTTCAGCAAGCTATGATGGTCTTACCAATAACAAAGGTATCAGGTGATAATGCTTCCTTATTTAGTTGATGTGTGGCACTGCATCCCGATAGTTTTGATCGACACTGCAGGTGTCAGTCACTGGATTATATGGTCATATTTAATAAACACGTTATTATGAACAAATAACAATGTGTTGTCTCAATTTAACTCGCAAATCCGGGTTATAAGTGGTGTTCGACAAACCCTGTTTGTCGTAGTGAGTGAGTGAGTGAGTGAGTTCAATTTTACCTCGCACTCAGCAATGTTCCAGCTATATGGCGGCTCTCTGTAAGTAATCGAGTCTGGACCAGACAATCCAGTGACCAACATCACGAGCATTAATCTGCCCAAATTAGCGAGCCTGACCACCCCATCCCGCAAGTCGCCGCTTACGACAAGCAGAGTCGCCTTTTACAACGAGCATAGTCGGCAAGCATGCCCTGTTTGTCGTACGAGGTGAATAACGGAATCGGGTGGTCAGGCTCGCGAACTTGTCATCGTTTCGCAATTGCGTAGATCGATGCTAATGATCATGATCACTGGATCGTCCGGTCCAAACTCGAGTATATCCATACCGCCGTGATATAGCGAAAATATTGCTTATTGTGGCGTTAAACAACAACAAAAACAATTCATTTGGAAGGTCTACCTACAGTATCACACAGTAGTTCATCCATTGAGGTTCATGCACACACATTGTAGAAAGACTCCTGACTATGTAGCAGAAATAGGTGGTGGATTCTAGCACTGCACGGATGCACATCTAACAATATTTACAGTGTGTCATGATGCGATGTTTGCTCCACAAGACGTCGGTACGTGACGGAACATGAAACGACTCCAACACAGCAGCATGTCCACACCGAGATCGTCCTCTGTTTAATCTCAATGCATGTTTATATTGGATAGTCGAGCGACCTTTACATGCACATTAAGATGATTCATATTTCACTTTGGATGTATGCGATATGTTGTAAGTGTCGTAAAGATTTGAAAGGCGTCATTCGACTCTTGCTCAGATGCTAGATAATAGTTACAACATTAAAGATCTTTCAAAATGTCAAGAGCTGACGCATCAAAAGCAAACACGATGCCATTTCCTTGTATCATACGTTTCTGATGTTTTCAACATCTGAGGAGCTTTATGACTATGACGTTTGCCAGCGGTGGAGTGCGTTCACCTCTTTGGCGAACGATTTGTACCATCAATATTTTGATCAGGATTTATAAACACGTGGTCTTAGATATAGCTGCATATTGTACAATGAGAGAGTTGTGTCGCTTTTATGTATTGCTAAGAGAGTTATTGTTTATTGGTAAATGGTCCTGTGAAGGATATATTTCAAGGAATATGAGAAGAAGTAAATTATTTGGGAGAAGGGAAGAATGTTTAGTAACTAACATGTTATCAAGACGAACCGGACCTGATTCGGGACAATTAATGTCATCGGCGGTCGCTAAAACAAAACTTTGACCACAACGCTTCCCGTTCTTACAGTCCGACGCCCATCATCACAATACTTGTTTGGGCTTCTTTTTGTTTTGTTTTGTTTTTTGTTTTTTGTTTTTGTTTGTTTTGTTGTTGTTGTTGTTGTTGTTAATCCCCCTACTCTCAAACAGCATGTCCCTCGTATGGTGATCTACCTTCAGTTGTCGGTGATGTAAAACCTGCATTTTTATGTTGTTTTGTCCAAATAATGCTACTAGTTTTAACTTTCCACACTAGTTCTAATTGTAGTTGTGGTATTCTAGCTGTTTTACTGTCCATTGACGAAAGGTTTTTTATACTATATTTTATATTATACATGTATATTTGTATACATATGTCATTTCAAACATGTGCTCGTCACGATATGGTTGAAATATTGTCGATCTGACGTGAAATAGTCACTCACTCAAACAGCATATTTTGTAGCATGTATTGTTTTGCTATAGGTCATTTCGTGTGGGCACGTGAGCATTTTCATGATTGGGGGCTTTTCAGTAACACTACCGGTCTGGTGAATATACCAAGTACGTTTAGGTCCGTTTTGGCACACTGCAATCTCTACATATCAGCCTGTTAATCTTTACTGGTACGTGTCGGTATCTAATGTTACCTTCTATAATTCCGTGCATATAACACGTACTTATCAGCATATCAGATATTATGTTCATTAACCTTTAGAGGCAATGAAATAAACTTACTGGCTTGGATTTTGTTTTGCTTTGTTTTTTACCCCATTTTTAACTGGCAATTCGTAGATTACCAATTTTCCCTGGATTGTTTTTTTTCTTTGTCAAGTACACTTTCTCTTGTCACTAGTCCAGTTACTCCGTCGATCAAGGACCCTTATTTGGAATCAAGGGATTCGTTAGTCAGCCCAGGTAACGTTTCTTTTAGTATTGAGACGTCGTCGACGTATCTGAATTGTCTAAGAGACATATTTTATGGGTTGTAGCTCAACGGTTCCTAATTGCTCCCTACTTACCCATGCGAGGTTACTCGCTTTAATTAACTTATTTGGCTCCCAAATCATAAAAGAGTCATAGCCGATTTGTGGGCGTTTCTCACTAATTGCCCATGCCGAAGTTACTCACTTTTCAGGGCGTTAAGTTAATTAACTCCTAGCCGATTTTAATTGATTGGCTGTTATTCAATTCACTAACATTCGACTCGTTTGTGTAGCAGCAAAAGATCCAGCATCTCACGTGTTGTTCCTAGTAGATTTCCGTAGACATCAGCCTTCATTCTAGATAAAATGCCAGCTTCGTGGACGTATAATAGTGACCTACCTTTTCCAGGCGCCTCAGTCGACTGCTGGGCAGTACAGTACACTGTCCACTGTTGCCCTGTTTGTAAACAGAGAGATGTCTTACTTCCAATTATAGTTGTCCGTGTGTATTGTCCTCATGAGATCTAATGGGATCTCTTCGTTTTGCCCCCACCCTATTGTTAAGGGTGGCGAATCAGTTATGCGTGTTGAATCGAAGAACTATAGGAGGTGGCAGGCGTCGCCTCAAGTATTATAAAAAGTTGGGGTTTTATCCTTTGCACAATATTTAACATTACAGTCTTATGTATTATTACAAATGAAAATGCTCAAGATTGGCACACGTTTTAATGCATTTACACAACTTACATGAAATGTTAAAACAGTATGAAAGGAGATTAAGACATTAATTAGACAGGCTACCCATTTTCATAATTTTAAACAATTCCAAGTCCAATCAGCTGGGATACCGAATCGGCGCATTCCACCCTTGCGTCTTGTTGGCTGTCCTTCTCATGCTGAAGGTGGTCCATTATGTACTTCTTTTTTAAAGGGAGGCGTGTGTCCACTTGACAGGACCTAGTTGATGGTGATTTCAGTGTGGGTGTATTCTTTCTGCAAAATACTAATAAACCTAAACGTGTTTGGATGCCAATACGCACTCTTATTCATCTTGGCATGGGAGGCCTTCCATGCGGTTCGTTGTTCTGGCATAGCTGGTGTTGAAGTGGTTCCGTGTGGATCTGCCAGCATTCTTAACCCCCTGTTTGGTCACATTCTCTGTGAAACGTAGAAGTGCTGGATCAGCAAGGCCACCTCCCTCGCGAAAATGAAGTCACACTTCATCAATGTCACAGTGTCTTACACGGGGCAAAGCAGAAATTACCAGGTTTACAGCCGGGTCGAATGCAGGTCTGGACTGCAGTCAAAATCTACTGTCCTTTTTCACCAAGTTTTCCACTGTCCGCAGGAACATGTTCACGATGATCTTGGCCTGTTTTGGTTGGTCAAGGTACTTGGCTGTGATGAGTTCGCTCGACGTGTCGATGGTGGCAGGGCATGCTGCAATATTTCCAGTGAATGATGGCACCTCCCGTTCTCTTAACTGTATACTGAAAACCTAGCAATACCAGACTACGGTGACAGCGTCTGTTAGGAATGATCACAAGTGCATTTGCCATTTTGAAGTGAAGCTGTTCGGTGTTCCCAGTAATAATATAACCTCTCTGTATTAACTTGTTTCAAAGAGTGTCTTAATTATTGCATTGTTAAAATTTAGAGAACTATGTTTACTTACAAGTTAGTTCTTAGATAGAGATATAGATAGAGTACGCCGTTAACATTATCATGGATGCTTATTAAGCTCACGCACTTGCTGCTGTGTGTAATTGTGACATGATCCATGTGCTTCTATAACCACAGTAGTCTTTAATCCTGTTCCGGGTGGTGGTCAAACTAGGCTAAGCCGGTCTAAATTGCACGCCTGTCATTGTGTGTTTTTGAATGTGGTGTCTGCTGAACATACTCCTATGTCCAAATGATTAGAGTTCTGTCGTAAGACCACCAGTGATACATTCCTACTGAAAACATCTGGTTTACCATTTGAAACAAAATATGATGTTACAAATTTGAAACACATTGTTTAAGTTGATGTCTGAAACTATGCTGTATACCACAGTGTGATAAAACATGCCACGGAAGTTGCAACTGAATGGAATAGCTTGAAATGGATGTGAAAATGCACCAAAATGATACAAGTAGATGAACGTGGGATCGATAAGCGTGACAACTGAATGAAAATTGCTAAAAACTGTATGACAACTGAATGAAGACGGCTCCGATGGATGTGACGAAAGGAGACAGCAGGCTCTAAAAGGATGTGAGGAATTGTTGCAGAAGGACTTAAACTTCATTAAGCGGACACCAAGTGAATGTTAATGATAAGTTAAATCTTTGTTAGTATGTTAGTCACCATCCAGTCGTGACGGAACCAAACACACATGATAATCCATTCTTGGAAGCTGGAAGGCCGTTTGGTGCAGCATACATTAATTCGCTTCGAATTCGAAATCTATCACCCATTCCGACATTTCATTTCCGCTCTACGCATTGGCTGACGTAGAACTCAACATTACAATGCTGTTATCTCGCTGTCGTTAAACACAGTTGCCACAACAAATGCAAATATGATAAGATAAACGGTATGCAAATGACTCTAATGATCCAGAATACGTACTATTTGGACGGTATTCCTGTAATTACCACGTGAGGTTTCTTCCGGATGGGTCTTTAGATTACGACCATCTGTATATATTGTCCGTCGTTTGTACTATCATGAATAGTTATGAGACCTGTTTTTACAGAAATTTCCTGTACCAGGTGTTGGTCACGCTTCTCAAATGCCTTATAGTCAGTGACTGAGTGTTGGTGTACATCTGAGCAACATTCCAGGAATATGCGAAAAAAGAGTACACATTATTCCACGCATTGTAACCATGTTTGTAATCGAACCCGGACCCTTGCACGACAAGCAAACGCGATACCGTCTTGCTTATATCTAACTTCAATACACGCTTTATACAAGTATCTGATATATAGACATGTAGCAAGGTGGGGTTTGTATAGTGTTTTGCCGTAAAGAGCATGTTGACAAATTGTCTTGTATGTGTAAATCCAAGAAACTAATCATCAGGTGTTTAATTTTAAATACCTATGAAAATGCTGTAAACGAATCACCGAAGACACGCGGTAACGTTAACATGACAGACAGTCTCACATAGTTTGCTATAAAGAATGATGAGAATGTATTCGTTGCCTAACTCAACGCAGAAGCGCTGCGTTACGGTGTAGGTACTAACACCGTTAGTGCTACTTGATAACACTGTTAGTACCTACACCGAAACGTGACACTAACTGCAAAAAATAGACAATTCACAGAACCCGGTTTTCTTTCGTCTAAACTGTCAAATACGTTATACTCGGGACCAGTCAGTGTATGAATGGGCAAGACAATGCAGTGATGGAACAGACGATCCATTACCGTGCTTGCCTTGTATGAAGGTGTCCGGAGTTGGAGTCAACAGGAGGAGATAATAGAAGCGGCAATAAAATATGTCCAGATACCTTAAGTAGCAAACACAACGAGGAATCAACATGTTGTACTTCAAGGACATTCCACAAGACACTATAAGGTTAAATACCGTTACAAATTCTTGAAACTAAATACGATTTGGGAAATAAAATAGATGTTGACTGACGTTATGTTTAATTCATTCTCTTAGTTTACTGAAAGAAACGCGGGTTCCATGTGTTATTTGTCATGATGAGGAGATAGATACATTAAGACTAACGCAAACATGCACACTGTTCTTTTATAACGCAAATGGTTGTTGTATGGTCACTGTTTGCATACATGTAGACTTATACTATGGATGTAGCCTAGAGTGTAAAGCGTTCGCTCATCACGACGAAGACCGGGTTCAAATCCCTGGTGTTCCCGTGGTAATGTTGGAATATTACTGAAGGCTGCGTAAAACTCGCCCACTCGCTCTTGCTTCCAACGGAGTATGTTACACTATCCTGACTACCAACGATACAAGGTTGGTATAGCATCTGTACTCGAACCTTGCCTTCAACTGGTTCTCTCAGTATAACACGCTGGAACATCCAAGAACATGTACCATATCCTCGCAGGCATGTTCTGCGGTGGGGATTCGGTCGCATTCAGAGATCCAAGACCTCGAGTGCCAGTTGACTTATTTATTCCAAGGATTGCACAATGCAGACAAGGTTACGTCGATGATTGATCACAGCTTCTCCCTGGGCGGCATTACGCTCCACATTGCTGCATCTTCAGTGAGTAGCGTGGTGTAGTTCCTGGGTCATCCAACACCTCAACATGGCAATGCTTCGTCTGAAGATCACAAAGTTAAATATAATGTTTTGTTGTTTTGTCTAGAGGCTATTATCACTCGAACAATTACCGACAGACGTAAACAAATTACCTTAAGGATTTTTCTATTCAGACCTTATCTGTGCTCTACACTTGTTCAGTGCAGTGTGTTTTGCTTGTTTGTTTGCTTTGTTTGTTGTGCAACGTCGAACGCAGTAATAATATTCCATCTACACTACTGCGGTCTGTAAATGGACCAGACAATCAAATGTTTGAGATAACGACAATCAACGTGGCATCAACCCTGACCACCCTTTCTCGTTAGTTCCATCTGTCGACAAACAGGGCGTGCTTAAGACTGCTATCAACGCTCATGACCTGCTCCAGGGACTGACGAGGTAATGTCTGCTTGAACAATGTATAATATCAACTCGTTCACCCGAATCAGTACTTATGTGATTCAGAATGTTTACTGCACCGCTAACCATCCCTATACATGTTTGTGTAGGACAACATGAAAAGACTCATTATGCATTCAGGTAATCTCGAACAGTCACATAAAACAGATGCTGTGCATCACAGAGTCTAACGACAATAAACGTGAAGCCAACGACTACACATAGAGTCTTAGACTTTACTATTTCCGTGAACCACATAAAGTACCCAAATCAAGCATCATAATCATGGTAGATCTGAGAATCAGTACTTGTAACCTGTTACGACAAAGGGAGACAACTGTGAACAGCAGCTTGCAATGTAAACGAACCTAATCGGATGAATTCATCCTGATATCTCACACGCATTGCCAACCGAAATTGATAAAAAGGACGTGGTGTTCAAAGATTTCACAATATACTCAAAACTTTTGAAGTAAATTTAAACTTACCAGGATATTTAGACGTAGTATTTTTGTATTTTAATTGTGGATGACATTTTCTACAATCGCCAGCAGTTGAAGGGATGGTGTGAATCCAACTAGGGTCCATGTAGGTAGCAAAGGTACTGTACGTCCCCATGGTCCCTAGTAACTATGGTGATTTGCCTTCTGTTGAGGGCGATCTATAACCGGTTTTATATCGTATTGTCCAAATAGTGCTACTGGTTTTAACTTTCCATGCTAGTTTTAAATATAATTGTGATACTTTATTGTTTTACTGTCCTTCGTTGACAGGTTTTTAAAATATATACATATTCCATTTCAGTGTTAAATGTTCTCGTCACGATATGGCTGCACTGTTGCCGATGGGACGTTAGACATTAACTCACTCACTCACTCGAAGATTTCACCCACATGGCCAATTTACCGTTACTAGGTTACGTATGATAGGCAGGCAAAGTTACACCGGGGATCAATATCACATAGTAATAAGCAGACTCGTACTTGGGATTAATTACTTCGCCATGTCATTTTGTTGAAATAAGGGGATGAAAGACCTCTTCCAATAAAAATCATGGCAAGATTGTTGTAGTTTAGCTTTGGTCACAATAACTCATTTCATTTGCTACCGTAAGGTAAATATTATTAGTCTCGTGTAACTGAACCATGGTATCAAATGCTGAAAAGAAAGAGGAAGACTGCGGCGTTAAAGAAACAAACAAGGGAAGATGTAAAAAGTTTCGAGTTTGTTTGTTTCAAGAGAGGAAACTACAATTTACCGTTGCAAGGAATGTGACAGGGTAATATAGGCCGCATGCAATGTGATCATTTGTGTAACTAAAATAATTTCCATGCAAATTAGCCATCAAACTTCCAAGAAATGGCTAGCTTTTCGCGACAGCACTGCCTCCACAAATTCAACACCAAATTTCTCAAAAACGTTCTGAGCAGAGACCTCTTTCTCATCAGTTACTACACTACATTGAGAAAAGAATCTCAAATATGTTAAACTATCCTTTCAATTAAATATGAACATGACGTGCTGGGTTGGTCAGACTCGCTGATTTGGTTCACACTTGTCATTGTAACCCAAATGCACAGGTCGATGTTCATGTTGTTCTCTAAGTTGTCTAGTCGAAACTGGATTACTTACAGATCGACGCCACATAGCTGGAATAGTGCTGAGAACGGCGTAAAATTAAACTCACTCACTAAACATGACCAAGCGTTACCAATGCTCCGGCCTTGGGTGGACAGGTTGTGGAAGTAGCGTTTCTGTTAGCGGGAAGATTCTTGCACGTTGACTCTTGGAGGGTAATGTCCATACGGTACATTATGCCCATCACAGCCTGCAGGATGAAACAGATACAAACCTGATGATAATCACAAAGTACAAAGGATAATGATATATGTGTACATATATCATATTAATATTTTCTTTAAAACTAGTGATGTGTGTGTAACTAGCAATTGCGTGTGTGAGTGTGGTCTTCAATAGTATTTACCTACGTGTCTTCCTGATTCAAGAGGAAGGGATAGTCTGATTCAGGAAACCCCACCAAGATGTAGGTCCTTGTTATGTTCACCAATTTTCGGATAGAGTGGGTCCCACAGTATATATTTGTGTTGGTGTGTCGCCGGTAGTATACAGGTAGGTGTTTGTGGTTGTGGGGTCGGAATGGAAAAGTCGTGTTGGTCGTTAGTCAAATAATTGGTTTTTTTTGTGTGTTTGTTTCTTGTTAGTGTGTTGTTTGTTTGGTTGGTTTCTTTTTGTAAATTAACTGTGTCAAATATAACCATCCTCCACTCGATGTACCTCTATTGTAGGATTCTGAATGTTGGTTAACGTAAACCATTCTGCTGAGGTGGCATGGGAGTTTATTTCGTTGGCGGCGAAGTTGGCAGCACGTCGAACAAACGCAGTGACCTTGGTTGGTAATTCCCCCATTGGAATTTGACATATTCCTGCAGCAAAATCCATGTGATGAAATCCATTCATAATGTTCCGAAGGCGATTGCCCTTGCAAAACACATCTTCATGCCATGCAAAGAATAATACACAGTCAGAAAAAATAATATTGCAGCGTAGTCCTCTATCGACTTCGGTAACATGTTACAGATTAACCTCGCGTCGTCCTCTACGTATATGACAACGGTTTACGGTAAACGTTTACATATTTCAGATTTATCACAAGGTATCTCTGAACACATCATATTCGTGGGCTGTTGTTCAGCAAAACAATATTTCATTTGAATATTCATTGACTGGGTCGTCGTGACATTCGTCATATCATGTAAATAGGTCGGAGTCACCATGTACAGGTAAACATTATATAACATCAACGATGGGCACCAATTCGGCTGTGTCACATATCGCTTATGAATATCCTGTTATATGTGGTAGGTGCAAAATCCCGTTAGGTGCGGCATATGTAAGCTGGCTGATGTGGGCAAATAGTATAGTTACATGTATACAGGAATGTATGATATATTGTTCTTGTTTTTGTTGTTGTCAAATATACTGACACTGTGATGAGCTTGCTTACCTAATGACCAGAGACAGATGACGAACAATATGACACCAGTCTTCATGGTTAGTTTTGACTCGCAGACCTCGATGTGTGAGAAGACTTGAGTTAGATACTTGTGGACACGTCAAGTGCAGGTCGTGTTCGAGATAACGGAGATAAGGTGATATACCCTAGGACGCCTTATCATTAACCTCTTCTGAAAGGTCTGTCTATGCAATCGAGCCATAGTTACATACAACATGTCATTTGTATCTTTACATTATCTGTCACAACTTTCGGTTTTGTTGTGGTTTGGCTGGCAGGGTAAGTAAACTTAGCCTCAGTGTAATTCGTTACACTCCTACACTGGCTCTAACAAAACCTAGTAGGAGGTCACGTTAGGTAACCTTTGTACGACCTATGACCGTCCAATCAAATGCGAAACGGCTACACGGATTTAACCAATCAAACAACGGCTTCTGTTTAGGATTTGGTGGGACCTACAACATACACCTGTCATTGACAATGATCTGTCAACAAACGAAAATCCGCATATAACTCCGATATTAATTTTGACCTGCAGTATATACGCTTTTTGGTTTTTGTTGACATGGTTACCATTAGATTATATTTTCGCCAGCTGACATCCTTGAATATTGCCAAAGACGTTACTGTTTATCACTGGTGTGGCGTGCTCTATGTGCATCTTTTGGAAGCGATCGTAGGGTAAATAGTATTCTGAATCAAACCTTGCGTGGGTAAAAGTTCAAAAGGTTTGTGCGAATGTCCACTTTCGTGATTTGGTAAGCTGTGTTCTGACTGGTCAATCTCAAATATTACCTGACGCGACCTCCTACTAAGTTTTGTTAGACCCAGTGTAGGAGCGTAACGGATAACACTGGAGCCAAGTGTACTTAGACTGGTTTAGCTGGCTTGATGTTTTAAAACAATTTTCCACCTATATGACGGTGGTCTGTAAATAATCGAATCTGGACCAGACAATCCAGTAATCAACAGCATGAGCATCGGTTGGCGCAACTGGGATACGATGACGTGTCATCGAGCCTCATCAACAGATTCCGTTAGTCGCATTCTATGACTTTCGAAGTAGCAGCATGTTCATCTTTAATCTACATCACAAAAAGGAAGCATATATAGTAGAAACATTTTGCCTTTCCAAAAGATCTGGAACAAATGCATTTCTCACATTACGTATTGTCTTCGTCAGAACATCATCTTACACTGGACCTAAGGCGTTTTCGTATATTCATCGTCAAACCTATATTGCATATACTGTACGAGGTATTAATTTGAAGAATGCAGAACTACCTGCTTTTTGCAAAGTTACAACCATCACAAGTCATTGCAAATGCAGTGGACCACAGACACTACAGCTTGTTTATTGACCTGATGAAATGATTATTGCGTGTTGCGTGCCATAACTGGATTGTCAGAACGTCCAAACAGCCGAGCACCCCCCCCCCCCCTACACACCCCTACACACACCCCTACACACACACACACACACACCCCTACACACACACACACACACACACACACACACACACACACACACACACACACACACACACACACACACACACACACACACACACACACACACACACACACACACACGCATAACTCGGCCTGCGCTATTTGACCTTTCGGGTCATGCATATGTAGAGTGGCTCAAACTACAATCCATGTTGGATTGTATAAAGGGTTGCATAGTGATTCGTTGGATGGTGAATAATACACGCCAGCGCATGAGTACGGTGACATGTATGTTTCTAAAATATCTCATGTTACATGGTAATATTTACATATGTATGCAGGTAGGTAACACGTGTGCGAGCGTGTGTGTGTGTTTAGTTAAGTCAGGGCTTTTGGATATATGATTCAATATCTACACGCAATCTGTGTTCTAGATTTCTTCAAAACGTCAGTCGGTACATCTGTTCAGGACATTCCCGATATTGCGTGTATAGAAATAAGTAGTTTTATAAATATGTAACTAATATGAAGGTTATTAATATTAGGGTAAGCCAACCGATCACGTATTGAGCTGTAATATTGAAAGATGGGTTTCTAAGGCCTCTCGCACAGTTTGGTTCATGAATGACTTCGATTCTTTGGAAACTTCTCTTATAAATTACCACTCGCATGAGAGAACGGAATATGGAGCGGTTGTTATTTTATCACAGAAGGTCAATAACCACGGAAAATGATGACTTTGGAGGGGAATCTGCCTCATCATATTGAACAGTTAAACGTTGGTTGAAGTATCTCCATCATGAGAGAGATTGAACGGTAGCCCATCTCTAGCATCGCAAAGCAAAACACGGCTCACAACCTTGTCCTTAGTAGGTGTGGTATACACTCTGTTATGAAAATCTACATATGTCAAAAGTTTGTAACCAATATGCTTGTAATCCAGAATGCCATAGGGTGAGACGAAGTCCATCGTCACTGTTGCTCCCATAAACAGATGTAATAGCAACCCAGATGGTTTCCCGTTTAGACTATTGGTTATCGATGCGACCTGGAGTCGTTACGATGATCCGGCAAGCAAACATCGAATGGAAACACTTCAGATCTTCCAAACCCAAATAGATTAAAGGAACCATAATTTAGCAAAGTTAATGACAACCTTCTTTGGAGCATAACACACATCGATTATAGACGACGGAAAAAACACATGAATGATGAATATCAAGCGGATTTATTGACAATGATGCCGTTGTCAAAGGGAACACTCGCGGAACACTCGCGGAAAACTTCGATATGACGTTCTCCTCAGTCAGGATAGAGTTTCATTTCTACCAGTCATATTACAAAGGCTGCTGCTCGGGAATGTGGAGAGAATTGATTGATGTAGAGTAGAGTAGTTGACAGTCAAGGATTTCACCATCTAATTGTCCTAGAGAAGAAATGGAGCTCTGTATTAAACACCAAGATGTTCAGAAATAGTTAATGCTGACGATAATAATTCTATGTGTACACAGTTGTAGCTATATGAGAATTACGACCAGCTCTTGTCATAACGCTTTTCAAGATACTCAGAGAATATTCCAATATGAGTCGTGTGTCTGTCTGTCCGTAGATACATGTGTACTCGACTGTCCAGGCAGCGGACAGTTCTACGCATGAAATAACACAGGCTTATATAAAACCACAACTGCCTCTCTGTCAGTCGTTGTCAGAAATGGCATACTATTATTTGGTTATCAAATATAACTTCTCAGAAATCTGTGCTTGGGTTAGGTACAAATAGTATACGCACAGTTTTTCAATACAGTATACCATGATGGAACTGTATGCTATAAATCTATTTCCGGCGTTGCCGCTGATGGGTGACTGCTATGTTTTCATTCCATCCTATTAATTTTGGCATTTTGATATTCATAAGTTATATCTATTCATGTAAATTCCTGTCTATTCCTGACAGTGGTCTGATTGTGGAATCAGAAATCTGTTCATGTGCATCTGTCGCCAAGTGAAGATCCATGTAATGTGCAGAAAAGTACGTCATTATAATTAATAGTATTTATTGTTTCAAATGCCGTGTGAACAAAAAGTTTTATCATAGTGAAGCTGGACCTTTTACTTAAACACCCAATCTTAATATGAAACATTAACATTATGCCGAGATTTCCATAATGAGAACAAACATATATAACAAATTATATCATAGACAGACAGACAGACAGATATAGATAGATAGATAGATAGATAGATAGATAGATAGATAGAAAGACAGACAGACAGACAGACAGACAGACAGACAGACAGACGGACGGACGGATGGATGGATGGATGGATGGATGGATGGATGGATGGATGGATGGATGGATGGATGGATGGATAGATAATGATAAATATCGACCCGTGAAGATCCTGGTTAGATTTGATTTTCTGCAAACCACGCTTTTCATAAGAGGCCACTAAAGGGATCAGTTTGTCAGACTGGTTGACTTGATTCTTCTCGCAATTGCGCACATAGATGTTCATGATGGTGATCACTGGATTGTCCGACCCACACCGTCAATAGCTGGAATATTGCTTAGTGCGGCGTTAGAAAAAGACCAATCATCTGGAAGGCCTACAGGTTCTTCCATTGCGGTTCTTGCACACGCATTGAAGACAGGCGTCTGACTGTGTAGCAGAATTGCGTCGAAGATGGTTGCACTATGCACGAGTGCGTCTAACATAGACAACGTTTCACAATACGTTGTTTGCTCCATCGAGTCCAGGATCGCCCTCTATTTATTCTTTTCACATTGGATACGCGAACGAAGTTTAAATGCACGTTAAGATGATTCACGTAACACTTTGAAGGTACATGTCATCGTATTCCAACTGCGTAGACCGATACTCATGCTGTTGATCACTGGATTGTCTGAACCAGGTTCTACATGTTAGTGCCAAGTAGGGCGGTTACTCCAAGTAGTGTAGAACCTATCTCTCATGTTCCTTCTTGTGTGCATGTACAGCACACACACGCACCTGCATGGCACTATTGGGAGGAGGCCAAGGTATTTTTTGTCAGGAATGTAGTGGTAGTAGTCTAAAGTATCCACACGAATTCATGTCATCACTAATAACACAGTCTAATATGGATGCATATATGCCTGTACACCTACACGATAACCTGTATTACACCGAGAACATTCAACGCAGCTTGGCACTCAGTCTGTACGTCTCCATCATACATCCACAAGAAGGAAATGATTAAAAGCATCGGAGTGAAACCACGACCACCGCTAACGCTAAACCCATTTGATGTTGTTTTTACGAAGTTGAAAATGAATCCTCCAAGAAAGTTAATAGGGTTCGAATGGCAATACCATAGAAAATTAAAATTCCTTGACATAACGCAATTCTTTTAAGATACTGAAGTGGAATTTGTTTTATTATTTGATCAGAAATTCGCATGCTCATTGTGACCTCATCATCCTTCTTAGTTGTGGAACTATAGTCAATAGTTATGTATTTATGTATATTTGCATATTGGTATGAGATCGACACTAGTGGTATTTCTAGTGTTTTTGTTTTGTTTTGTTTTGGTTTTGGTTTTTTTTTGGTTTTTTTGTTTTGTTTTGTTGTGTGTTTTTTTTGGGGGGGTTGGTTTTTTTTTGGGGGGGTTTGGGTTTTTTTTCACTTTACCTTTGTATGAGGAGGGGTGGGGCGGTGACTAACTATCCCTTGACTAACTCACTATATGACTATAGTATAGATGCTGTGTCTAGAAATTGTAACTCACTCACTCGTTGTAGGTCAATATGCTTATATACAGTTATGGCTCTTGGATTGACATTTACCTAATCGTTAACTGGTATCTAATTTGGACTTTTATAACGGAAGAGAACACTAGGAATGTACACCATCTACATTCTAGTGTTTACTTAACATGAAAAACTCTGGTAAATTATTTTGAGCATAACAAAATCACAATTGAAAGAATCTGAGACATATATTTGTCAGGTTTAGGTTGTGATAGTTTCGTAAATGTCGCAGTGATGTTGTTGGGTGAAAATAGGATCCATATTGATTGAGATATTGTCTGAAGAATGCGCGATTCAATCAAACCTTCCTTCAAGAACACCGTGGCCAATAGCATGGATTGAAATCGTGTGTCATTGGCCAGATGGGACTTCAACTGAACCACACATCAATCAAACTTGGCAAAATACTGTTTCAGCAAAGAGAAAACAGTTACATTGTGTCATGATTGTGTTGCCAGGCTCTAGAGTGTTATCTCTATTTCAGTCTATTCTACATCCACTGATAGAACGAAACATCCCATTATTATAAGTTAATGAGCAGTTTCAAATCGACATAACTCTTATTTGTTTATTTGTGTCTCATAAATTCACGAAAAAATCAAAAGGTCATCGACAGCATATTTCTTTTTTAAAAGAAAGCCAAAGTGTTTAGGATTATTATATTTTTGCTGCCACGTCGCCATTTCGTCTCTGTCATCATCAATACAGGAAATGTTCAGCGTCATCAGCTGAGTGGTGCAAAAACAATGAACAATAACCTGTGGCTTAAAACCACCTTCTACATCATTGACCATACATATGGAAATGCCATGAAGCACTTAATGCCCACATCAACCTCCACATGCCGTACTTGTCCCATAATCATCTTGACACGTAATGGGTTTTAAAAGGAGATAAAACTGGTAAACAGTATTATTGAAAAAAAAGACGAAGAAAATGTGTACATTTGCTGGATATTTCTGCCTCTTGGTTCCACGGAGACCTCATCACAGCAGTTGTGGACAGCTTCACGTTCTAGCTGGATAGATGCATAACTAAGATTATTTTTTTAAAAAACACAACGGTACCAAAACGTTAGTTCGAGTTTTAGTAACTTGATATGCAAATATGATACCGACAATTCTACATTCCATCAGTATTGAGCATTAACATTTTCACTTTCGCTTCCATGCTGGCTCATTATTTTTCCAATAGACGTGAAAAGACGTATTGTTAATACTACTCTGAACCACACAAACCAAAGGCATGACTCGTTTGAGCGTAATATGGAAAAAATTGTTAACTTGACCACGTTACACCGTTGAGAGCAACATCCTGACGTAGGTTGTGTTTGACTGTGTTGTGAATTCCATACCTTGCAAAACACAGAAGGACTACGATTTTGGCTCGTTTGAGGAAATTCATAAAGAACTGCACTTACACGTATGTTTACATTCCACGCGGATGTTTGACATGCTTTTAAGCCTGCCGTGTAGCTCACGTTATGAAGAAGCCCCGGCTGCCTCATGCAGAGAAATCGTATTCTTACTTCAAAGAAAATATTTCGGTTAGCAGAGGCAATTATTTGGCGTCGTCGTAGGTCCTTCAGGAAGGGGAAATTGGAAACACAATGACATATTTGGTCTTTTATGGAGATTACGTTGCCATTAAATATTTCTTATGACATAGGTAATACCTCGGGAAATTGATTCTCTGAACCCAGGAATAATTCTAACTTTGAAATAAACGTGTGCAGTGTTTTTTAACATTCAGTTGCGGACATCAATAGTATCAAAGTATCAAAACGAGTATCTATGCAATTTTCTTGGTTCTCGGATCTTACCTTCCCGTGAGATAAACGTTTGGGGCATGCCTCTCTACAGAATAGTCTCGTCCAAATACAGGTGAATGACACTGGGAAAACAGTATTATACAGTAAAATACCACTTCAGATTTTGAATGATGTCTCCGTTGACGAAGACTGGCTTCATCCAGCTACTTTGTACTTCAGAAACTACGCTGTATGTGTTTGTCAACGTCTTGTGACAGATACGTATATAGAGGATATTATATAAGTGCCCGTGTCATACTATGTTTATGACAAGATTGCCTAAATGTTGGTTTTTCCCGAGCGAGAACAAGGGATATACTGATATTTAGGCATGAGTGTCGTAAACATGCATGGTATGATATGGGCACGAATATTATTTGGAATATACTTTGGAAGAAACGTATATAAACGTATATAAATATATATGTCAGAGGGAGAGAGGGGGAGAGGGGGAGAGAAAGACACACACAAGGGATGGGTGTCGTTATGAAGTACAACTATCATCTAAGTAGACATAAATAGAGAGTTAAACAACATGTAGTTTCTCCAATAATTACACGAACCGGATCTTCTCCAACATGTTTTATGAAGATATGGGGTTTTTTGCGTTTTTTTTATGAGGATAACATGTTTTATGATGAATAAAATTAAACATGCTGGAGAATATCCGGGTCGCGAAATTACGTCAGAAAAAATAATTGCCATATATGTGTCACTGTACCCTCGGTATTCTCATCACTTTAACTTCCTTAAAGTTTATAATTGCATTACAGGTTGTATGGGAGCGGTGCTGATATTAGTTTTAAAGCTTGTTGACCCATCCCAATATATTTACGAAAAACAAAACAAAAAGCAACAACATGGAGATGTATGGGGAGCATGGAGATGTAAGGAGAACAGCAATGAAATAGCACAAATCATCCCTTCTGTTTGTTGAAGGACGTGTGGGACTATGTTAACAAAAAAATACCCCAGTCGACCATGCCTCATAATCCTCTTACTTAATACTAGTAAACAACTTGCCCGACTGGCAAAAGATGATACCAAACCTTACCTGTTAATCTGTTCTGGAACGAACAGTACTGTTAACAACGAAAGACAAACGGAATGCCGATAAAATGAACAAAACGCCGAGAAGGAGTGTAAAGTGTTTAATACACTGTACAACAAAATCTGGTGGTGTGAGAAAAAAAATGTTCGTAATCAAGCACTGAAGCGAGACATGCAACTTAACAATGACGACAGTAAAACATGATACACAAAGTAACAGTAATAATCGATCTTTCGTCATTCACTAAATGCAGTGGCATGTCAATACGCTTTGAACGCAAAGATGAATGTTGGATAGCACCCAATGACAAAGCGGCTGAACCCCTGTTTCTCCAATTCTCAATGCATAATTCACTACCTTTACCGACACAGTTGCACATTAAATGACATTCAGTATCTGTAAATACTACCGGTTGGTGGATCTGTGTTCTTCTTCAGGCATCAGTGATAAGGATAAGAATACATGTGTATTTGACTCATGACTAAAATGCGTTACCTGAATAAACCCTGAGTCATACCCGTTTGATAATATGACTTCTAGAGAGATTATGTAACTTCTAAGTGATATGACTTCTTAAGTGATAATATGACTTCTAAAGAGATTATGTAACTTCTAAGTGATAATATGACTTCTTATGTGACAAGATAACTTCTAAAGAGAACATCAGTGAATGTTACACTGCGGTATCTCAAAGTAACGTCTAAACGTTTCCTTCGACAACAGTCTCTGACGTTTAGCAGTCAGGGGCCCCTTTCACAAAACTCTCGTAAGCCTAAGGTCTCGTAACTTTTCTCGTAGCATTCCTACTTCTGATGTTACAGTATAGGAGGTACGGATGCTACGAGAAAGGTTACGAGGTCTTAGGCTTACGAGAGCTTCGTGAAACGGGGCCCAGGAAGACCTTGAATCTACGACCATCTCACACTAACACAGACAGTGGATGAATCTTGGTCTGTAGACATTCTGAACCAAACAAACTAGTGATTGATGGAATGAGCAACGTGGAAAGGTTGAACAGGCTAGAGGAAGACTTGGTCAATGTCAATTTGCGACGTTATCTCACTGTTCATCATATGGGGCACATGGGTTTTCCATTTATCAAAAAATATTGGACAGATATATCGGAACAGTGTTACAAAATATATCCACATTGGTCGATAGGGTAACAACAACTTACAAAGTGTTATGGACGTATCATGAGGCAAACTGAAACGCTTCTACTACCACAACCAGTGTTCCTGTAGAAGTGGAGTTGATAACAAACATAATGAATTCAGCAGGCCACAAAGACTGAAGGCATCACATGAAACAACATAACTAGTTCACGTACAACAAATATTTCATATTAGCTTTTAAAACATAACAGCTTATAATTCCAGTATATTACAGTACCAGTAGTGGGTACTGTAACGACGTAACGAAATTAGTTTTCTAGTGACCTACATACTGCATCAGTTTGGTAACACAATCCTAAAGTGACCTTTCCGAGTTCTTCGTCTCAAAGAATTGTCAAATATAATTATATTATCTCTTGTGATGTAATGGTTTGCTATCGATTGGTGATCATATAAACGCTTTGACATTCTTCCCATATTTGTTTCAACACTTAACATGTATTATGCAGGCTACATAAATGCATGTTTATTATACAATGATAGGAACAAAACAGTAATACACTGAAAATTCGTACAAGTTCGCTGGGTGTGGCCAAATTTGAAAATGTGTCAGAAATGTTTCTTTCGCAAAAGCTATCAGTTGAGAAATCTGTTAATGTAGACTTTCTAGAACGTTATTCTAAAATACAATCGCTGAATTCTGGAAGAAATGTTCATAACACCATTAGGTATAATTCCAGGAAGTGCATGTGAGTCAGCTTCCTGTGGTCTATTAGGCATTGTCTCCAAAGGAAACATGTAGTAACCATATTGCTCGTTGTGTCTTTGGACATTGTACTCAGTGCGAAATCCATTGACACTTCCCAATTCCAACCATATCATTCCAAATCGTTTACGATAAAACACATATGTCCATGATATATTACAAGACATCCCACAAAGGCACACTCACATAATTGCACAGTATAATGAAATGGCTACGTCATAACTGATTATTATTTGTATATGTGTCCGCTTTTTCCCGCAAGGCATGTCCATTTCTGGAATGTTTCTGTATAGTACAACCGCAGTATAACCGTAGGAACGTTTCGCGAAATTTGGTACTCATAGAACAATACAGCACAAAATTAATTGAGTTGTTTATGAGGGCTACGATGTCCATCACATCCCCTAGGGGCAGGTACACAGTCTCGAAAAAAGACATCTTCGTAGCACTCAAGATGATGAGGACACCCTGGGGCAACTCTGTGACGAGGAACAGGACAATAACCGATATCAACATTTTCGTCGTTCGGGAATGTTCTTGAAGTTTGATATGGCTTGAACCAGAGAACTTCAGGAAGCTTTTCCGTAATCGTATTTTTGAATGCATTTGGTATAAAAGAAGGCCTCCGAATATGGACATTAGTAGACATGGCACAAGCTTAGCTAACACAGCGTACATCCAAACGTTGACCAACACAAGCGGCTCCGTATCGTTGCTGCCAAGGCGTAGGCTTTTAAGAACAAAGATCGTACTATTCGTTTCGTTGTGTGTGCTTTCCTTCATCTCATTTGTAAGGTAGTTTGGAATCATGACGATTGTAGACGTCATGTACACTGCAAGAACTAAGTATTTAGATTGGTTGATTCTCCGAACTCGAGCGGCACTTGCTCCACTCGGTGATCGGATATGTATATATCTGACTATGGAAAGACTAACGCATAGCCATATTGAAATGGTATGCGTCACATTGGTCAGGTTGATATGAAACAATAAAAATGTCATCCAATGAATGCTGTTTTTCTCCGGTGTACTGGAACTTGATGGATATATACAGTAGAAGTGTATAGCAAAAGGCACGTAAGAGGACATTGTTATGATGTCGGCAATTGCCAGGCCGGTCAAGATGGTGTTGACCGGTGTTCGCATGTGCTTACGTGTAAGTACTGTGATATTGAAGATGTTCGTAATGATGCCAGAGAAACAAACACATAAGCTGGCGTATCCATGGTAACGGCCATATGCTGTAGAGAGTCTATCCAGATCCTCGTTGATGTCAGGTTGTCCCGCCATCTTGACCCTGTCGCTGTCTTGGCATCTTACGTTGTTCTCAAGGTACCTGCAACACAACAACAAAGTTAAGTACACATCAAAGGCACATGCACTTTTCGATGGCAGCAACATGTCTGTTTGTTGACAAAGGATGTACTTCATCTAGATGTACAGCTACTTAATCTGTCAATTATAAAGTCGAGAAAACACGAGAAAAGTCACGATGAAGACAACATCATGTGTTCATTAGGTCCAAATATCTGGCGTAGGACTAATTAGATCAAATGAACGAGATCTAAAGTAGACAAATGTTACCACGGTAACCACCCAAATGCCGATGCAGTCGATAGCGTGTACAATACATTCATTGTAGCCAGACAAAACTTGAAGGTAAGATGGCGGAACCATATAAAACATTCACAACCTTCCACAAATTTGCTTCACTGATAGCAAATCCAGGATTATAGCTGAACTCTCTGTGTTCAAGACATCACTGAAATCTGATTTTGCTAATACAGAATACATTGGCCACCAGTTCACATATGTATCACATATCTTTGCGTAAGTAGACATATTTGGACATCAAACGTTAGCCAGGTTGTTAAATTGTTTGCTTGTCATGCTAGGGTTCTATTCCCCACTTGAGAACCAGTCCATCCTTTGTACCACCGGCCGTTGTGATATTGCTGGCATATTGCTGAAAGCGGCGAAAAATACCCAACCACATTATCAATGATCGGAGGCAGTTGAACTATTTGAACAAAGACAGTTGCCGGCAGGGAAAAGAGACCTAATATATTTCCAGGCAACTAAAACATGATGACATAAAAAGGGATTCCAACCTAAATCGAATTCATCTCCTTGACAAATATCCATACTTTTCCAGCCATGCGAAATTTCAATCTTTACAGTCTTTGGTTCTTCAGGAATTATCTTTTATGTATTTAACGTGGCTTTTAGCACGTGGTTTACGAGAAGTCTTTAATAAGTCAGGATAGGTCACTGGTCCTCGACAACTCATCAAGCAAAGATGTCTTTAATTCCTTATCCGCAATATAGTCCGAGTTTTTATGAGAAGTCACAGACAGATATTTCTTCCGAACGACAGGATGGCGTGATAGGGAAGCGAACCGAAAATAATAGTAGGTTATTTTCGATTGGCAGATTGATCGGGTTCAATGCCACCAATACGTTCTAGGGGAAATATCAACTTCGCATTGGTCCTTGTGATAATTATCTCTGAAACGTAGCGACTGCTGAGTTGTAAATGTGATTTTTCTGAAGACATGTCCTGCTTTATTGCACATGGTGACACTGTTTAGTAACCATGTCATTCAGCAACACAATTTGTAAAGCATACGCTCAGATGAACAACGTTTGACTTGATAGCACTCATCTGAGAGAATGCAAACACACGGCTATTGAATAGTATCGACATGGTAAATGTCAATAGAGTTTTAAAGTGACGGGAGGGCAGTTATATATTCAAGGGAGGACTTTTTTGCTCGGGTGGTCATTTTTTCTTTTGCATCAAGCGATCCCGATATCCGGTATTCCTTCCTTAGCCATCTAGAGAATCAAAAACGGCATTTTCAGCATGGCGTCTAGTTCTTAAGCAACGAACTGGTGGATAGGGTGAAATGCGTAAAACCAACGGACTTTCAAGACCATGTTATACATTATACGTCTTCTGTGATGACTCATAAGTGGAACGATGTATTTTAACGGGGCTATCCAAAAGAATTATTTGAATCGTCGCATTACTTCGTTTTGAAAATTCGCCTGTGATGCGGCCAGAATGTTGTTAAACGGTGATTCAACGGTGAATCACTACTATTGCATGTAAGACGACAGAATTGAACTGAATGTATCCCGGGTTTATTTGGTTGTTTACAATAGTCATTACGATATTATATTGTTTGACAAAAGCTGAATCTGTTTTTGTTTTTGTTTTGTTAAGGTTCAGTTCAGAAAGGTATTACCGGGCATAAATGTGGGTGGCTTGAAAGAACTGCATGTTTTCCATGTCAGAATTCTAGATTCGGTATAATCATTTTTTCTTTAATTATCACATACCACGCTTTTCAAACTAGGAAGTTTTCAAATAAACGTAAAATATGTACGATTAAGCTTTATCTGCAGAAACCATGATAACGATTTGTGGGAGACATTACGTGTTTCCCTTTCGTATTTCTAGACATTACTATTTATCTCAAGTGTTTAGTATATTCCAGCTGACATGCACCTGTACGTAATAAACACACTATTATCAGCCCACAGCCCAATGCTTACATAACATAATGAAGGATAAATGATCGTCATTCTGATGGAATTTGGTGCTGCCGCTAATTTCAGTTACCAAATTGGTCTTGGTTAAGAAGATTGCTAAGATTCAAGAGGTGACACCAACATATCACGCCCAATGTAATGCGATAACACATGTACACTTTGAACTGCATGTTCAGGCAAGCAAAAATCGCAAAATTTAATGCAAAACTAATGTTTAGATGTTTCTGTTTATGCATTTTAAAATCGTGATAAAAAGGAGCGTTATTTTTCCAAATCAGTACATAAGGCGTAATTAGGATTTTCATCAAGGCACTGAATGAGAGGAAGGAATTTTTCATATCAGCATGGGCAAGTAATCATGTTTCTTCATCAGAATGAATGTGTGCATTTGGGATTATGTACCGAGGACAATAGCAATAATGAATATCCACCAAGAGATTGCTTACAAGTCATTTAAGTGTGTGATTCTATGCTCAGGCTTTTTGGCATGACTGTTGGTTTGGAACTCATGTTGTCTATCACTGTCAATTGACTCATATAGCTAAGGGCGTCCTGCATTAGCTTTCATATTGCTGGAAGCGGGGTTGAACAAAAGAAGGAATCTCACTCACGAAAACAACTCCTGTGGTTCAAAACCTCAGGTCAAGGTACTGACGTAGATATATGCACTCTGTGACTGACCGTCGGTGCACAAACCCTGCCTAATGTCTCTTTGTTAGAAACACAAAGACGGAACAATTTCAAATACGTTTCGTAACATAAAGTCCACGGCAGTAATTTCGAAATGAAAGCTACTCTCATAGTGCTACGATAAACGTCAATGACGTGTACATGACTTCTTCAGAACTGTGGTATATCGATATTTCTACGAGAAACAATGAAACGATAATCGTCTTCTTGAAAACCAGAAATGATGACGATTACAATTCCAGTCGGATGCCCCATCTCCACGTGCATGTATGGACACCTTTACATTACATCTAACGCAAACACACCTGACAAACGTTACTTCACTTGCATTCGTGATTACTCACAACAAAGTCGTTACCAATGCTATTTAGAAAACGTCACCCTACCACCATGGTAACCATTTACCACGTATTCTGCAGGCCGGGCAGTTTATGGCATTCGCCTTACAGTTGTCATGTTTCAGTATAACCAGATCATCATTCAAAGTCTCGTTAAACCCAAATCACGCACTCTTTGTATTTATTTACTCTATTTATTAGCTAGTATACATTGTCAGATCAAACGTCATGTTCGGCATGTTTCATAAAAAGTACTAAGGTGTGTAAGTTTTATGAACTTTTTATGCAAAGTATTCACATTTTCGAACAAAGAGCTGCTTCATTCAGGGACATTCACTTAAAAACAAGTCTACTAGCAGGCATGCTGGTCTATGAATGTAACAACACGATGGTTTCCGATGCCTATGGTCTTTCTGTAACGATCCAGTTTCTACAAATAGATTGCTATTGATTACATGGCGTCAGTGTAAGAAGAAAAGACGAATGGTCATTCTTCACCGTTCGCTTCATATCATATATATTTCAAGGAGGGAGAGAGAAGACGCACACCGCCTTTGTACGTTCTATAAAGGACGCTGATGGATTCCTGAATACATTGCATGTATATTTGCGTTCAGGATCGGTCTTTCATGTGTATAAATGGAACGTATGCTTTGATCTTGAATTTCAGTAAAACCCAGAAGTCTGTCTATGGGGATCGACAACATAGGTATAATAGCTATTAGCGGATATTTTTAATGAAACTATGCATTGTCTTCACTTCTAAAACATTTACAAATCTTCCAAGCTTTTTTGTTCCAGAAAAAATGCATGATTCAGCAATGTTGTGAGAATGGATTACTTAGAACCTTCAATATCCGACTAACATTGTTCCCACTGAATATAATACACAGACCATTTGTGGTTCTTCTCACACGAAACATTGAATGTAATCGCAAAACGTCGTACACATAAATTACATACGATTTTCTTTACGGTATACTCTTTCCTTATTAGAAAGTAATTTCAGGACTGAGAAAACTCAGATTGACGCCACCAAACAGTAACCCCATAACTGGTGATGACACAACAGTAACCCCATAACTGCTGATGACACAACAGTAACCCCATAACTGCTGATGACACAACAGTAACCCCATAACTGCTGATGACACAACAGTAACCCCATAACTGCTGATGACACAATCATGACTTTTCTTTCTGGACCTTATGGTATGTTGTGCTGCTGTATTGTCGATCAATGTATAAATTGTGTTCACGTGGAAATGAAAGTGTTACAATATAAAAAAAAACATAGACAAATATTTCAGTCAGTTTGTAAAATTTATCACGATAAACGTTGACAGTTTAGGGATAGAAATGAACGAGTAATAGTATCGGCAAGTAAACGCAATACTGAGAAAACTTAATTTCCCCACACGAACAATGATGACTCCAACATCTGGTTCACTTAACTCTGCTTCAGGTTCTAATGGGGTCAAACCTTTCTTCCTCATTCTCTCTCTCTCTCTCTGTGTCTCCCTGTGTGTGTGTGTGTGTGTGTGTGTGTGTGTGTGTGTGTGTGTGAGTGTGTGCATTACGCCACATATTACAACCTGTAGCAGCGGGAAGTGAAACAGACACTAGAGTGAATGATGATCGATGTTGCCATTGGAATTGGATCCAGAAGTATATGTTCTAGATTACCGGAAAGCAGCTCTATTTTCACAGATGAAGCAAATACCATATTGACAGATGTGAGTTATATTAAAAAAACACCCTAAATACAAACAAAATCTATTCAGACTCTCTTTCTTGTCTTTAGGCTATTAAAAACTAGAAATTAGTGAATTATATACTGATCTTGCTACTGGCCAATTCGACATCGTCTTTTGTTGGTTACAAAATTGCTGATGATGCTGCTAAGGCAGCACTCAACAGATCTGTGACACCACTTCTTATTCCATACTCAGAATATAAAGCTACAATTAGATCTTATATTCGTGATCTGATGCAGAAGAATTGGGACACTCATGTGGGTATCAATAAATTACATGCAATAACACCCTGTATTTGTTACACCTACTTGCCTGGGTTAGGTTGTCAGTCTAGATCTGAAGAAGTCGTGATGCGATGATGTTGCATTGGCAATACGCGGCATACACACGGGTATTTGTTAAAAGATGAGGATCCTCCATTTTGTGTCCATTGTGATGAAAGAATCACGGTCAAGCATGCCTTGCTTGACTGTGTTAAATGTTCCGTCAAAAGGGACAAGTCTTTTACATCACAAACTTTTAAAAATGTTAGTTCTCAATTAATTATTGCACTTTAAAGGAATTAAAATTCTTAACTAGTTTGTAAACAGATAACTATTTTATGACGTGAAGTTCAAATTAATACCTCCGAATGTCAGTGGTAGTACCCTTAAAGGGGGTTAAATTACTGTAACATTATTGTCCTCCAGATAGGGTACGTAAGTCCCGAAACATTCAAAGTAAATTTAAACTTACCAAGCTTTTTAAACGTAGTAGCAAAAGTACTGTACGTCCCCATGGTCCCTAGTTTGGTGATATACCTGCTGTTGTTGGCTTTCTATAGTCGGTTTTGTATTGTATTGTTTAAATAGTGAAATTAGTTTTATCAGTCCATGGTAGTTTTAACACTACGCCTGATGCTCTGTTTGCTGCGCTATTGACGTTTTCTTCTTTCTTTTTTTATTGATATATATAAACATGTAAAATGCATAGATTCCATTTCAATATCAAATATTTTTACGCAACGATATGGCTAACATATTGCCGATGTGACGTTAAAAATTAACTCAATCACTCACACAATGAGAAAAAAATTTGCTATGAACCAGATATTGGTGTGTGTGTGTCTATACATATACGGCGTGAGCAGCCTGAGGTGTTTTCCTAGTACTTGGAGCAGTAGTATACGAGATGGGGGTACTTATCTCTTCCCCTTTGGGCATTATTTATGTTGATTAATGCCCCACCGTTGGTCGTCAAATACAAAAGCCACTACCAGCATTGTCATTATATTTTGCCTATTTTGACACTAAAATATTGTGGAAAGCATATTTAAAAGTACTGAACTTAATACAACATTTAAAATGGACAAAGCCGTTGTATTATTACATGTATATAATCAAAATATGTACATTCACAATGCCAGTGTGTAAAACATGTGTTGCGTTCATAAGATCAAACACCAGTAAAACTGACACGAAAATCATTCTCAGTACGTGTTTAATTCACTAGTACTTTTCTAAATAAACCATTTTTTTCCAAATACTTCCACTAAAAAATCTATAATATGTTTTGATATGTTCACGTTCATTACATTAAGTTAGATCATAACGAAAAGGGAACTTCCTATTCTACTAAAACAAAGTAAAGTTATCTACCCAGGTC
This sequence comes from Haliotis asinina, assembly GCF_037392515.1. NCBI lineage: Eukaryota > Metazoa > Mollusca > Gastropoda > Lepetellida > Haliotidae > Haliotis > Haliotis asinina. The sequence continues at coordinate 6,078,324 of NC_090295.1, read as the reverse complement.
AAATTGACTGGTGATGTTGAAAAATGTGGCATTCTCTGGAAGATACATTGACACTATAATGCGTCAGGCAATCTTTCACACTAGTGTGTCGACTCCAAATCACTATATGCAGTGGATCAAGTTATTTCAGATATGAGCGTACGGTGCTGAGCTGTTCCACTCTTGGGAGGTACCAACCATCACGTCCTCCGACAAGTCCTAGATACAAATGGGGTCGAATTCCTTGGGAACAAAACAAAATCGTCACCAGTCATGTCTACAACGACACACCTTCTAAATTCGGCGGAAAGGAATCCTCACAACCTTAATTAATTCTCCCCAGCCTCTGTAAGCCAATTAGTTAAGCATGAACAAAGGTGTTGTTTCAGAAATTCAATCCAATCCCTCCAGATCCCACTATTGTTATGAATCACGGCTCACGGTTCGAAATCACATTAACACGGTGGCTCAGCCGCTCAAGCTACTGGGAAGTAAATAAAAGCATTTGCTACTCCGTGTGATTTACTGCATTCATGAGACAACTTACCACCTGCCAACTGGAACTGAATGAAGCGAACAATGAAGCACATACACCTCGACATTTCTCATGCAATCCATCAGTCAACGGGCAGTACCTAATTAAGTTAAACGTACGAGCCTGTTGGTCTATGGTTGCTGCAGTAAATCACTGGTCAGCTGGAGGCTTTTCCTGAAAGGACTGAGTAGATGAGTGGTAATGACCTTGGGCTCATATTGTTGGTATTCCTCGTTTATCTGTCATGGTTTCTTGATTATATTACTTGCTAACAGCTTTTGTAACTGATATATGAATTACAATATTGTAATTTCCTTAACTTCTCACATGCTGCATGGTATGTTTTACCACATGAGTAAGACGGTTTCACGAAACAAAGAAAATATAGGGTAAAGCTGCAGCACATGGGTTCGCTGCACCCTTAAGCTTGTTCAACATGTTTTCTGCATCTTGTGGGAATTTGGGGCTTGTTTCATATTTTACTGACTTTTTATTTATTTAAATTTGTATATCTTTCTTCAGTTATTGTCTTGATATAGTTTGAGCGAAGTTTGATTTTTAAGCTAGTGATGTAGCGATGTAGATGGAATTGTTAAGATATATCTGGTGTTGAAAGAGTTGAAAATGAGAACAACTTTTATGGATATTCTTCTTTATTCTTTCTAGACGATGTTTCGACATAGATTCTAATGCCGCTGTCACGCAATTAATGACGTTAGAATCTATGCCCTTCTTTATCTCAACTTCTAGAATGCCAATCAAAGAAATGAATCAAAGCTAAACATAAAAATACCGTGTCATATATCACTCTATACGAAATAGCACAGATAACACTTAATAGGAATCTACAAAGGCGTGCAATCCTATTCACTAAATGGCAGTTTCGTACAAGTATATCTAATTACAACAACTAGATGTCCATTACGTAACTGATAATCAGTTCAACCGGGTATGTGTGCCTAGCTATCCGTGTGTTGTAGATAAAACGGACATGTTCGACCTTTCAACTCTGTTGTTATGACAATATGTTTACAGGTAAACATGAACATGTGTTAAAGTGAAGATGATTACTTCAAACAAGGCGCTAATAGACCCCACTCCTAATGGGATGGAAACTCTCGGTACCCTTGACGTGAGAATCATTTTGACGGCCACGTTTACTTGGCCTGTTAGCAGTGTCCGTTACAACATGGCGAGTGCATAACAATGTATTATGACGGCTAATGAGTTGCCCTATCGTGTTCATTGCAATGCACGGCATGATACCAATAAGCCGCTCATACAGTATTCCGTAAATTGTAATTCGAGCGAATTATTATATCTTGTCATCTGGTGTCAGTTTTATCATTGTCAATGCTCTGGATGAAATGAGTTGTTATTTTCTTCCAAATATGGTGAGCATAGTACAAAATATATGTAACTTGAAATTTGTCATGACCAGACGTACTGTAGACGTACATGTATAAACATTGCTAGCCAGTATATTATACGTACCAATAAGCTCATGTATTTTTCATGCATTTAAACAAAATGCATTCAGACATATTTGTGCGCGTTTGACACATAAACAATTTTCAATGTCCAACTCCTTCACAATATGACCACATGTATATTAAATATGGCATGGAGTTATTAGTTTATCGTGTCTTCAATCATAAACGATAATTTTAAATCACCTACCGATTTGATTTAGTTGTTCCATACGTGATCCCTGTTCCTGTTGAGCGACGTTCATCTCAAATAAGGATAAAGTGATGACTCCACGCCACTCCTCCTCCGCCTTGTCGTACGTATCATTAACCAATAACGTCAGTACCCCAGAAGACGGCAAGGTCTACAGTACATTTTATACCTTCTTAATAGACCTGTGATTACACTGGCGCGCTCTGCTAGCCTCTATTCTTCGGAAGACTGCTATTTGCCTCGAGATCGCCACACAAGCGATGATATATTGCTTTAGAAATGAGTTCATTTTCCTTTCAAAAGCGCCATTGCCTCCGACTTAGCATCACGATCCACTGCTGGTATATATTCTTTTTGGTCAGAGAATATAGATTAGTCTTTCCCCCGGGAAGTACCCTGCATGGATAATAAATGAACTTAAAAATCAATCCAAGCCAGCTTTTTATGTCCAAGGTTGAAAGTACGCAAGCGTTGATTGGGAAGCGGCACATCAGAGAGGAAGCTTCACAGAGATACAGGAAGGGAATGCCATCATAGCAGCATGTTCAGTCCTTATGATCATATACAAACACTGCAAATATTGACTTGTCGCTAAAATTGACGAATATGTGAGAAACGATTTTATGTAAACGACGATGGTTCATCTGACGCGAGTTTCTTAAAAAATGATTCGGTTTTGGAAACATTGGTATGCGTGATGTTAAAAGATCCGCGTCACAGGTGAAAGAAATAGCCTAAAGGTTTATAACAGAAAACTCTTGTAAAAACTGCATTGAAACTTGGTGCTTGTGGACATCACTATACGCCTTTATTAGCAGTACTGATAGTTTTCCTGGTTGTGCATATGTATGTATGTATGTATGTATGTATGTATGTATGTATGTATGTATGTATGTATGTATGTATGTATGTATGTATGTGCGCGTGCGTGTGTGTGTGTGTGTGTGTATGTATGTATGTATGTATGTATGTATGTATGTATGTATGTATGTATGTATGTATGTATGTATGTATGTATGTATGTATGTATGTATGCACGCACGTCTCTGGGACAGAACAATCTTGAAACACTGAACCCTTATGGTTCAGATATATATCTCTCAACTAGTATCCTTGTCTTTTAACAAGTGTTAATGTATACTGAGTTGTAGTGGTCAGTTGCACTGTGCTGCTTGACCGCTGACTGATGGCGCCAATGGTATGGACATAGACTGGCTGAGCCACAACGATATGATGAGAATTCCATGTTCATCCCGGTGAGTCTGGAATTTTAATGATGATAACATGAAGCAATTGGAATTTCCTGCACCTTTAGTTAAAAATCCATGAGGAAGGTGATTGTTGTTGCCAATGTCAATAATTTCACGAAAAACACGACATGGTTACATGGTAAAGAGACTTGGTATGCAAAATGGCATTTAGATCTCTGCATCCAATCACGCCTGTCTCGTCCACCGGTATATTGCTGAAACAGTTGAAAAGCACCTTCCAATCAGTCAATTGCAGCTATATGACATAACTGGAAACTCGTTCCCCTCTCAATCCTGACATGTCTAGGGTGTTACAGAACACAATATGCGAAACCCGTTACCATATGTCTCATGTCATAAGGTATAGCGACGTTCGACCGTTCGGGAAGATCGCTGATCTACATTTCAACTACTTGCCAAATGAGGAATGCATTGGACATCTGAAGAAGATGGAGCTATGTTTCATACTATTCAATGAAGAACAATTCACAGATGTAACCACGAAGAGACAAGTACACGTTTTAGCCCATCTATCCCCATTGCTAGATTCAAACCGACAGTGAGCCTGTCACATTTCTGTTACAACTCAGTTTCTGTTGCATTCTAATGGAACGCTGTCTTGCGCTTGAGTTCATAATACGGACCGTGAGAGTGGTCAGCGAAGAAGGCCGTCATGCAGACTAGGAGATCCGACTGGCATTGGCATTACCAAATAAACTCCCTGGCTACGGGGTGCCTAATCATAATTATTCATGGAGTATCCGGTGTCCATTCAATTTGGTGGAGTCTGAATTCTCACACTGACAGCTTGATCTACTTACATGTGTCAGTTCCTGACACGAGGAAACATTGCATTCCCAGACTGTCACAAAGAAATCGTTAATGTCCCACTTTCTCCACTCTCCCTAACCAAATTCACCGTTTTCAGCTGTCATCGACTAAAAAGTTTAAAGTGCTTCCTTGCTGGCTACGAAAAAAACACTGAGGCGTTTAAATCACAATTTCTAAAAAAACAGAACCCAAGCGATGTCAATCAGATCGTAAAGTTTCTTTTACTAGTCCAAGATAGATGTTATTTTTATCTTGATTGTTTTCTGTTTGCCACCTTTTTTTCAATTATTTTATTTCACTGTAACGACACTAAAATCAGCATTCTCTCTATACAGATGTTATAAGAAAATACAAAATGACGTATTTCTGTTACATGTTTGATATACGTGATTCGGAAAAACTTTCACTTTAGGTGAAGGATAAACACAAAAAGAAAACAAGTTCAGCAAAACTGTTTAGGAATATTCAGACACCACTACGTTGAATATATAATGTTCGAAATAAATAAAAAATAACCAACAGATCGATAACCTTTAATGTAATATCAACCCACAAGATTATAGGAGCTGATAAAGAATGTGTACATATTTCCTATTTCCCAATTCAAAATGATTGAAATCTGGCTTCAGAGAGTACACGCATATTTATTTAATCAAATGTCCTTTCCTTCTAGCTCGTAATGGCATGTCATCCTCTCAGAACAGAGAAACATTGCATGTAATTTCCATTTAATTGCAACATATCAACTCTGTACCTCTCTTGTTCGTGACTCGCGCATGTAGCGAATATTTGCATGAGCGTGAGAGAACACAACTGCATAAATCTGTTGACACAGGGTTCTTTTTGCTTGTTTGCGCGTGTATAACACTAACACACAGAGACAGAGAGAGACAGAGAGACAGAAAGACATGGAGACAGAGACAGAGAGACAGAGATAGAGAGACAGAGACGGGGACAGAGAGACAGACAGAGATAGAAGGACAGAGACAGAGAGAGCGACAGAGAGAGACAGATAGAGAAAGACAGAGAGACAGAGACAGAAAGAGAGAGAGAGAGACAGATAGAGTGACAGATAGAGAAAGACAGAGAGACAGAGACAGAAAGAGAGAGAGAGACAGATAGAGTGACAGAGAACCCTCCAAGCTGCGGCTATCAAACATACATCACTGTCCAAACCCGCATCTGGGCATTTTGATTAAACAACACGTTGACACCAAGTTAAAAATTGCAATGGAATCAGTTCTAAAACAGCAAATTTTCCTCTTGCTTGTAAAAGTCTTCAATCAAGAGAAAAGGCCTTCTCTTGTGTAAGGGACATTTCACCTGAGTGACTTCAACGACGGTTTCCATTACGTCAGCTGATATACGTAAAGTATCAGGCTGGATTCAATAGTAGACGTTTTTCATCGAACTTCAAAAAGCAATTCCGTTATACATCGACTTCTCAAACTAAGTACGTAATCTTCACAGTCATTGGCTGGTTAATACTTACGTTTTCCCCGGATTACCTTGCTGTCCACGTGTGAAGTAACGTCAGTTCCGCAACGTCAGCGCTGCGGTGCGTAAAATGAACGTATACATCCTGCTCTTCCGTATTATAGCTAACTTCAAATTCCTCTCATATTGAAACACAAGTTTATGGCGCTGGGCTAGATACTATCCTCGTTGTAATAATGCGCATGCGCAGCGACGAATGGCAGGTCAAGAAAGATGAAAGGTCGGTTCAATAACTCAGCATCAAAGTTAACTGTCAGACATGTCCGGCTCAGAACACAGAAAGGAACTTAAGGTAGTAGTGAGGATTTGTTAGTGTTTTGGGGGAAGTGCTGTTGATAACATGCAACTTTTCTGTCGACCGCTTGCTAGTAATCTCCCACCTTCGAGCGACAGCAATGAAGCTCACGCTGGGTATTGACTAATTTCCCGTGAGGTTTCTGTCAGATCAGCAGCTCTTAACCAGCGCTGCATTTACAAGGTTTCTTCTTTATGAGAGAGACTGTTAGCGTGAAACGGACTTCGGGGCGTATGGACAGTGTCTCCTTCATGTATTATATAGTTTAGATGCAGAAAAAATGGCTTTCAGGGAGCCTTTTTACCTGACCATTATTGATGTAAGACATTTAGCAAATTGAGCCTTGAGGCCGAGAATATATCTGATAGGATTAAAGGGAAATTTGAGCGTGCCAATACAATGGCTAAACAAATGATCAACTACAAGGGCATATCGATGTTTCAAATATCATTTACGACTCTTTGACTCTTCTTTATCAAACGTTGCCAACTGAAAATTCGTGAACAGCAACTGAATGGCTTAGAGTCATCTGGGTGATGTGATTATCGCATCCAGTTCTTGGAAACTGAACACACAATGTAACATGTTTGATGCAATAATCTGACCTATTGCAAAGATGAAATAATGGTTGTTTATTTTGTGGCTTAAAGCCGCAGATGGCAATATATATAACTGAGTCAGGGCCAGACAATCCAGTGATCTACAGAGTCGACATCGATGTACGCAATATTAATCTGCATAGGCTGATTGTCAGCGACCTGTGTGTCGTTAATTCGAAACATGGGTTGAGGAAGACTAATTCTCAACAGGATCTTCTAATGAATGAATGAATGAATGAATGAACGAACGGACTGACGGACTGACGGACGGACGAATGAATTGACATGGGCACCTCTTTTTGCACGCATATCATATGCCCATATTCTCAGCCTCACGTTCAGACAAATATACACATATGATCCATCACTCTATTACGTGTCTCGAAGAAACGTGTTTAATTATTGCACACCTATCACTCAAAGGTGTAACATACCGGGGATGTCGATTGGAAATATATCGACTTGTACTTTTTCTATCCATCCACGTACTGTCAATTGCGTGTCATTGGTTTGAACATGTGTTATTTGACGCTAAAATAAAGGTCACATGCAACCAAAATATCAAACATGAGTGCATGATATATAAAATGAATTGGTGATTGTGAAAAGCAACAACAAATAAACACAAATATGAGCGTATAATCGCAAATCAAAAGTGCAATATTTTGTGTTTGGGTTTACCTCCGTCGAAACGAAGCCACAGCGATAAAGAACCCAGTCAGAACCGATGGCTGTTCACCCATGTGTAAGGACGCCTTTCCAGAAAATTAAGGAAACTCCGATTCCGCGGGCTTCTTTTCATCGCGTTTTTTTTTCAACCTTATTGGTTGAATTGGCATTTTTTGATGATTTGTTTCGGTAAGTGCATACCGAAAGGTATCAGAATCTTCACAGCTGTGTTTTATGTCGCATGTGACATTTAACCTTCATAGTGTGATGCAGTCTTCTGTTCATGCGTTGGAATGTAAAGTCAGTAAACTGTGCATATACACAAACATCTTAGTCAGGCACCACCTGACATGCCTTACGATTGAATGAGGCCGACTTTAACTCTTGGTAGCATATTTTGGACATGATTGGTCGTTGTGTGCGACAGAACCTGGCCATACTGTTTTACACTAGGAATGGCGTAGACCGCGCCTTCAGAGGATCAGGAGGCTGACAGAGGGCATGAGGAGGAGAGTTCATGTTGTCATACAGTCACATGGATGTTGAATTCAGTACTGACACTGATTCGTGTAAGACAGGCAAATGACATTTTGAACGTTCACAAATAAATTCCACATTAAACATTTCAGGGACATACTTGTTCAGACATTGTGTTGTATGTTAGTACCATCCAAAAATATGGATTCCAATCGTTTTGTCGTTTTAATAAGTCAAACGGTCATATGGGTCATAAAAGCTCATATTTTTCCCACCTGTGCACTAAGTTCAAAACCTGTCTTTTCGAAATTACAGGGAGTGCTTAAGTACGTCCTTTGTGTACATTTACTGTTTTGGTGTATTGAATCAATATGTAAAATGGACATATGCCGTGCACAATGGCCTGGGATATCACAGGGCAGAAGACTTCGATCTTGGTTAAAGACAATGGATTCCCATCATCCTACGCCTTAATCCAGAAAACCTCCTCGCCAAGACGTACATTTCTTCTGTTATGACCGAAACTACAAAGACAACAACCTCCATATATTACATAGTCAAGCGACAGAGCATAAAACACGAAACAGCAACCACAAATCAAAATTACGGCAAAGGTCCGCGAGTTCATTTTGGGTCAAGATTACACAATCTGCCAGGCCTTGGAACAAGAAGGCGTAAAACGCAAGGATTTGAACAATTAAGCCGTAAAAACCTCCCAGACAAGAAATCAATTTACTACTAAGAGCAGTGATTGCACAATTCGTTTAGTCCCGTTCGATAAGTAGAGGACTTTGCAATAGTTTCGGAGATATGAGCATATGATGTCGAAAGAGTTTTAATTCTCCAACTCCCACTTAATACAATGTTCCTTGTAAACCTGTAATGAAGTCCTTTATAGGTAGAATCATTTCAAGGATCTTTTAATCAACGATGACAAAATTGACTAACCTTATGAATTCACGAAGTTATCATTGTATAAATTGTGGTGACCTTTCCAGCCGGTGGCACTTAGCACCGCATGCTTGTCTCAGAGATAAGCATCTTGGATGCCCTTCCGGTGACATATCACAGAATGGAAGGATTGGAAAAAGAAAGTGTCGGGGTTTGTGGGAAGTTACAGTTCATTTTTGACTGTCAGTTGTCTACAACTATGGGAAATTATCATTCACTTTGTTCGTATCAATAACAAAGTGAACAAAAACTTTAAACTTTTTAATCATACTGCAGGTCACCGAATCTCATCATACCCGATTGCATGAAGTTACACAAGTTAGTGTTCTATTCACTAATGAGAAATATTTATAACAAATTTACTCTAATGACAAAACTTGTGTCTCCCTAATTATGGTGTAGGTTATGGTAACGTGCTTCCATTTTACATTATATTCAGTATCATCACTTTTGAGTATTGTCTAAAATCTTTTGATTAATCATATGAGTACGAGGAAAACACGAACAATGGGTTGCCAACGTGGCAACCTTTTGTGGAGTTGAACACAGATCATCCACAGGGCTAGAAAACAAATTCGCAAGTGAAATGAAACATCTGCATATGTCTGCATGGAATCGATACATATCTCAAATATCCCACGCTGTCATGGTGCCAATGCTTGTATGCATGTGCTCGTATTGTTACGCGCACATTACCATACACACACGCGCTCGCACGCAGGGTAAATATTATACCGTCAGGAGTAATTATGAAGCTATTTGCATTACTTCGCTAAATGATGTGGTTCTTCCCAGATGTATGAACACGAAACCGCACAAACTCCAACGCACCATACGTGATATAACCGCGAAAGCAAACTATAAACACAATGTTCTTTTTAGGATGGAGTTTATAAACTTCACAAACAGTAAGTATTGACTTCGCGATAAACGTATGGCAGGCAGACGTTGTGTTAAGCGAACCCTCGACTCAAAGTGCTATCCAACACTTCTGCCTTTTATACAAGGATATAATTATCTTTCCTTGAAACAACTGCCTGGCCCTTTGTATAAACAATGAAAGAGATCCCAGATTCCAAAGTTCTCTGATCACAATTGGTTCACGTCTGCGTGACATTTAAAAGACGAGCAGATTACTCTAAGTAGAACGTAACATGAGCTACAGAAATACAGATTCCGCAAATCGTGCACTTTAAAGAGAAAACAGAAGCTGTTTGTTTAGCAAGTTGTAAGTTGTAAGTCAAATTTTGACACTAGGTGTCACTTACTCTTGCTGTACAGGATGTAGGTTTCTGCCATTGGTTATTATTATTTTTGCATGTCTTTTGATATGGTGTGGTGAAGGAACGCATGTGTAGCGATCTATATGTATCCGAATCTACAATTTTGACCGTACATCTTTATAACAGATCCATATCCTTCTCCTGTCTATCAATCCATCTTCACGACAGACCAGATGGACCTCGTAGAAATGGTAAATCCGAAAGCATGGCACCTCTGCCACTAATGAGCAACAATTGCCAGCAATGATCGGCATGTTAAATGGTGATAATATCTATTCGAAATTGACCAGACGGTTATCAGTGGGCAATCTACGAGTCCACGGCCTTGCCTAAATGTAGGAGGGTTACCTGGGGCTGTCTGGTTTATCGTGGAATTGACATTATGGCGAGATTGACATTCACAGCAGTCCGGGAATCTCAATCGTATGAGTAATGTCTGACTGAAGGGCATGGAGAGAGGCACAACACAACTGCACATCTCTCACCGTAGTTTGTTATCTGCAAATAACACAAAGGTTCTTGTATTTCCCATACTCTTCATGTGGATGCAACAAGTCATATGTAAATCGTCATACATTCGTAGATTTATGTTGTAAAGTAATCTCACAATACCTTGTAAATAACCATTTCCTGTGACTATTAGAACAAAACAACGTGCATACTTTTTTCCTTCCTGTCAAACTGTTTTCTCATCTAACACTACGTAATGTCCTTGTTTTAATGTCACTCAGGCTATCAGAACCACTTTAAAAGACAGTTTAATTCAACAAAATGGTACGGGCTCAGTTTCATGATAATGTATCTCATGCAAATATTTACTTTTTTGCAAAGATTTATGTTAACAAACTTCAATCCTGAAAGTAGGTTCTGCGCATTAAGCCAAAATATAGACTGAAACCAAATGTTTTTCTTTTGTATTCAACTGCATGGCAAATATCAATACGTTTGTGCAACTAACAATGACTGTGTAATAATTTATGTAAGGTTCGCGCACGCTGAACAACATTTATATTGTGAAATTGTGAGTGATGTTGTAGCCTCTTTTGACGTCAATGGTCATTAAATCTGCACTCCTCGTCAAGTGGATGAAGCAGAGTGTCTACAACCATACAAGAGTAGCGTCAGTAATGACAGCGCTCTTTACCGTTGGTTCCATGTGCTTGTAGACTAGGGCTACTGAGAGCTCTCTTTGAAAACCCACATGGCAAGTATGACAACATGAAACAACATAGCTCGATACACGATACGTACATCAGACTCAACATAATAACGAAATTCCATAAGTGTAGGGATTTCCTATATCTGGATTAAACTTCGAAAGTGTTTGTATATTACATCATATTAAAGAGTCTTTCGCAGAACAAGATGCGCATGTTAAACTTTCGGAGTTGAAATCAGGCAATCTGAAATGATTAACGACAGTGGAATTGCATTATTACAGTAAGATAAACGAAAGGTTATTTCAACGCGATCACCAATACCAGAACGCTATATCTCTAGAGCATTCCTTGCCATCCACAAAATGTATATAAACATGAATAAATATAGCAAGTGGTTTCTGAAATGATAACACGACACGGATCTTCTCCTACATGGTTCAATATTGTATCTTCAGGGAGAGGTGATTACATGTAAACAGATTGTATATAAACATTTCACGATCTACATTAGAGCATGGACTAAGCGATAGCCAAGGTTCACGCTTAACCGTGGATCGTCAAAACGTAGAATTATGTAAATTAACAAAGATATAGCAATAACATCACACGTGTTCGTCATTTTTGGCAGGTTATTTGCACTCTCCAATAAACACGGACCACTGAACAATTATACTAACTGGTTAAACGTCAAGATAAATCATCCCTTGTGGATAATACATGTTACCATTTTTCGCAATTAGGGAACGCTGATTTGGCGCTTAGCATTCCTGCAGGTCTTAGGATTCTCATACAACCCAATAAATATTGAAATGGTTTACTTTTTTAGGACATCTGATTACTAATCCTTTTGGGGCAATTTTGACATGCTCACAAAAATGTGTTTAATTAAACTTTTAATGCGATCACAATTGATCTATCACAAACGTCCAGTTTAGTACCAGTTCCCCTGCCTGTTTTCAGCGACCCGTGAAGATCAGGGTTATAGCTAATCTTCATCAACCCATGTTTGATGTAAGAGGTGACTAATTGGATAGGGTCATTAGTGTCGCGGATTTGGTTGGCACATGTCATCGTATCCCAGTTGCATAGATCTGTGCTCATACTGATGTTCTCTTGATTGTTGAAGAGTTTATCATTTACAGACCGATGCAAAATACCTGGAATGTTGCTAGTGCGGTACTACACAACAAATCAACCAGCTTGTTCTCAGTCACCACACCTCTATGTATGGAATCAGAAAGGTTGTCATTCCTTACTACAAATAGGTGGACTATGACACCACATCTCCCAATATGCAAATGAAATCATTAGTGTGTACACATCCTATAAGCCAAACGAATGTTTCTCTGTTCACGCTTAACCCCTCATACACCTGCTTATCCTTGCTGTTGGTATGCATATCGACCTTCCGTCACTGCTTGTCTGGTAAATTGGTACTGGGCACAATCGCAGTTGGCATCACAGTAAACCTGCGGATTTTCTAGAAGATCATGATAAAAAATGCAGTTTCCATGTGTATTGATGCTTATCGCCAGCCCTGGAATGTAGTCAACTAACAATTATTCTGTACGTGGTTTGTTGTCTTTCCCTTTACCATGCACGCATGATGAAACCACGAATGCATAATGATTTGTTTAATAAACAATTCATTATTGTGCACAAATATGCGTCATCTACAGCTTCAAACCAGCAACAGATTTCAAACCTAATACAATTACTTCCTTTGAAGTGACATTATACCGTGCGAAGCTTTTTGTGCTTTCGTTTCACGAATACACGTGTGGAAACAAAGAATAGATGATTTGTTTAAGAAACAATCCGTTATTGTGCACATGTGAACATACCTATCATCAGCAGTCTCAAATCATCAGCAAATGTAATCAAATTACTTCCCTTGAAATGTAACCACAATGTAACTCATTTATATCATGGGCTTAGGAGTGTGGATTTTTATGAGCAAAATCATGCACATATCTGAAGGCTTGATACGAGCTTTTGTATAAGCATGTATGATCAGTTTAGTTTCTTGTGCGTTACTGAGTCGATATCGTGTGAAGAACGTGTCCTATCTAATGCAATATTGTTTGGAAGTTCATATTGAGCCCTCAGCATCAGACCAAAGTGCATGTACAAGCCGTTTCAGGGTGTGTTCTCTGCTGTATGATTACTTCATCGGATGCTGAAGCCCGTGGAGATGACAGCCTAAAATAGTCTCTCACATTAAAGATAGGGGAGTGACATCTTCAGGCCCTCGCGTGTTTCTTTGTAGTACGTGATTAAAGGTTGATATCCGTAACTCAAGCGCGTTCAAGATTGACCTTCAGTAATAGCAGGAAGAGCCAAAGTGGCCTGGTGCAAAAAGGTGCAGTCAAATCGAACACGTGTTGATTTTTGGGAGCCATCGTATTCCTTCGTGACGGAAATTACACGAGTGTGCACTCACAGTAGAAAGTTTGCCACCCACATTCACATTGTGTAATCTACCGATTACATTCTTACACGAGAATGCAGTTTACACGTTTAGTCGGCAAGAATGACGTTTCAACACCAAAAAAATGATCACAGCATACCACCACAAGCAAAGTCAAGGAATGCCTGTATGACGAATCAATTTAGATCGTAAGTCTGATGTCTCATGTCTGATGTCGAACCTTAAGCAAATGATACGCTAATTTCCAGTTGCTCCTCAAGATCTGTCTGCATAGTCGATTCCTCACATCGAGGACTGATATTTTAGTGATTTCCAACATTGCATTAATTATTTTCGGTCTTTTGTTCAACGAGAGACCTATTCTCGCCGCAATAGCTACATCATTGCTGATGCGGCGGTAAGCAATATTTACTCACTCACTCCACCCATGGAGGAACGCTTTCGCAAAATACCATTTCCTACCAATGTTCTACGATACAAAACAAACCATGCTGGTCATGCTACGTATATGTGCATTGTTACAACATGAAATGGAAAATTCACGTCTTCATTGGTGTCAGTTATTAGAAACTCAAGTCAATAGCATGTTACCTGCGGCACTCATTGTTTCATGTTTGTTACGTATACAACGGAGGACACAATAATGCCACACGGACACCACGCTTCTTCGATATGACGTCATGGCATTATGACCCCAACGAAAGTCGCTGTCTACCTGCAATCTCAGATTCCTCCATCATCAGGGTGATATTTGTTCTGCTGATTCGACAAGAAATTACCAGCTAACTTTTTCTTTCTATTGACAGCCAAGGTAACGACGACACACGGCAGGACTGTCTTCACAAGGTAATGGTTCAACAATGTATTTCCTATATAAGGACAGGAACGGAACACATACATAGAAACACTTGGTATTCTTATTTGTCGACGAAGCTATTGCAAAATATGCTTTTGTTGGCAAATTCAGCAATATGCTGCGGTTTCTAATATTGAGATAATGATACGTGTGCTTTTACGTGTGTACAACTCGATATATCACCATGTACATAGATCCTGGGAATGGCACACAGGAATTCTCCGATGATGAGCGAGTTACTTCTTCAGTGTTGGCATCACACTCCCAAAGGAGCATTATACGTGTACTGTTAAGGTGATACTAGGTGATATTGTTCTTCACAGTATGATCCTGATAAGATGAAAGTCGCAACGGGAACATACCACGCGAAACAAAACATAAGTATCTTTGGAATGCTGACGTTCGGATCGCTGTACTTTGTCTGTGGCAACAAACTTAAAATGCTACATCAATGTTTGTTCATCAGAAACCACGACAGCCTATGAAATATGCAAACGGAAACACAGAGTACTGATATCCCTCGTGTTGAGTAGTGTGAACGAAACATTTGTTTTCATACGTTTGTAGAGTTTTTCCAGCTTTGAGTATTTATATAAGCAGTTTTATGTGTTGATAATCGTTTTGTCTCGCTCCCAACGTCATAGTGCACTATTTAGTGAATGGTATGCATTACCTTGTTCACACAGAGAGTGAGTGAGTGAGTTTAGTTTTATGAAGCACTCAGCAATATTCCAGCTATATGGCGGCGGTCTGTAAGTAATGAAGTCTGGACAAGACAATCCAGTGATCAACAGCATGAGGATCGATCTCAGCAGTTGGGAACCAATGACATGTGCCATCCAAGTCAGCAAGCCTGACCACCCGATCCCGTTAGTCGCCTCTTACGACAAGAATAGTCGCCTTTTATGGCAAGGATGGGTTACTGAAAATCTATTCTACCCCGGGAACTTCACGGGTCGTTCACAATAGACAACACAGCAGTTATTAGAATTAACTAATGCAGATAACGCAAACCTTCTAGGTGCTATAATGTTCACATGCCTTCATACAACTGGTGACAATGCTTTAAACAAGCACAGAGAAAACACATACACACGCACACACACAAAGGCTGTATTTCTTTAGATATCGTGTTTGAAAGGCAACAAATTTTAATTATAATTACACATTTACGAAATTGCTTTCCCAGCTGAATATTGCAATAAAATTAGTAAATATCTTGCCGGAAGCACAGTATGAGTCAACATAATTGATTTTGATTAGTTTTAAGATGGCAAATACCCTATGTCTCTTTCCATGCAGACACTACGTATAATGACTACGCATCGTATATTTCATATCGTCGTTTGCAAGAATCCCTGGGGCAAATACTACCCTTGAGTAACAGAACCATGTAGGTGTTTAGCAGAGTAGCTTATCGTGGTAAAAATCATTAGTGAAAATTACTCTCCCGGAAACTGAAACAGAATAAGACGATGTTATTTCTGTACTGAAACAATTACTTGTAACAGTATTAGAACTCAGGTTGCAATACGCCTCTTGGTTCTTAATAATTAATGCTAATTGTTTGTTTGAGACATACCCACACGGTACTATCATTACCTTTTGGTGATTAAGTCTAAAGTTACTAATTAGTATACAAGCTCTCTGATGTTTACTAGGAACAATAACAAACATATCACATTTTCTAGAACTGAAATAGTCTAAATAAGTAATTAGCCTTAGAAATGAGCCCGGGACAACGTAGGTCAGCGTTGGGCAGACAGTGTTAATGCACCGAGTGTGAGTATTAAGTTAAAACGGTTGTCTCATAGATACTCTGAATACTCCGGGGACGATGAAATGAGTCCCTGCACCACATACACATAGACCTGGCAGTGTTAATTTGTCTTCTTCGTTAACACCGAATTTTCAATCAAGTTGACATAGCTATGCAGATATGTTTACAGGATATAGATGAGTAATTTTGCTCTCCAATATATGTGCTGGTAGCAGACAACGATGTTTCATAAGTGAGTGAGCTACGTTTTTACGCAGTTTTGGTGATATTCCAGGAATAACACTGCGAGGGACACAAGAAATAGGCTTAGCTATGCAACTATCCCGAGTTTTCGGGATGACGAGCGAACGTTTCAACCACTGTGCTCCCAATCCATTGGAAGCTCATGATATCAACCTCTTCAATATTACAGTAAATACTTTACTAAGAAAGCATAATCACAGTCCTGAAAAGAGTCCTTCAGATTCTACATTTACTGAGGGAAAGAAATAAGGGGACACCACTTCATGGCAGTGTATCGTTATTTATTCTCAGTTTTCTTCCCACAGCTGGAGATATATATTAGGAATATTATTATTATATTTTAGGAATGCATGCATTATCCTGTTTTCCTTTACTTGTCTCTCTCAGTATATCTGTTTAAACTAATGCAAACTAAACGTACTCTCGTTGACATGCTGCTTGGAACATACAGATGTATCATGCCTGCTCGAGATAGATACGTAGCATTACAAAAGCTGATCCGTAGCAAGGAACACGCTCACACGTGCAGATCCATCTCACCCGGTCGAGATAAATACATAGCATTATTCGCGTTAATACGTAGCTCGAAGCACACTCACACGTGCAGATTTATCTCACGCGGTTGAGATAAATGCATAGCATTATTCCTGTTAATCTGTAGCTCAGAAAACTCATACATGCAGATTCATCAAACACGGTCGAGATACATACGTACCGTTATTTACGTTGATACGTAGCTCGGGGCACATTCACACATGCAGATCCATTTCAGCCGGTCGAGATAAATATGTAGCAATATTCTCCTTAAAAACGTAGCTCGGGGCACACTCACACATGCAGATCCATCTCAGTCGGTCGAGATAAATATGTAGCAATATTCTCCTTAAAAACGTAGCTCGGAGCACACTCACACATGCAGATCCATCTCAACCGGTCAAGGTAAATGCAGATTCATACATCCCCTGTGATAATATAGAAACATCCAGGATTGATAACATATATGAAACACATTTACAACACGATGACACATGTCATACACATATTCAAACGATGTACTATTCTATATACTCAGTATTTTTTCATATGTTTCTCAAACAAGACAAAATTAATTTAAAATACAGCTGAGATATATTCACAGAGCAATCGGTGGAAGTCTTGAGGGCAGTCGTGTGAATATCCCAGGACAGGATATTACATCCCAGTGCAATTTGAATAGACGGATCGGCCTACAGCAACAGACGTTGATGCAAACGCTGAGCACATATTACAAAGCAATGTGACGTGCACGTTCAGAGTGGTCCGTGATAAAGACACACGGAGTTAGTAAACCGAGGCTGCCGCCACACGTTGTCAGACCACTTTTACACACAAATCGAGCACATTTCACTTCCGGGGATGATCTTTCCATTTCCGCAAATCGAAAACATTGAATAAATGTCTTAAGGTGATGGTTGATTGGTATTTGCTCAGACCTTAAGATGACCAAAGGCATTTCAAACAGACTTTAAAACGGTAGCCTAATCATTGATGATAGATTGTTCGAGAGGATTCTAGGACTAAGTCTCTTGCCCACAGATAATTTGACATTTTTGCGCGTTAAATAGGTTCAGAGTGTCGTTGAAATCTGTTCGAAACCATCGCTTAAGCAACAGCTATGTTAGAGTATGTGATCAATCAAATTCCATGTCTCCATGCTCCTTTACTGAGGAGGAAAACGTGTTACTGTCTTCGTTTCAGAAAGTTCATTCCTGATTCGAGGACATTCCACAGTAACGTAACAGTTTTATGAAAACTGACGTTTTGGATTCAGTCCAAACGGTATCATATGCATATTTGTTATGCAGAGATATCGTATCCTGGACAGATGATGCATGTAAGTGACAATGGAACGGAATAGAATAGCATGTTATGTTGTTGTTTAAGCATGGGGCGATTTCTGAAATGATACACGTTGCAGAGTAAAACATCATATAGCTTCAACAACAAATGATTCGGAGTTTGTTTTAATGAAAATTGGAGAATAATGACTCGCTCGACAACGACAATAGAATCTGTGTCAAAACTTCGTCTTTCACAGAGTAAAAAAAGTTGTATATCCATAAATTGTCATCACTCTTCATCAACTGAACTTCTAAAATGACCATCAGAGATATTTCGTGAATATCTGAAATCTATTATTATATCTTACACTGGGACAAGCGTGAGCTTGATGTGAATCCTCTACAAGTCTCCCGGTGACAACAGCGTGATATTGCCCCAAGAAAGCTTCCCATGTTCTCCACGTTGATGATAGGAGTCTGAAACTGTATTGATTTCTGGAAAACAAACTACAAAAGGCGTAAATGATTATTTTCCAATCGTTTCTAGAAGCTCTATTAACTTACTGTAAAACGAACGCTGCATGTTAATTCTACATTGTTTCGTCTGTGGTGGAATAAATGCTGACATAAACCAGGAACTCGGAACAAGCGCTAGAGATTTAGTGATAAAACAATGTCATAAAATGTAAATCTGCCACCATTAATCATCGAGCTGTTTGATCTGTATTTAAGCTTTGACGATGCTGGAGGAAAATTACTAAAGACAATGATGCCCGAAATCATTGGACACAGATGAAAGAAATATTGGACCACCTGTTACAGTCTGGGAGGCATTATTGAATTAAAATATTTTCATGATGTCACGTCTCACATCTAATATTCTTTTTTAACATATCTGTTACCCATAAGAATTATTTCATTTGGCACATCAAAGTGTCGTGCCACTTGTGCCATCATTGGCAGTTTCACTCTGACGGGTATTATGGCGTCTTTGGCAGTATTATGACGTCAACTGGGTCAATGAGTAGTGATTTTGACACCACCTGTTGCACTATTCCAGCAATGACATGAAGGGGGACATCAGAAATAGGCTTCACACATTGCGCCGATGTGGGACGTCAAACTCACGACTTTGGCGTGACGAGAGTGAAAGCAGTAAAGGCTAGGCTACCTCAACATCCCTGACCTTAATTAAAGTGACAGTTTCTTTCATACGCAGTTTACATAAATGTTTATACACCATGAATGTATTTAGCATATTTTAGATGATATCTGCTTGCTTTGTAATTCAAAGAATTGGCCACATATCTTTTCTGTGCCATACGAACTCATATGCATACATATGTCACAGTTCGTTCCGATAATTATTCTAACCCTAAAGGACTTGAGCGGGCTAGTGCTGATTCCTAGTCTAACACGTACAAGTTCATCAGCATCGGAAATTGATGTTTATTGAAGGTTTATGGTCACTTGTTTGGAGAAGGCGGGTTTGATTCTAGAAAGACCTCCAAGAATTGACCCTGAAGAAGCATGCATTTCATCAACAAGCCTGTAGCACTGGCATCATCTGTACTTGAAGAACTCATTGGTGGCATGCCTGAATCATTAATATGGAATTATTTCCGTTCGGTAGCCCTGCGTTAATAATATACGATCTTTTGGCGATACTTCTATTAAACGACTCGATAAGTCCTTAAGACTGTAATTGGTTAATGAACTGTATGCGTGATAGAGGAATGATTAAACGTTGGAGGTAGAGTTCAGCAACTTGAGGACATCGTATAAAACAATTTCCAGTACGGGCTGAGGCACCTTTGGTCGCTGGGACAATCACTCATCTCACATATGTAGAATATGTCTCATACGAGCCACGTACACCACGACGCGCGTCTGCTCTGCAGTGCAAGAAACTCATAAACTGACAAACAGATCAATACGAGACTTACAAAATTGATGAAAGAAATAAATCCAGCCTAAGGCCGAAGTTGAAACTTGACACTTATGACTAACGTTTAAAGTTCTGCTCACTGAGGACAATTGTGCATATTGCTCTTGGTGAAGTTAAATGCAAGTGTGAAATCAATCCCCATTCACGAAATACGAAATGTAAAGCTGCAATGGGTTTATTTTACTGTGTATGAATAAATAAGCAATACTGTTTCCGAGGATATTTGGAATACATCTAAAGTGTGTCATTCCCACAGCCTATAGTATTTGGGAATATTGTACTTCAATTTAAGAACTAGCATTATCAACTGCATTCATCTTTCAACCTCTGTCACTCGTTTGTCACACATGATGTCCGAATCATTAGTAAACCCCTAAGCTCCATCTTCCATCAATCAAGTACGATACGGTGCACCGCTGAACATGTGACATCCTCACAAAGCGTAAAATATGCATAGAGGCATGTCACAATAGGAAATGATTAATGTGCATCTGCCAGCTTCAATCATGATGGTTCAGGAATCTCATTTCCAAACGTTCGGTTTAAACCAAGTTAACATGGGTAGAAGATAATAAGTGGCGACATTTCCGTGCCTCTACACCACAGACAGGGGCGGGTCCACCAGTGGGGGCAGTCATAATAGCTGGACAAATACATGATTGAAATGACAATGAAGTGTTATCATTGATTCCTCACAATAACCGCTGATTGTAAACGTGATGGGCAGTTTTCTGCAAAACGTTCAACGTGATTCATTCTTCAAGTATATTTTGTATAGTCAGCATTTAATATCATATTAAAAAAATCTAACTTATATGAATAATAGATTGTGAAGACAATTTCTGTGTAGTTGAAAAAGGCATGTTTCTACGCATTATCTATGAATGTCACTGGGTTGGTTGAATGGTTGGTTGTTTTACGCCACATTCAGCAATATTCAAGCAGTATAGTTGCTGTCTGGATCGGACAAGAGCATCAAGAGCGTGGCGAGTGAACAACTGCATGAGCATCGATCTACGCAAATGGAATATCATGACATGTGCCAACCAAATCAGCGAGTCTTGCCACCTGATCCCGTTAGTAACTGAAGACCAGATCTAACCTTGATCATCACGGTTATTTGTGTCTCAGGGTGTTTGGGTGTTCGGGAAAGGCGCGACTGTTGGTACGTGTTCGCTGGTTGTGGGATTGCAAGGCGTGGAACTAGTTTCTAGTTACTAACTCTGAATTTCACAGTTCCGCTACGTTCCATTATCGAGATGATGGTCATGTGCTTGAAATATTTCATGTACAACATTTTCTGTGACATGATGGCATCCATTTTCAAAGTAAACCACAGTCTGCAAATTGCACATGCTATGATTCCAGTTATCTACACTATGTGTTACATCAATGATGACTCGTCAGTGAGAAATCACTGTTTAATTCACAATTACAGAATTATCAGACACGTATGACACATCCTAGAGAACTAGTACATAAGTAGAAACGCCTTCTAATTGTTAGTGGTTATTATTGTCATCTCTCTACATTTTATCAAGTTTATCTAATACCATTTGTAATAGGTCACTAATTTCTTTGCAGATTGAAACCTCTGTTTGAATAAGTTTTGCCAGTTAGGAACGTAAACAGTTGCACTATATTAACAAATAACAGTTTCAAATGCTTCTACGCTGTCATGTCGTTTGACATATCAAAAGAAATCTTTCCTACATCCTTAACCTACCAGACCGTGCTATAGTGCATTTCTATGTACAGAGGTATTAAGCCGAAATCAGAAACTCGATACTGTGGGAGAGAACGTGGCCAAAAGTTCATGTATAAATCGGGTCCATTCAGTTATATGATCATTATATGAATCCACATTGCTTGGGGTCATATTGGAGATTGGGTCTCAATTCTCAAGCTTGCAATCGAGATATGCTTGAGCAGCACAAAGGATACAAAATCAATTACCTTACATGGCGACCTGCACGAGTCATCAGTGTAGATCAATAATAGTTAATAACAGACAAGTTATCATTAAGTCCCGACATCCGTTCAATCAAATCTGGACCAAAGGGCACACACGACATCACACGCATCTCTGTACTCTGATTTACTGTGTACATTGTTCAAAGTACGTATCTACCAACTTTTCAGTACGCCAGAATTAAAGGCTACCAGCAAAGCCGTTATCAGAGCACGCGTGCACGTCTTCACCTATGCATGCTTATACTCTGACCATCCTGATAATGCTATAACATGCACTGATCAAAAGCCCCAAGGACACATGAGGTGGAAAAGTCCTTTAACCGCTTCGCAAAGGCACAACATCACACTGACAAGTGACATGAATTTGGACTCCTATACACTGTTTTGAAATAATAAGAATACTGGACAGATCATAAACACATCTTACAGAGTTGGGTAATCATGATCACCAGCTTTTAAGACATTTGACACGTGCAATATTTTGATGTGAAAAGACGACACAGATTTCAGAAATCTTACATGCAGCATGACCTAATGAAGACGTGTTTTTTAAGTTTCTCTCACTACAAAATGTATGTAATTGGAGATTGATGTTTTGACAAAACGTGGCATACATTTCAATAACTTAGCAATAAAGCCATTTCGGACACTAACCTGGTTTCAAGAAATGAACAAACATTGTTCAATAAGGATCATGACAAAGTTGTATATTCCGTCAGGGGTTTACCGTTGTTTCTTTGCTTTGAGGTGGAGTCAAGTCATTCTTATTATAGTTCTCACCATGTATAACCGTTCATAGTCAGTGCCTAGAGTGGACTTCATTGGTATCACACTTTCTTAGCAAAGCACAAATTCTAGTGCTTTGTTGGTTGAGTCCTATCCAGGATTCGAACCCGCACCCTCAGAGTTACGCACCTCACTGGTTACTGGCACACCTTTCTAAATAATTAATAAGATAGCAAGACCAGCACTGAAAAACTGTTGCACTGAAAAGCACATTGGAATGAATTCCAATTGTTCTGTAATAAAATCAACGCGAACCTGTAACTGCTTTGCAGTTTCAGAATGTCACGTTAATCATGGATTTTGTGTATATTAATTAGAGGGAGAATTATATAGCCAGCATGAGGTCGCTCCTATGTAGCTGCGCAGCCAGTAGATCTAATGGAACAACGGGAAAACATGGCGATCATATACTCGTTTATGCTACGGATTATATGGCATGTTTTATAATAGATTTTAATGAATAGATGTTGAACATAACGTACAACACCTGGGGCATAGAATGTAATTGTATACTGTATATTTTACGTCGCTATTTTGATATCATGAGCAATGTTCCAGAACGAGAGCAGATGTCTACATCGTCTGAACATGAGCCATATTTTTGACATTGTAAGAAAAACAATGGCTTGATGTCATGATTTAAGAGTTTCATCAACTTCATTCACACATGGGAAAATGATAAAGGTAGATACAGAATATATTTATAGTTACTAACTGCCATGGAATTTCAGGTAATTAGGTAACTACATTTCACAATAAACCGAATTTCGTTTAAAGTGTATGTGGAAATTGAAAATAAACGTTGTCAAATTTAAAATCTATTTGACCATCAATCATTTCTGCTCGCCCTATTGAAAAACTAATCTGAGGCTGGGTAACGTTGTGTAATAGTAAGTTAATGTATTAAGGTCCGTGCTACAGGCTAAATGTCCAGCATGTAAAATTACAATGTATGAAAGGGTGTACGTTGATGGTGAAAACAAGGTCCTTAGCAGTTGTGTATTATGCCCTTATTGGGCAAACGTTCAATAAAATAGTGACCCTAGAATGAGTGAGTGAAGTTTAGTTTTACGCCACAGTCAACATGCCAACTATATGGCGTCGGTCTATACGTAATAGGATCTGGAACAGACAATTCAGAGATAACACCATTTGATTTTAACATCGATTTACGCATTGTGACATGTGTCAACCAAGTCAGCGAGCCTGACAACCAAATCCAGTCAGTTGCCTGTTATGACAAGCATGGGTTACTAATCAATTCGTCTTCACGGGTCCTGACTCCATACAATCACTTCGCATTAGAAAGAAAAATCTGATATACATGTAGTTCACATCTGGTGCAAACAATCCCGAATTGCACTTTAAGTCGTAGACCTTTGATCTGATATGTGTAATGTTGTCAGTGAAGACGTGATGTCGTGACCAAGAGACTGTAGACTTTTCTAACGTTCCAGTTATACACAGCGATGACAGTCTTGTCACACGCAAAATATACAAGTGTATATTGACGCATCAACTGAACTGCCCTACACATGTGCTTACATCAGCACTCAACGTCTTTACATCTCAGGCGTAGCATAGATAGCTTGCATGCAACTATGAAGAGCCGGGTGTAAGGTTTTTAAGCGTATCTTAACACACGATGATCTTGGAAGATTGTACTGAGTCGGGAACAAGGTAACATCAAGGAATGTTCACATTTCGTACTCAATATCAATATATTTCGTGGTATTCACAGTATCCTGATATACGCTTGTACATTGCTGGAACTTTGCATAAATTCATCCTTGGACATCTGTCAGAGAGATTATTCATTCCTGGAGAACCAACAGAGGCATGCAACACCTGGGTTGTAAGAACAGATGGTTTGATATGCTACTGGCGATGTATATTTATGGTGAATAGGTGGGGCGTAAGAATATGGGGTTATTGATGTGTCCGATCCATATTTACAACCTACCATGTATATCAGCAACAGTGAGAGGAAGTAACTTGTAAATGTATTCTCCATAAATAATTATTCAGCTTCAGATTTATTGAATGGGTCTTACCACAACAGACAATAAGCATCGAATTAGGGAAGGCCTTATCTGCATCTGAAACTGATACACAATAAGTGGCGTATCCAGGATTTGGGGGGTGAAGGTGGATGCACATATCATTACCTCCAAAGGTTAGGGGGCGATCCCCCTCAGGGAATTATTTTCGCAGAAGAAGGGGACTAATTGTCTGGATTTAGGACCAACCAGACAGTATTGATATATTTTATTACTTCAATTCTAGCTTTAAAACTGAAGATCAAACCTTTGTCTGACCAAAGATATTTGGGCACAGGTACTATCGAAAATGTACACCTTCGTGAACAAACGTACGCTAGAACTGAAAAAAGGGAAACTATTTATTGACATAACTGTTCAATATCAACGCGTATTTGTTATATGTTTAAGTTTAGCTTTATACATCGGCCGCACTGATCGCAAACCAAAACCAATTAAATTAAAACATTCAGAACAGCACACTGCATGCTAATGCTTTTGACATCTGACTGCAGTTGTCATTCGGGTATTTACCGTAGCTGTAATTATATTAGTTTCTGTTTACATTTCATGGAAATCAATGTGGTTTTATGTTATGTTTGACTTGAACTACATGTTTGTGATGTGATAATGTAATGTTTGAGTAATGTTTAAATGTTCTTGCTATGCATTACGAAGGTGCATGCTGATGCACATGACTAACATCCAATACCTGTCGGTGTTACGTCATTGAACATCATCAAAACTTCGTACGTGCATTCCATCTACTTGCAGTATTTTGTTGTATGTGTGTTCGTGTAAATGAATCAATGCGTAAAAAGCTGACATAAAGTGCAAAACAAACTGCATTCCTTGTATGCGCACATGAAGCAATTCCAAACTTTTTGTACTGGAACAGTACATCTCGAAATGAATTTCTTCATCTCCATCGTCATTAAATCACAGATCACAGATACAAACTAACATCGACACTAACAATATATTTCAGAAAGTCTATTTAATGCATAGGTGCTTATGTTTACAATACTCCAATTCACACACGTATCTGTGTTGATAGTATGAAAATCAACTGTTTCCAGATGCCAAGAGTCGGATTACGAGGTACGTCCTTGCTAGTATTGACTACGGCACGATGCATGTTGCACCTCAGCTGTATTTTTATTTTCGGCGAAATATTGTACCTTCAATATTCGGTTTCATGTCTGAATGGCATTTTACTCATTTTTCTCAAAAAAGCGTCGAGTTCACTTAGTGAACCTTTGGGGGTTAGTCTACCTTCTGCTGTGAGAATCATGCTTACACTAACAGCTAGTACAGCTGTTTCATTCCAAGCTGTCAACACTCGTTGGAATATATACGTTACGTTATATACAGACTGAGCTTCGAACCATAACACAAAGACGGGTTACGTGGTTCAGACCACGCCTTACATCCTCGCAATACTATTGGACACCCTGGTCATGCCAACATAATTGACATCAAATCAGCCGGACACACTACTGACATTGTATACTGATGTGCATTGCTGATGTGCTGGAGGAATTGACAAGCATAAAAAATGTCCGAATTTTTGGTCATGTCAGAAAAGACTACAAATATACTATTACTTTATATCTCTATAGAATCGCAAAAACGTGACGAGTTATGTAACCAACCATTTAACCATCATTTTAACCAACCAAACTTCTGTAACACTGGAAGCATTACATGTCAGTTTCATTTAAAAAAGTGAAATAGTTCCGTGTTTCGTATCCGTTCCGTTACTCACCTTCATTGTCCTTCTGAGACGGCATGTGCATCTTGACGACGTACTGGTACAGTTCACGACACAGTGGCTTGTGTTCTCTGGCGGTCTGTAGGCTACCGTCTGAATGTCGTGGCAGTATAGAACATTACTCACAGTAAAAAGGGCTGTTTTCGTCCGGCAGCGAGGACCATTCACAATCGTTTATTTCAGTATGGTGACTTGAAGCAAGGTTACTTGTGTACGTCCTCCGATTACTATAACTATACTAAACAATGACACAGATGTTTCAAAAGTGGTTGAAAGAATTGTCACTTTCCGACCAAGACGGACAAAATGGGACCTCAATATATTATCTAATCACTTTTGTGCATGATTCAAGTCATATGCCAACGACTTTCGGAAACCAGTTGTAAACTAATAATTTCTTAAGGTCCATACTTATCCTCATTAATAAACCAACGTGTCAGGAAACAGCCAGAAATATCTTAGGTCCAGCTTTTTCATCCCTTTGCCCTGAGGAAAAACCACTGGTAGCATCGATGGATAGTTACTCCATATATAGTCTCGAGAAGCCGTTGGTGAAAACTACCCAGCTATGGTGTTGATTCATCTCCATGTGTTCGCGGCATCAATTCCGGACTTGTATTGACGTTACCACGTCAGTGAGAGCGTACCTCTCGTCCCGCTATCACTCGGTGTTTAGTCAATAGCACACGCTATGTGTTTGTATTTGGATTCATTTCGGACCACCAATGAGAATAAAGTAGTCCGATAAATTGACGGCAGCCACACGCGTGTCTTTTAAGGAGCAATTTATCCGCACGGTGTTAGGTTGTTAATGTTGTGACTGGCTATCGCTTGATGTTATGACTTATTTGCTCTTCATTAACATACTGACGATTTCTTACAACAGGGGCGGTGGGGTAGCCTAGTGGTTAAAGCGTTCGCTCGTCACGAGGAAAATCCGTGTTCGATTCTCCACATGGGTACAATGTGTGAGGCCCATTTTCTGGTGTCCCCCGCCGTGATATCGCTGGAATATTGCTAAAAGCGGCGTAAAACCAAACTCACTCACTCACTCTTACAACATATTAATTATACTATTAAAGTAGAAACGACAAACCCCTTTCCACATACGAAAGACATCGGAGCTAAAAGCAGTCGATTGTACAACTGTGACCATCATTCTGTGTTTGTTGACCGAATTCAGCAGTATTACAACTTACGACACGGTCTGTAAACACTCGAGTCTGGACCAGATAATCGTGTGATTGACACAGTGAGATACGATGACAGAGCATGAGTGTTTGAATTGCTATCATATAGCGATGACACCACGTGTTCACGTATTCTTACTCACCAGTGGTACTGAGGAGTGGGCAGTTCTGGAGTATTACAAGTGTATGTTCCGGTCTGTAAGGACCAGGCAATCTAGGGAATAACATGATGGACAACAATGTATGCAATCAGGGCATGATGTGATTTTGATGACCATCAAACGATTTTTAGAAATCGCTTTGACTGGACGAACCCTTCTTTGCCAAAATACCTTGTACTGATTTTTCCAGTCGAGCAAACAGTCTGATTAATATGCATAACAAAACATATCCGTAAGGAGTGGATCACGGTTAGTGCCTTTGGAGGTGCCGACCTCTTGTCGAAATGTTTTACTCCCAAATTTTACAAATGTGTTGTCAATGAGGAAAGCCACTGTTTCATATATTACTTTTTGAATAAACTTCAAAAGGCATTTGCATTCATTTGTGTCAAATTGTCCTGGGCCATGTTCATTCACAATGCGCGTTCGGGGCCATACACAATGACGAAGGCAGCTCGTTCAACACAAAAACAGTCAACTGTTTGTGAATCAATAGCGTTGCCTACCCATAAATAGTAATCGATTGCATTTTGATTTTAAATGCTTTTGGATGTGCAACAGTTGGCTATTAGTTTGTATCATGCCACACTTGTTCGCAATATTACAGCTATATAATCAAGCCTGGAGAAGACAACAGGTGATCAACAGCGTGAGCATCGGTCTATACAGTCATGATATGATGACATATGCCAACCAAGTCAGGGCGCCTGACCCACAGATCCCTTCTAACCACCTGCTCCTACAATTTGTTCAATGTGTTTTTGCTTTGGAAACAACTGCTGTGCTCTACGCTCTGATTCTGATCTGTGTGCTT
This sequence comes from Haliotis asinina, assembly GCF_037392515.1. Classification (NCBI taxonomy): domain Eukaryota; kingdom Metazoa; phylum Mollusca; class Gastropoda; order Lepetellida; family Haliotidae; genus Haliotis; species Haliotis asinina. The sequence continues at coordinate 6,049,299 of NC_090295.1, read as the reverse complement.
CATGACGTACAATCGTATCCTGTTCGTATCTACAGATCTAACACTGTGAAGCTGGCGCCTGCTAATGCACGCATGCATATCACTCATTTGTGCAACACTGCAGTAGGATCAATAAAATGCAAATGTTTGGAAGGCTAGCTTACATGCACGTAAAAGATCCAAGCAACAGCGGCGCAAAAGCCCCATAAGTACAAACATATGTTACTGTATACACATGTGCGTACATACATACACACACACACGCACACACACACACACACACACACACACACATACATACATACATACATACATACATGTGCACAATTAGATACAGTCATGTATGTCACTGCTATGGTTTCAGTTCAGATGCTAATGGCGGATGCCAATTAACCTTCTCTAGCAAGAGCAATTTACTACGTTTCTAAACTCCGTTTGGTAATGTTTCCGATCTCACAACTTATCCTCGACCCGTGGATATCACAAAGCCCATCTACATGTTGCATTCTCGTTATACAAGATGCTTACTGACACATGAACTGGCAAGTGACCTGTAAGGGAGATGGGAAGCACCTGAGACATCTATAGAAACGTTATTCTGAGTTGAAACACATCCAATGAACTCTGAGGCAGTTTGAAAACAAATACACATATGCTTCAATAAATATCCTAAATATTCATAACCAAATAATATTATTTGCTCATTGTTTATCTGTAACCATTACATCGAAATATGATACTGGTACAGATGTGTATTCCGAGTGTTCGGTTTCATGCCATCAACGTTTTACATCTGCAGGTGAGACTATACAGTTTTTCACATCGTGACATTTGACAATGAAAATGCGCCTTGTATTTCCTATAGAACTGCTTTCAGTGTAAACGTCACCAAGTATTTGCCGGTAATGCAATGACTGTTTTTTTATATATATACTTTTTAATCGATTACAATGTGAATGCAACGTCGCATAACCTTAAACTTAATTAATCCATCCTATGAGCATAATTGCTGTAATGCTACTCATATTGTTAGATGTAACCCAAACTGGTTCTACATGAATAAAAATATCGATCTAATAAAAGTGCATATTTGCATATTTGACAGCACATTCGAGATCAGGATGTGCGATGAATGCAAATACACAGATGAATGCGGAAATTATCCAGGTTTCCAACTTTCCGTTTTATCAATAGTTTAACAGTGATAAACAATTACGGATGGAAAAAGAACAAATGTTCATAAGGCTGTTTAAACCTGAGCTCATTTCAAAAGCATAAGTTTGTATCCTTCCTAATACAACTCAGCATGTATTTGTGAACTGAAACCATAATGGTTTACCACCATTGTTCCTAAGTATGAGGTCAAAAACATGATGACGTCACAAACGCAATCCTACTGTTACCCAGGACTACGTTTTACGTCTCCCGCCATTGTCACTAACCGCAACGTCATACTCATGATGACGACATACCTATAATAGTTATGCGCTGCATATGACGACACTTAGTTTTCAGTAACCAAGCGATCGCGAAGAGCCGTTGAACGGTGAAAGATCTTGCGGAAATATAAAGGAGTTTTTGCAAGAAGAAACATCTGAGTCCACAAATTTCTTCTTGCAAAAACTCCTTTAAATTTCCACAAGATCTTTTGCAGTTCAACGGCTCTTCAAACGTCAATGAATGAATGTTAAGTTAAAATGGACTTGTTGGTGTCCTTGGATCATTCACCTCACGAACACAAGATGAAAGCATTATGGCATAACGATGTAAGTCTAGTTAGAAACGACAGAAGCCCATGAACCTCAGAAATTAATCGTGAAATTGGCTTCGTCTTTCACCCAAAACCATTTGGGGTTTTGTGAAGCATTTGAGGTTTTGTGTACGTCATATGTTTGGTGGATGTCTCTCCAAAATAAAAGAGAAGCACGGAATCGCACCATTTGCTTCTTCGGATACATTGCGATCTGTGAGCCGACTTTTCTTAATACCGACACGCCAACTAGTGAGGAAGTAATACGCTCTCTTAGTATTGAAGTACAATGGTGTCTTTCAAAAACCATTGATCAACAACAACCCGTGGGTGAATCGCAATGAATACATTTTTAGTGTAGGAGTACAGTGGTGGTTTTAAAAAAACATTTACCAACAACAGCATATAGGCGGATCGCAAAGGATGTTCCTTTTAGTATTGAAGTATAGTAGTGGCTTTTTAATCTTTCTGCATTCAGTTCCAACTTATTTCTTATACACTGCAAGTATGTTTTCTATTTACTGTTTAATTTCCTGCCTTCCCAATACACACCTGACGTCCGCTGTGTGAGACCGTTAGAGGTCTCCTCAACGACCGTAATTAAGATCTAATCCCCTTTAACAAGTCATAACGTACCAGCAGATTGTACGTCTCTCTCTCTGTCTCTCTCTCTCTCTCTCTCTCTCTCTCTCTCTCTCTCTCTCTCTCTCTCTCTCTCTCTCTCTCTCTCTCTCTCTCTCTCTCTCTCTCTCTCTCTCTCTCTCTCTCTCTCTCTCTCTCTCTCTCTCTCTCTCTCTCTCCAACATACGTTGTGGTTTCTGCGTAAGTGCTTTGCAAATAGTGACCAGTGGCTGGCATGTAGCTAATCAAGTATACACACCAGACATCATAATAACGATCTGGTTATTTTAAGAAAAAAAGGGCGTTATAACGAAAGTTTATGGAGAAAACATTTGGTTTTGTGCAACCTAAACACAAACAGTGATTGTGGCGTCATCAAGTTTTTGACGTCATTGCCTTGTGAGTCATGTAAGTGATGACGTCAGGGCATTGTACAAAATCTACTGTCAGAATCACTGTAAACACAATCCTATCACACAGTCCTGATTATTACAATGTATTTGATAATTTTGGGAATCTAATGATATTTACATCATTTTGAATAAATTATTACATAACACACACAACCACTAAAGATGAACATACGGAATGAAAACTGGAAGTCAATAGTTCCTTCTTGAAAGATAAATAAATACGATGCAGTATGCTTGAAAATTCAGTTCCGAAAGCATATAACAAAACCCGCCCTACTAATGCTTCTATATGTATTGTGAAACACGCCAAAGAAATTCATCTAACATCTATGGGTGTGCAGACAATGGATAATGTCATTTCAGATCATCTATTCAGCTGGTACATACCAAAAGACCCTGAGTGAATATGCCATGTACGAGGGACATGGATATATTTTCGTTGAATTCACAGCACTTCCTCCAGTCAATGTGCATATTTAGTACAAAATACGGAAAATCGTTTTATGCACATTTTATGACACGATGCTACGTTTCCTAACCTAAACTGTGGAGAGTATCAAGATGAATATACATGTTCAGCAAATGCAAACAACACCCCTCTGTATATCCGTCTTCATGCAAAGCAATAAGCTGACGAGGGTAGCATTCTTTCTTAACTCGTTTTTACTGACATCTTCTCAATGAAATATTTGGATGAAATGAAAATTTCAGGTATGTTTGTGAATTCGCGAAAAGAGTAAGACGGGACCTATTTGTGAGTAGACTGCAGGATGTGGTGCATCTTGTTTGAACATTGTTACCCTTTATAAACCTGCAATTAAGTTTGCCCATAGCATTGGAAGTATATTCCTTCATGTCATATAAAGTGCATTAGGTTATATGTGTTAACAAACATACGTTTACGTGATACACTGAAACATGAAAATCATTTCCAGTGACACATTTATGTTAACCACCTACCCTTGTGATATTTACGTGTGTAAATCATGTACTGCAAAACTGTCTTTTCCATGAAATTCAGTGGCATTAAATTTACACCCGTGTTTATTTCTGTGTAATGGAATTACATGTCAGCATATTGACTGGAGCAGTCAAATCTTGTAACTTTTTGTAAGTAGTATCGTGAACTTGTTATAAAAATCAAACCGTGAACATACGTCTTTCCGAAAGACATTTTGTAAATCGAATATTCTCAAAATATCGAATTTTTGTACATACGAGCCCTAAAACCCGAGGGCCGTAAAAAATCACAATTTGAGGAAAAGGACAGTGATTCTTGATCGATCACACAAACAAGTGGAATTAGAGACCTTTTTCAATAATTGCTGCAGCTGTTTTAGAAGAGCTAGTTCACAGAAACCTTTCTCAAACAACTCCTATATTGTTATCATTTCTGATGCGTGACGTAGAAGCATCTGGAAAATGAAATGGAATCTAAAAGCTTTCGTTTAGAGGTATGTGATTACTTGCAACAAAGGTTGTTCAAATTCAAATATTTCTGTTTTTAAATCATTCAACAATTTGTAAAATTGTAATTCAACATGCATAACGCAAATGTGTGTCATTTTGCAAGGAAAGTACACAATCTTACCTTTCAGCAGAGACATAGGTGTTCATGTGACGTACACTGAATACATCTTCTAATAGTTTTCACACTTAGTGAGTGAGTGAGGTTTTTACGCCCCACTAATATTTCAGTAATATGGCGGCAGGTAAATAATCTGAATCAGACAATCCAGTGATGAACAACACGAGCTTCGATCAACGCAGCTGGATTTAAGTGAGATTTGTCAACCAAATCAGCAAGCCTGACCAGTCGATCCTATGGAAGATCAATCCCATTGGCTACGGAAGATCAATTCAACTTCAGATCTTCACCGGTCATGTTCAGACTTACGTCCATTCGTTCGTATACACTAACGTTCACACTAACGTTTACACTAACGCTGCCGCAATTGCGTTTGGATGGCATACATGTCACTGTTTCAGTTAATTGGATTAACGAAATGCAAGATCAGTCATGTGCCTGACACAATCAATAATCACTGATGGCATTCCAGCCTGCCTTAAAAAAACTGACTTCGATGAATACACACTGCCATTATGAGTGGTCACACTTATGTCCTATTTTTTATTACGCGTAAGCAGTATAAATTGTAACACTTTTGCCAGTTTGACTTGGAGGTAAGACACTTAATCGCACACATTCGGCCGTCTGTGCCGTACCCTTAACACTTGTCAGTGGTAAACACAAAGCACATGATCTAGACAGCCTGTTGTCCAACGTTCATGTCTGTGGAAGCTAACGTGGCTGAGTGGATTCAATGGTTGGGATAGCTGACTTTCGTTTCTGACGATAAGATGTCTCATTCTAAGTGTATGGGTAAAGTACTAGAATCTGTACTTTTAGGGAAATCTCAGATATAACATGGATAACCCTGAGAGTAATTGCTATCAGTTGTTATGCAGAAATCATCGAATACAGAATTGTGACCGAATTTGTGGAGCAAAAAACGTGCAATGGTAAGGCGTCTGCCTATCACTCTGAAGGCCCGGATTCGATCCCTATAGGCACCTAGGTTTGGGTCCCGAGGTGGCCAGATTTGATGCTTGGACAAAATATTTAAATCAGCATTGCCTCAATTCATCCTGCTGTACCCGTGATGGTGTGCTGGCAGTGTGCGGGTTTAGTTCATTGCGCCTAAAACGTAACAAGCCCCCCAGGGAGTTGAAAGTTTGTCGAAAAGTACGATAGTGTCCTATGACAGGGGCTAGTAATGTACGTAACGCCATGAGCAGGCAGTGTGTCTGGACATGAGCGTCACATAAGAGGACTGTTAATATTACTCTTGCCTCAGATTTTTTATGTCTTGTTTCTTCAGTTTGTGATTTAGCATTTTACGAATTTATTTGTTAAACACAACAGCATATTGCAAAACTAAATCACTGCGATTTGCAGTTTCCTTAGTTATCACGAGGATTTTAAAGAAATATTTGAAGCAATCCCATTTTAAAACTTGGTGTGTGGTAACGTAACTGGAATTCAGTTCATTTGACCTCTAGCATTCTAAAATCTTATGTATGATCCCACATATCATCTGTAGTAATATAGTGTGCGTTCCGTCAGAAGGTCGAACCTACTGCGTCGAACTATGTAAACAAAACGAAACAAATGTATGGTTTTGTAAACATGGTTATGCCTTGGGGCAGAAGCAGACCATGACATTTGATCAATATATAAAGGTATATATGAGTGTAAAACCTTGCGTAGAAACACAAGGTTTTGTCGCCAGAAACGATGTCCCTGTTTATCGAAATGATAAGATGGTACCTGTTACTGCTTGGAAACAACGTTTACTGTTGTATTCGAGATGCATTGTTTTACATAAGCAAATGGTAAACACTGTTTGAAGCCAACCCAAGCAGTAGACGTTCTGATATCAGTTCGTTACACAGCAGAGTAAACAGACAACACGTCTCCTACCATCAGATCCAGTCAATTGATTCATCCTATTATATTTGCCATGTCTACATATGTTATTCCACAACCGCTATTTCACTTTTCATTGCCTGCTATAGTTTCCGCGTGCATTCGAAGCAAGTCAATATCTGGTAATAAAGAGATATATGTTGAGGATAGTATTCAATAATTCCCATTGTTTTCGACGCTCCAAAGGAACCATCCCGGTTTGTGTAAACATCCTCAGTCTCTCCTTGTCAGTTCTAAGGGAGAAAGAAATATTTATGCCACCTAAAGATAACACGACTGAAAAGCTGAATTTCAATGTGGACCATTCTCAGACTCACAGACAACATCTCAGCCGTTCGAATGCATAAACATTTTACTGTCATCTCTTTTAACAGCATTTATACTTGTGACTGAATTCTAACCAGCCATCTCGGTTCTAGTAGCAATTAGATGCTTTTGATAGTGGCTATTCCTTTCAGCACCTCGGCGCTAAACCACCATCAGATTTCTAGCAGACGGAAGATGTCAATTTCCAACTGTTTTATCTCAAAAGTGACAATGTCGATACAATGTGTGCTTATGCCTCGCCCTCGCCTATGACATGAAGAAGATCTTTCACATTCAAGGCATTGTGGTTGAATGTGTGATGTAAATGTTTGAATACCATCCCTTGGTAGTACGGCAGAAATCGATAAATGTTTTCACTGAGACGGGAAAACAATCACCAAGTTCATGAAAATAAACGTTCTTACTGGGTCTTCAATAGGTTTTCAATTATTTGTATTTGGTCAGCCAGAACAGTGCACAGTCACAGTACACGAAATTAAATACTGTCTGTGTTGTTTATTTACATGTATTTGAATTCGCATTTCAATATAAAGTTTCGTTTCTGATAATGCTGATGTTGAAGCTTCGACTCGAAACATTCACTTTGACAACATTTTGTAAACATTGCAATACTAGCATCAGCATTCGTTGGATTATACGTGTAGTGTGTTGACGATAACAACCTCTGAAATAAATACCATAGAATGTCATAAGCAAAATAGAAACAATGCATGGACAATTATATCAAATTTTCCATTTTGAGTGCAAACCACTTTCTGTACGTATATAAATCCATCAGCATTTCAGAGATTATATCGGGTGTTAATATAATGGGTGTTGATTATAACAACACGGCGAAGTCAGCAAAGTTGACAACTCTTTCATAGGGTCCAGATATGAGGACGTAAACAGTTATCACAATGTTATTTTGTGTTTTTTATCAGTAATATGTATCCACACGCAATTCTCGCAACAGTTCGAACCGTTCACACAGCTAGCATGCCTCTGTCATCAGATGATAGATGATATAGCATATACGGCTAAAACAAACGTTTCAACGTTTACCAAGGTCTTAATCTGAGTACTCCGTACTAATGTGATAGCGTCTAGTTGTTCCAAATAAATTGTTGGATGCGAACCTCTACTTTGTATGTTTACTTACTCATACTGCAAATTCTACTTAATCTGGAAAATGAAACCTCTTTGTCAGCATTAAGCCCTCTCTATAATACTGGGGTGAATTAGTTTAAAATGATTAATCACTGATGGCGACTAACCCATGGTGAGTGATAATAGCATCCTCGTTTGAAGATTTATAGAAGCGAATCGCCAGTTCTCAGGATATTTAATTCATGATCTCGATTCTATATCGACTCGCATTAACACAATAACGTACATGATTCTAATTTTCCAGTTAATAAATCTGAAACAATAGCGTTTTCATAACAAACGGAAATAAGCGGAATTTGATTAATCTGTGTCTGGCAACTAACTATAAGAACACACAACTGAAAGATTATCCGTTGTATATTTGCTATATTCAAGCAAGTAATGTCCTTATGAGATTTCTGACCAGACGCATTGAATTGTATCTATTCAGTAAAACTTGAAACATTTTGGAAAAAATTCTTTCTCTATTTCCAGTGGCGACTCGTTTTAGATATCTATTTGATAGGCATTTGGGCTGCAATAGGAGTGAGTGAGTTGTCTTTTACGCCGCACTCACCAATATTCCAGCTATGTGAAGCCGGTTTGTAAATAATCGAGTCTGCACAAGACAACCCAGTGACAGCACGGGCATCGACATACACAACAGGGATACCATGACATGCGTCAACCAAGTCAGCGAGCCTGACCACCCGATCCCTTTAGCCGCCTCTTACGACAAGCATAGTCGCCATTTGTAGTAAGCATAGGTTGCTGAAGACCTATTCTACCCCGGATGTTAACTGGTCTTACTGCAATAGGAAAAACGTAGGGAGAGAATAAAAGAAAACGTAAATCCTTTTAGAAAGTGGTCGAATGTAACAAGTATTGTATTAAGGTTGACACTTACAACTTCATACACATACTTGGTTTAGTCCCTTCCAGACCCCACCCCACACCTCTCAGAGTGAGGTACCACTACCAAGATTATGAACGATAGAATGTATACTACGAGAGTGCCAACCCAAATAACTGTTACACTTGATTACTTTCTAACAGCTATTTTCTGTTCACAGGTTTGGGAGCCGTGCTCGTGCTCATTTACACTTTTGAGAGGGGTAAACAAGGTACGTAATCTGGACTACGGGTTGCCAGACTTGCTTGGAGTGGAAGCCATGGTGACTGAACGAGGTAGATCGATGTTCGATGGTTATTTGTTGATTCCCTGTAGGTTCGAATCTCGGATGCGATTATCATTCGTTTTATGCTTTATAGAAAATATGACATCCCAAATGTTACACGTCTTACGTGTGACAAAATTCTATACAGCAATTATATTTACACTTATTTACATATGAAATTTTATGAAATGCATCACTTTGTGAGCACGAGTGATTTGAATCCAAGTTTCGAACCTACAACATGCTAAAGCGGAAGCAGACAGACAATATATGTCACATTCCAATGCGAAAATGGAAAAAATACTCTATACATCAACACAAGAGTTCTACTTGCTAGTTGTGAAATATACAACGCCAGCTGTCAGTCTGTCAACATGAACATCAGATATCTGACACTTTGCCCGTCGACTTCACACGTGTTCGACTTGCACTACTGTCAGATCAATTTTTCGTATTTCCTTTTAATATGTACTCTTCATAAATAGTAGGGGAACTTCATATTTAATGTACAATTTAAGAAAACTTGGGAGATACATCGGAGTCAGCCAATATTGATATGATATAATAATGAATGTTTTGAGAGTGCATCACCACCTGTACTTGCTTCTGACCATAGTTGTTCATACGGTAATCCTTCTTGAATGACGTGAAATTTGCATGCATACGGTTTTCATTATCAAACGAGAAAAACGACGGGTAGAAACAAACACTAAAAAGATGACTGTCAAAATTAATGGTCTACAATGATTTATCGACCTTCTGATGACAGATAGTAAGGCAATCCTCAGGAAGAAATATACAAGGCGCTTTAAACAGTTTGTGGTTGAAGAATTGGGGCATGCGTTCATCCAGGGTACAGTGACAGGATAGTGATGGAATATTTGTTTTACCTGGTTTCGTGAGATAGGCTTTGCTGATTGCAAATGAAATAAATGATTGTTTATCAGTCTGTTTAGTACAGGAATTCTGTTATATTGTATTTGCAGATCAAGGTTTCAACTAATTGGGGTGAAAGTTTACAGTATTCACGGTACATGGATATTATCACAGGTCATGCAAATATTATAACAATCGCATTTACATTAATCTGTATAATATGCGTAAACCCTTTAATACTATAATAAGAATATTAATATCTCTGTGGATTTCATAATTTCACATTGCACACTTAATTGTAAGTAAATATGGATTTAATATATAAGTTTATGTTAATTGTGATAATAACCAGTCAGATTGGGAAGTCATACAGTAATATACTGACTTACATCTAATCTAAAACAGATGTTCAATTGTATCAAAATACAACGTTGTAAAGCAAATTCGAGAGACAATTCCCGTTGTCAGAAATATCAGTAGTTCAGTCTTGCCAACTACTAGACTCTGGTATTGGTCTATCGGACATATATTTTTCAGCACTTGCGTGAGAGACTACGTGCCATGTAACCTTAGCGAATCACTGACTATAGTTGGCGAAACCTTGGCTAATTACGGACTCAAGCTAACTAGCTTATGATAAATGCAGAAGGATGAATAAACAAACACGGCCATGTGGACTAAACAATTTACAATGTGACGTTTTACAAGGAAACATAATCTGATGCGAATGTGTTCATTTCTTTTGACCATTAGCCAACAGCATGTGTCATAATGAAACGATCCATTGCGTGACACTTGAAAACATTCTTCAGTGCTTCTGTAAACAACACCCTGCATGAGGACTGACTGGTGTAATATAGCAGGCAGAAGTCGTAAACAGTCGGTCCTGCACCTTTCAATAACATGTAAACAGTTCTGTACATGTTTTTTTAAGATACTAGTGGCGTCAGAGATTTTCCCAGGCCCGGACCTCTTAAAGATTACATAGACTGATATGTTCGCGTACTGTCTCTGACAAATTTGTGTACATTTTGTTCCTGTATCTGTCAGCTGCACACAAGCATATATTATACGAAGTAGGATAAATTGGATATTTTGACAACCAGATAATTGGATATGAATGTTTATCAAACATTTCATAAGCGTATATTAAAGACGTACCACGAAACAACGAAAACATGAACTTCCTTCTCAATGCTGGTCTGACAAAACATTCTGCATTGCCAGGGATCTCTTGTCAATAAGTGTCAGTGAGAGTCTTGTTTCTCTACCATTACAAAATATTCATCAATACACATCGACAGTATCACATACTGTAAAATACCCCCATTCCCTTGTGTTTCAATGCGTATCCAAGAAACGTACAATTATCAATATTAACTGACAATGTTCTTATTCCAAAGGAGGCGACACGGGGCTAATCCCTCGTGGGTGAGAGACATTGTCTGGCTTGTTATTCGCAGGATCTCATATCCAGGTGGAAGGGATTGATTAGTCTCTGACCACAAAGCAAGTGCGTGTAAATACATTTAATTACCTATCATGTTCCATTTATAGTGGTACTCGCGGTTTGTACAAATATTGCACATCGACGTCTTCCTGTAAGCAGCGACGAGTGTCTAAAAGAGATGGTTTATTTTATTTTCTATCTGTAACGAAAGTGACAACTTAAAACACGATACCGCCATTACGCTTGCTTATAAAGAAAACATTCTCAGAATCACTTGCTTCACCACTGTGCATGGCAAATGCAGATTTGTAAAAACAAAACGAAATGAAAATGTGAAAATCAATGGAATCAAAATCGTGATATTGTTTCCTCCACTGTTCCATACAATGGGAGGTCCATAATAATTGCTTCATACCTTGTCGAATGAGAAGGGAGAGACATTGTCAATAAACTTTGGATGGAGTCCATCACAACTGACCCGTGGACCTGCATGTTTTCTGTGACAAAAGAAACCAGTGTGACGTAATGTCCCTGGTCACCAAAAGAAGCAGAAAGTGCCCCCTGGCCACGGAAATATCATATAAAGAAGAGTGTTGTCAATAACAATAGAAACGGACTTTGCCCGATGACCAGGGACAGGTCATATAGCTTGACTATTGCTGACTGCGGCGTAAAACTCACTCGCTCACTCAGAGACAGATCACATTCACGGTGACCCAAGCATGTAGGTCAGAAAGTTGAAAATAGGACCTTGGCAGAAATTCAAATGATATTTCTTCATTAACAGGTGGTGTTTAGTTGCAGTTGTTTGAATACTGTATTACAAGAGAGACAAATGCTGTCATGTTTTGGAATAATGGAATGCCGCCCCCTTTCTATGCGGAGATGGAAAATACAAAAACAATACAAACGACACTGACAGAAAACTGTAATAAATTTTCAAATAATATTTTTGTTCAAATATATAACCTTGAAAAGTGGTTAAAATAAGGAATGGTCTCGTGTTTGTATTGTTTAAAGACAAGTCATGCCGTTCTGTTCAAACTTAGTTTTCTGTCAGAAGATAAATGTTCTTGTGTTGTAACATTTTGAGTTTACCATACATATCCACATCCAAGATGTAAACGATTTATGCTAGAAACTACTATTATCGAACATACTGACCAGTTTCCTGCTGACCAGTGAGCGAAGATGTATCGAGCGGTCACACTAACAGGAATAGCAGAGTGTTTTTGATCGCCTGTGTGTACCAGCTGGGAATTGCAATGATCTAATGAAGAGCTTGAAAGCTCATGTTTAGTTGTTATCATACCACTTACCATCAAATATTCAAATCAATAAAATTATATAAAAATTGTTTCAGTTTGTAAAAGTTGCACGATGTTAGCCCTAGACAAGTTTATTAAATATTTATACCATAGCAAGAGGTTAAAATTCAGGGCATATTACAAAATGCACATAAGCTTGATGAATGTCTCTGATACATATACAACCAGGGACAATATGCATTCATTACCCAAGCAACATGTTGTAACAAAACATTACAACAGGTCATGAATGTGTACCAACCGACCCTAAATGAATATATGACATTCAGAACTACTTTCGCAAACTCACGTAGCAGACTGCGTCAGAAAACATTTACTGCCCAGGTGCAGTCTCAGAGGTCAATCACAAGCGAATATTCAAAAATATATTTAAGAACAGAATGGTATTTTCAATGCAATCTAAATAAGCACACATATCCCAATAATGCATTCCACATTTAGGTTAACCTAACTTCGGAATAACTGCTAAAATCTTCTCAAAATCAATTCACTTCATTCGAATGTGATTACTTGTATTACAAAAATAAATGACAAATTGATAACACACATAACAAAATGTAATATGCCATAAGTGGCAGGAAATACTTTTTTCATTTATTCCTAAATCAATAATTCTTAAGTACACATATGACACGCAGGTGTTAAACGCATGGAGATGTCAAACCGAGTAATCACCATCACAGATGAATGATAACAACATCCGTTTTATCATTACGCACGCATCGTTGTTTCTGTTTAATTACGCTACAATATGATATTTCGGCGAGAACTTTTGCATGACATAGTGGTACCTCATCGCTCAAAGCCTAGAACACATTTTCTTTTTGACAAAGAAACGCCATCTTTGATGGACATTTTAGAAGATGAGTCGATGAAGAACTTGTATATTCATTAAAAGTGCCAATATTCTTAAAAACGCCTGATTTGAATGTAGGGCACCAGCTATCCATCATAGTTAGTAAATGCTACAGTGTATTACTGAAGGTCACTTACCACTGGGACGTTGAACAAGCAGATTCACTGCGTACGGGGAATCGGAGACCACTTGACATGTTTCCCTCGAACCTCGCTATCTCCATGTAATTCTGATCAATGACAGATTCAATAATCATATCAGGCTGGCCATGCTGTCGTTACAAGCACCTTTCTGAAATCGCCTTGACTTATTTGCGTTGACTAATTAAGAGCTGACGGTGTCGTTCTGTTCTTTTCTCAATCTCTCAACGCATGCCATTCTGGGTGGGTTACGTGCACATTCATCACAGTGTTAATTTACTCAACTCTTGCTTTAAGTCTACAAGAGAGTTGGGGCCAGAGAGCGAGACGTGTAAGGCGCCCCCTTTTAAAAACGCTGCTCATTAAGTGCCATTACGCCTGCGTTGAACACCATCCATTTAATCAGGTTTACACCTCCCAAACTCGAATAAGAGGCTTGTGGTGTTATCACATTTTGCTTGGGGACAACAGATGGCGAGAATGCACTCGAAGCAGAAATATTGCTATTCTGATTTCTCCTTAATCAATGTGTGAGTGGAGCAGGTTAACTCTAGCATATTGATGAAAGCATTCGACAGTGACAGTCGGGAATTTACCAGGTGCATATCGAGCAATGTTATTGGAATGAGTTACGCAATTCACATGTCTACCCACCACCAAGTTACGAAATTCTGACAGCTTTACACATTCAAAAACGTAATAAATATAAAAACAAAGTTCATATTTGGTACAGATAAAAGATTAGATATTGATGCACCATTTCATTTTCTACTCATTTAAATCACTTTTCAATAACAGATATTAGATGAATCGATCATGAAGTTTCATGAAAATTCTTCAACTTTGTGTGGGAGTGAGTGAGTTTAGTTTTATGAACCACCAAGCAATATTCCATCTAAATGACAGCGGCCCTTAAATAATCGAGTGTGGAACAGATAATCCAGAGATAAACAACATAAGCATCTATCTAAACAATTGGGAACCGATGACGTGTCAATCAAGTCAGCGAGCCTGACCACCAAATCCCCCTTGTCACCTCTTACCACAAGCATGGGTCTCTGATGATCAATTCTCACCCGGATCTTCACGGGTCAGCTTTGTTAAGGTATTAGTAAGCTCGTAGCAATATTCACAAAGATTGGGCATAGCCAGTATCACGAGTTAATGATCAGTCTTAATCAGCACTGATAATGGTACAGTTATTTTCGTCTGTCCGGTTTCATAAACCACTTAACAAGTTCTGTCGACCGTCTATCGTGATCATGGACTTGTCCTTTCAAGTTCGACGCTGTCTCTTGACTCCACCGCCTGGAGGTTTGCGGTTTTCAGTAGGAACTTTCAGAATCTTCAGACTGACCATCCATTCCAATCGCTTAACATTTTGCGGGAATATATAGCTCTTGTGTCTGGGGTGATAGGACACCTGCAGATATGGGTAGGCAATTTGGTAGGATGGAAACAACATCTGAGGTCCCTTTGAAAACACAGTGTTTGAACGATGGGCTAGTCTCACAATATGCAAACTCAGCGGCCTTGATTTATTCCATAAAACCAAAATCTACTCGCACTACCAAATCTGGTTTACTGGCATGGCAATATCAACATGTTCAACAGCAAATTGATATAAATGGAAAATGTCAAAAATTACATCTTTCCACGAAACATCCATTATCCAAACGTAAATACATCCTTGCCATTGGTTTGATATCGATCCACTTGGGGTTTAAACGTTTTAAGGTTCGGGAATCCGGTGGATATCCACCACCTTTATTGATATTGCATTCCGTGGTTGTGGCCCATTAGAGGTGTAAATACAACTGATAATGTTAGGCTGCTATGCCACAGGATCTGGCACGGCTTAGAAGATTTTTTGTACATTACCCTCCTGCTGTAATTACTGAAACCACAACAGTTTTACCAAAGCCTTTTAACATTCTCCACTGCCAGAAATAATCGACAGAGACTCGTTACCTGTGCGAACCACGGCGAACTGTTAGGGAACAGATCGATGCACATGACGAAAGAATATCACAGTATTAAGGGTTTAATCAACTCACGGCTTAAGGGAGGAAAGGCTGTGGCTGAACGCGTCACACACATGTGACAGGTATATTGGGAAACCTTTCATGAAATATCAGCACAGTGCGCATTTGTTGCTCACAAGGAACATAGTGATTCAGTCACGGATTCATTCTACTCTGGAGCAATGATAACAGTTTATATAGGGGCCCATACCAAGGCACATTACCGGCTCGCGGTGGTACGTACAATACTATCGCTAGTCATATCGCACCACTATCGTACTTTCCCTGCAGTCTGTTAGGCGCAATGAACTAAGCACTTACATTGCCAGCGTATCCTCACGGGTACCCATATAACAACTGGGTCAACTGGGACAATGTGGATCTAAGTATCCTGTCCAAGAATACTACACATATGTTCCTACCTGTGGACATGAACCTAGGTGCATCCGCCGAGGCTCGAACCAGGACCTTCGTACATCATAGGCAGACACATTGCTACATGCATCGAAAGCTCTTGGTAATGAAAGCATTAAACTGATGTCTCCCCATAACATCGTAAAAATAATATCAGAGAAAGCGGTTCCGGAACAGAGGCCAAAAGTTTGAAACAGTTGCATGAAACAATCTATCTTCCCCCGCAGATCAAACATGACACTATATCCGATCCACGTACAGCCTGTCACACTATACCTCCAGCAAATAAGTCGAAGGCTGATAATGCAGCTCTAAAATACTAAACGGTTGCAGACAATAGAGCCCTGTACCCTTTGTTGGTCAAGTCAAGGCGTTTCGGTATGTCGTTAATAAACGATGAAGACGTTTTCACCATAAACAAGACATCGTCATACTGGTAGTAGAACGATCGAATCATGATCTGGAAAGACTCTCGATATTAATATTTTTTCCAAAGAATGTTTTTAGTAGATGTGCATACCGCCTGACCATCATTAAAATAAATGTGGCTTCGCGAGATGCATCTGTTATGGCCAGCTTGACACAAATGTGTCCAGTTTATACACATAAGGTCATTCCTGATACAACAATGTGCATAATAATACTTGAAATGATGTACATGATGGTTGATATACAACAAAACCCTAGCTTCACTAGAGTTATTACACGCATAGTTTGCGAAATGCAAAGAATAATGTGGGGGTTTTGCTATATATTCCTTTTGCAATAGTTGCCAAGGTTAGGGCTGGAAGGCTGGAACTGCGTCAAGAATGTTTCTTTACAAGGTCATGTGAGACACCAAATCTCAAAATATACTTCCATAACATGAATAAAAACGATTGTTAAAAATATACACAACCACTGTGATGGCCATGAGTCTGACAGATATAATCTTAGACTTGAAACATACTTTTGTCACGTTTCATAGAAAGATTGAGATTGGTTGACACACCCCATACAACTTTTAAAACTCAGACTCCGTATATTAAAACAGTTGACAAAAGTATTTGGCAACATCACATACATCTAATTCACTGACGATACACTTCCATTTCATAAAACAAATAACCCGGCTATATAACAGCGGCATGTTTCTGGACCAGACATGAACAAATTTTCTCAACTACAGAAAAGGGTATTTCACACGAGCTTAAGTCCTCTTCGGTGGAACCGACACATGTTTCTGATCTTTGTTGACATCAAATACCACTTTCTGAATTTGATTACATTGCTAACAATCTGTTATAAGATATTCTGAAAAACTGTAACGAACAAAGTACACAGAGGAAATATATGGAAGTTTCTAACTTCTCTTGGAGATGATTCTGGTAAACGATAGTATGCAAACGGTTCGTATACTGCCATATGGTCCTGATGTACTTAGGTAACATATCAAAGGACTATCATTTGTCTGATTGATCCAGACAAACCGTTGGCATTCGCGGAAAATGTCTTGATGGACAAATGATTCAAAATGTCACAATGACATGAGCTGACATGATAATTAATAAAGTCTGGTAATACAACTGTGGGTTATAGTGAAAGTAGGGTCAGATTCCTTTGTGATGAAATATTTACGGGATTGGCTACATCAGACCTTGTTTGCTAATGAGCCTTATCAGATGAAAGACTAGTGCTGGTGTAGTCTGGCACGTCAACACAGGACAAAGTGTACTCATTCCGAGCATACAATGGGCCTTCTTTGTTCCATGATTTAATGTGCATGTAATATCCCACTTGAACAATAAAATATTGCGTTCGGATCAGCATATAGACGTTCAGCATAAGATCATATGGTGTACTATATGGTGTGAATAACAGTAACCAGAAGGCATTCGGATTTCGAAACTGAAAACATACAATGTATACTCTCCCGCATAATGATATTCCTGGTGCGAACACTTGGCGTCATCACTTATTGTCAATGGTCCTTTCATGTTATAATGTTGCTCCTATACAACGAACAGAATTTATTTCCAGATACTCTTTTGCACTGATGTTTTATGTGGAAATTATAACCTTTGCTCAATAGAATACTTGTATCTTGAGCCGTGTCCATATAAGTGAGTGACTGTTAAACGTTTTTCAGTTTATCAGTTTGTGTCAACTTGATATGACAAGAAAGACTGATATCATGTCAGTCATCGCAATTTGACAAACAAAGAAACATCTATCACGTTTCATGATCTTTTCTCAAGGTCATTTGGGGTGTATTTTGGTAAGAGTGGATGTAAGCCTTCCTGGGAACATATCTCCCAAACAAACCTCCTTAATGTGGGAATATAGCTCCCAAACACACCTCCTTAATTGTGGGAACATATCTCCCAAACACATCTCTTAATGTAGGAACATATCTCCCAAATACACCTCCTTAATTGTGGGAACATATCTCCCCAAAACATCTCCTTTATGTGGGAACATATCTTCCATGGGACCATATCTCCCAAACACACACCCTTAATGTGGGAACATATCTCCCATGGGACCATATTTCCCAAACACACCTACTTAATGTAGGACAATATTTCCCAAAACACACCTCCTTAATGTGGAAACATATCTCCCAAACACACCTCCTTAATGTAGGACCATATCTTCCCAAAACACCTCCTTAGTGTGGGAACATATCTCCCATAGGACCATATCTCATAAAAAATCCTCCTTAATGTAGGACCATATCTCAAAAACACACCTCCTTAATGTGGAAACATATCTCCCATGGGACCATATCTCCCAAACATACCTCCTTAATGTAGGACCATATCTCCCAAACACACCTCCTTAATGTGGGAACATATCTCCCATGGGACCATATGTCATAAACACACCTCCTTAATGTAGGACCATATTTCCCAAACACACATCCTTAATGTGGAAGCATATCTCCCAAACACACCTTCTCAATGTAGGACCATATCTCCCCAAAACAACTCCTTAATGTGGGAACATATCTCCCATGGGACCATACCTCCCAAAGACACCTCCTTAATTGTGGGAACATATCTCCCCAAAACATCTCCTTAATGTGGGAGCATATCTCCCAAACACACCTCCTTAATGTGGAAACATATCTCCCAAACACACCTCATTCATGTAGGACCATATCTCCCCAAAACACCTCCTTAATGTGGGAACATATCTCCCAAAAGCACCTCCTTAATTGTGGGAACATATCTCCCAAACACACCTCCTTAATGTAGGACCATATCTCCCAAACACACCTCCTCAGAGTGGGAATATATCTCCCAAACACACCTCCTTAATGTGGAAACATCTCTCCCAAACACACCTACTTAATGTAGGACCATATCTCCCAAACACTCCTCCTCAATTTGGGAACATATCTCCCAAACACATCTCCTTAATGTGGAAACATATCTCCCAAACACACCTTAATTGTGGGACATATCTCCCAAACACACCTCTTAATGTGGGAGCATGTCTCTCAAACACACTTCTTAATGTGGGAGCATTTTTTCCCAAACACACCCATTCATTTTCATAGAAAACATACATTTTATTCTGAAATTTGCTATAAACAGTCTTGTTAAGTTTAATCTAACACAATTGAACTTCATACTGTCGACGTGGAGCTAAGGAAAAGACCTTTTCTACTATGTGGGAATTGTTCCTACTTGTGATTTCATTACCAACAATTCATCAGGCAGTACAACACCCTTCTAGATGACGGCAATAAACAGAACAGTTATGCACCGCACGAAGGATTACAACCATTACAATTGTGGACTATTTTTGTGTTCGTGGACATCCAGTGAACTTGAGTATACTTTTGACTGTAGGTAGCTGTGCTATGTAACTATGGTTGTGTATATACTTTGAACACTGAAAGCTTCTCTGGTGGAAAATGTCTGGTTTTCGTGCAACTGAGTGTAGACTGAGGTTGCAATTACACTGATCATCTTTCTTCCCTTGTGGAGAATGTCCTGCATCTGGTCGTGCAGTTAGGTACCAATGTGATAAACCTATTTAGCCTAAAAAGGGTTCTGTTTTCTACTTGTAGCGATATGTGCTGAACATCCGTAAAGTGTACGTTTGATTTGTGACACCACCGACGATCATATTTTTCTGCCGTGCAACGCCACAGACGTTCGTATAGCATAACCACGATACCAGGAAATATTGCATTCCTTGGTACGGTAATGATACATGAAGAGATGGTAGTTGCTGTTATCCCTGAAGCTGTCATAAGTGTGGGTGTAAAATGAGTTTAGCGAGAATCACGTATATAATTGCCATGTAGACTTTGTAGACTGAAGTAACTGGACAAAGGGAAAACGTGGGTTATACATTTAGATACCTACAAACAGGCATCGTCTTGCCATTCCGCTGTACACCTTGGAGAATGAAGGCCATAGCTGCCAAATGGGGAATATGGGCATTGCATTGCTTGAGGCAGATACAAGGATATATTATGGATAGAAGTGTACATCACAACACTCGCATTATTTTATCCACACAAAAATGTGACGAAATGTCCTTATTTACATAAATTGTAGACTTTAACGAGTAGACGTAGACGAACAGTAACTAACTCACTCTGAGATTCAGGTTTTGTGAAACAGCCACTCAACGCAAAATATTAGATATTCAAATTTAAATTTCAAATATGTTTACACAGTTGAAGGGAACTTTACAACTACATTTCATCAACAGCGATAACCCAACTATATATAACACCTACTGTGTATTAGTTACAGGCCTGCACCATTCTAGACACACAGAAGCACAAAAATAAAATATCACGTTATCAAATACAACACCGTAAAAATAACATACCTCAAAACACTGTGGCACATACACACATGCTGCATGATTCAAGCCTCGTGGAAGAAATCTGTGCGCCACAGCACTTATCGGTTCGGCCAATGCACGTGTTTACGACATGCCGAAAACTGCATTATATGGGAGGACTTGGATGGCACGTGTTTTCGAGCTAACTGCATGTCAATAAGATGTTATGCAATGTGAACAATCGATAAAGTAATCGGCAAACAATGACGATTGCTGGGGTTATTGTTCTGATATCACGCAGAAACATGCGGGCAACAGCACTAGACTAATCGTTCGTGACCGCGTTGAGCAATATATATCGTTGGCAGAGCGCTCTGCCCCATCTCAAAATTCATGAAATGAGTAAACATATTTCAATGATAAAGAGATCAATTAGAATAAAGATATTCCATTTGTAGTTCAGTTACCGTAAACTGAAACAAGCTCACTTTGCTAGAGAAAATCGTGATTTCTATACTTCCTGTTTGAATCTACGCAGGATTTATGCCTATTCGTTTGTCAACAATGTTGACACGAAATGCCTGTCAGCTTGGGGTATTTTTCAAATCTAAAGCCCAATCAAGGCATAAAACAGGTTTCAATGATTGCGCTGTCACAGGGTCAGTATCTGTGCATTTCTTTCGTTCATCCTCCCCGTAGACATGTGGAACAGCCTGATGGTGAATGTGTTCCCTCGTCACGCCGACTCCCGGTTTGATTTCCCACCATGGGCACAATGTGTTAAGCCCATTTCAGGTGTCCCCTGCCAAGATATTGCTGACATATTGCCAAAATGATGCGTAACACTAAACTCACTCACTCGACCTCCCCGACTGTCTTGAAATGTTAGTTTTTTATAACATCATGTTATCAACCACTGACATTTAAGATATACGATAACAAAGTTTCATGATAAACTGCTATCCCACAGCCCAGCAAATATAATCTAATGATCATGTTATCATCAAGTTATGCCTGAGGCTGAATCAAGGTGAAATCCATGTTTCACATAATATGCATATTTTCCCTGGTGCCTACGTTGAGCTAATATTATATTGCAGCATCATGCTATGTGTTTTCACTTACCCCAGGATATCAGTCATGATACTGACGTCATGACGAGTATTGATATCAGCTTTCCATAACATCTGTATTGCCTACCGCAGTATAGAGACGTCATGCCGCTGTAACTGCGTTGGAAGTGTGGAGAAGGTCACCAACACCTTCTGTTTCAAGAAGGGGCCAAACATGACTATCCCATACAATTTAGGTAAACCTATACCAAACCTGCCAATAATTCCGATGCAAACAATGAAAAGATGTTCCCGCTATTGTGCTGATTTGACTGTTGCCTGCGCAGAAGATTAACACTATTACTTTCACCATTCCACTTTCAATGTATTTGGCGTACGAATTGATATAGAAGAAATGGTTGGTTGGTTTGTTGTTTAACGCCGCACTTAGTAATATTCCAGCTATTTGGCATATAACCAGTAATCAGCATGGGGATCGTTCTACGAAGCTGAGATACGATGACGTGTCACCGAGTCTGATCACCGGATCCCGTTAGTCCACTCTTACGACAAGCATGTTGACTGAAGACCATGAACTAACCATGATTTCTTCGGTAGACATATCGAATGTGTATTTGTGTAAGATATCTGATCACTTAAAGATACGATTTTTGGAGAGAATTACACCCTCGTTTGTGGGTCAGTGCTTGCCAAGCCATCACTAAGGTGCAACATTTGAGCGTTCCAGCAATGAACAAATAACAAGTTACAATGCGTTTACAATAAAGTCAATTGTTAGCTCATTAACGAAAACACGATCCATTATGAATTAGCTACAAAGTTAATATACCGTATCCTGCTGCTACCGCAAACTATACTATATAGGTGAGGGATCATAAAATGTATGTTTTGTTGGGTCGTGAGAAGAAATGCACTAGCAGAGATACAATGCTTCAAGATCTGACTTTCACAACAATCAACATGTTGGTCGTTGGAGCATGACGTAACGTTGTACATGCGAGTAAGGGGTTATTTCTATTTTTAATCTGTCACGTCCCACTAACCCATTCGTTTTGTTGATGACCGTTATTCTGTCATGTACGCCCTTCATGCTTGCATTAGTTTGGTGTCAGATTATCGATGGGTTGACTGCAATGTGATGAAAACCTAGGGGCTATTGACATACTCCAAACGGGTGGTGGTGACCGAGAAGTATAGAATGTGTTCGGTACGGTCAATCTGTAATTGTTCTGTAGACAAAATGTTAATGTCGACCATAGACTGGCGCCCTTGGTCATCAACACTGCAGATTAGATTAATCAGAAACCAGGCTTACCGAATGGAAACCAAACAATTGGCAGATCGGAGGCATCGTCTGGAAGCAGCTAATCTACAGCCTCTGTGAGAACGTGTTACGTCAACGTTAATAAATCAACTCATACCAACCAGACACCAATTGTGTTTGGGCACAGAACACGGACAGTCGGTACTGGTCTTGTGTAATGAAGTGGGTCGTGTGTCACACTGGACTTTCCGGATAGGCATGAACTTACGAACGCCATGTAAACGTCAGCAGCACGACTTGACAGTGAATCTGGAATGATATGGGATCACTACACACCCCATAGCGACAATGCATTAAACCCATAGAATGGGCAGAGGCAAAATACTACCGAAAAAAGGTTAACTGTGTCGTTTGCTAGTTCCACACTGTCATTAAAGACCATAACGCTCTTGCCCATCCTGTACAGGACCCGTTAGGATCCTGGTTAGAATTGATCTTCAGTAGCCCATGCTTGTCTTAAGAGGCGACTGGGGGGATCGGGTAGTCAGACTTGACTGACACGTGTTATCGTATCCCGACAGCGCAAATCTATGCTCATACTATTGATCACTGGTTGTCTGGTCAAGACTCGACTATTTACAGACTGCCGCCTAATAACTAAACTTAACTCAATCACTTATCCTGTACATATCGTACCTAACTACCCCAGCAGGCAAACATCACCTGAATTCATTGACCAGACATGGGTCCTGGCTCAACACCCAAGAGAGCACGTCTGGGGCACGATTGGGAGACATGTTTCCCGACGTTCAAGGCCAGCGAGTCGAAGAGGAATGGACGAGACTCCCTCAAACTGTCATTGAGAAATTGATCAAAGTATACCATGGCGTATAAACAAATGTTTGTCTAGTCGTAGGGGGAATGACCAATCATTCACCAAGTCGGCTCAAACATTCATCACATGTTAACAATGTCCGTTTCTATACCCAGTCTTGTGTAAACGTTCAATACACCGTCAACATATTCTGTAAACTGCAATGCTATGTAGGTGGGTAGTCCAGTGCATGGAGCTAAGTTTTCAAGTCAGTTGACGTTAAACAACGTTTTCACGGGGACTCCTCCCATGGGTGACCGTGTCTGGCAGTTTGACTCCTGACTTTAGTCCTGCTCCACAACGAAGCACATGTGATACATGTCGCCTCACCTTAGGCAAGTGAGTTTATTCAAAATTGCCTCTATTCAGAATGGGTACCCGGTGGAATAGGTCATGTGACTATAAACCTTCTACCACCTCACAAGCGTCTTTGCTTTTCCGGGGTAAATACTGTGCTGTGTTAATGTTATGAGTATTCATCCCGTGAACACAGTTTTAGAGGATTATGTCTGCAGAATCGTCTGATATTTTCAGTTATACCATACTTTGTTCAGAATATTTATTTATGTGCTTTTGCTGCACGAATTGTATTTTATAGAAAGATAAAATGTTTCCGTGCTTTGCGTGACAAAGAATCATCATGGTCTTGCATCACGCCGCAACATTGAACCATCCATCTTTGAAGGAGGTTAATCGCGGAAGTATGTGGTATTTTGATGTCAGTAGTATCAAGTTAAAGACGTTTACAACAATACACGTTCCATTTCAAAATACAATACTGAAACAATACGCATGCAGATGTTGCTCTGGTAAAAAATATGTATGTATCGTTGTGTGTATCGGAAGTGTCGCATTTCAAAACTTCAAGCATAGTTTTTTCATGGATATAGATAGTGGGTTGGGTTTACTCCGCCTTTTGCGCTTAGCCTCTACCTATAAGAAGGATTCTTGTAGTGCATTGTATTGCGAATACCCTTAAAGATCTGGATTAGGACTGACCTTAAACAGCAAATAATTTTCGTAAAATATGACCAACTAAATAGGGAGATCAGAAGAGCTGATTCCCTTGACTCATGACACCATATCCCGACTACACGAATCTGTGCTCATGATGTCAGTCAGTACCTTGTCTTGCAAATAGTTTCCCTGCAGGCCTTATACAGCTGAAATGTTTCTGAGTGTGCCGTTAATCAGCTTGCATCCAAATGTACTGAACCTGAACGATTGAAGCTATTCGACAGAACGCGCCCATTTAATCAACGTGGAGCTTCACTCAGCATCAAGAAAATATGTCCGTATCAGCACTATCATGCCACTGTGTGCCGCCTTCAAATATGTCTCATAAGACTGGATGAAAACCCAATATCATCTCTCAGATGTTCATCAAAGAAGTAATATCTCTCCCCAACGCCATTCCACAGCCTTAGATGCCACTCCATGTTAAGATCGTCTGTACGAAATCAATAGAAAAGCACTACGCTACAGCTAGCTAAAGCACTTGGAGCCTGTCTGGGCTCTTGGATCTAACAGTAAATCACTAGTAATCTCCCCTCCTTTGTTGAAACAATAATCATGACAGATTAAGAGACTATTTATCTGTCGTGGAAACTCAATTATATTTTATGTGGTTGTTTTGCCACATGTAATCTTCCTGTTTCGTGGAAAGTTTGCTGTAGAAACGTTGGTCATATTATCACTTGATAATCAATCCATCACAAAACAATCCCATACAAAATACATCAACGTCTGTTTTATCCACTTTTAATGTGTCACGAAATACAATCAACAGCGAGTCTTCTAATGATATCATTGTCCCGTTTAATCTGCGGTAGTGCTCAACCCAATAGAAGCCATAACCCGCCAAATCAACAACAACATCGAGAGTATCATTTGTTTGATTCTGATGCTTGCCATTACAATCAGCCACTGGTTATCTATGCCTTTGGTATTTTTTTTCATCTGAATGATTAACGGAGCAACAATACATAGCGCCGGAATTTTAGACAGATATTTTGCAGCATTCGACGATTGAGTAGCACCAGCAGACGCTAGATAGGTTTACTTTCTAATCAAAACCTCTAATGTTTGCTTCATGACAAAGCATTATTATTGCTAACATAGCCGTTCGTGGTCATTTTGTTTCCATTGGTATCATTAGTTTTAATTATGCCTGATCAAACCCAAGTATTATTTACGATGTAAAGATATGGACGCCAATATCTGAATCATCGGTGTAGCAATTAAGCATCATTCATCAGCAGATATGTCAGCTGGTATCCGAACAACATCACGCTTCACTTAGCATTTAAGCTGTATCTAGCGCTAGCTAGTATACGTCACTCAACGTCCACAAACAGTTGTCTGTCAGCGTACATATTTTGTGGACCCGTCCTAAAAAACTTCACTTGGCTTCTGATGAGGAATACGAATTATGAGGGCGCTGGAAGTTGTCAGTCCTGAATTTTGGAAAAGTAATGTGCCCTGTTTGTTCTGGTGGCGATCGATATCATGGATACTAAAACGCATCTGTTACAGCAAATAGTTTGCATGCAGGAGTCAAAGGGTTGCGGTGCTGAAAAACATGCTGTTAATGGATGTTCTTTCAGCATTTATCATGTTTTCATGTGCTAAAGTTGCAGGTCCTAGACGTTTACTATACCTCAGTGGCATTTACAAGTATGGACATGGTGCTAAAATACAGGGACGTTAGTCTTGGCGAGTGGCAGAATACAAGTCTTCATTCCAGTACATCAAAGAGCCGCAACTAAGTACATTACGGAGCTGTAACATTGCAATGTCTGCCCGACACACGGTTATTTTTTTTTCATGTTATCATTTACAAACTACTTTCTTCATAAGTACAAGGCCCTTCCTCCATATATACATTCTACTATGTTCTTGAGACCCGCTAAAGATAACCCGCTAAAGATAATGTATCCCAACTAACCCAGGGATTTATAGGACGCAAATTCCTGTGTCCCATGCGCATATAAATGACAATGGACGCAACGAAACAGACTAGCGCGCCCGGAGGGATGCAGAAACAACCCAAATACTTCTTTTCAATGAGCGAGTGAGTGAGTTTAGTTTTACGCCGCACTCAGCAATATTCCAGCTAAATGTAAATAGTCGAGTTTGGACCAGACATTCCTGTGATCAACAATATGAGCTTCGATGTGTGCAGTTGGAAACTGATGCCATGTGTCAGCCATGTAAGCTAGCCTGTCCACCCGATCCAGTTAGTTGCCTCTAACGCCAAGCATAGTCGCCTTTTATGGTAAGCATGGGTTGCTGAAGGCTTAGTCCACCTCGGACCTTCACCGGTCACTTTTTTAATGTGTTGATCATAAAACAATAAGTTATGACTGAGTCTGCTACTAGCCGGGTTATGATATCATTTGCACGTTAATTACTTCGATGATCACGATACACAATATTATAACATAGTATTTATGTTATGACCCTTGAAAATTAAGAGCATGAGTCCCAGGGACCCACAGACACAGATCCCAAGGTAAATCCCAGGAGAAGGAACTAAAATGGCTGGCAAGTGAGTGTTGTAACATATGAATATGCAATCTGTAACATATCTTCAAGCAACGCTGATGTGAAGATAGACATAACCTCTTCTCTCGATGTGTAAGACGATGCCAGTTTCATTTCTGTACATTATTGTAACATCACCGCCAACATCGCAAACTCTGAATAGGAAACCAGTGCCATGTAAAGTCAGCATTGAATTATTTATAATGTCCCCTGCGACAACGTCAAAGATCATATATTGCACCACCACCACAGGCTATCTGTTACATTGTAACATATACGGTAACATCCAAACGTTTCTTCTTACCCAAACTTGACAATATCTACTGCAGTAGCCTCTCGTACCATGTTGATTGTAATAATCATATACTGTGCACACGGCAAACCGTTTTCTGTAACATCCTTATGAATTGTTCCCTGAATAAAACACCATGAACGACTGTAACCATGAACTCCATTAATGACATCAAGAAGCGTTATCGGTAACACCATTGTAATCTTTTTGTAAGAACATCATGGTTTTCCCTGTGAAACAGTATTATGAATTGTGCTCTGTACCATCATCACGAAAGGTCCATTTTAGCTATTTACTGTCTTGTTATCGTCAACAGGCAGAAACGGCAAGAGTTTAAACAAGATCATGATAAATTGTCAGCCGTCACTGACACTGGAAGTCAATAATAACGGGAAAGATTTCGGAACCACATCAATTATTTTTCAAAATCTGAGGAAGATTTTTCATAATTTATGGGTAGGTGTGTCAAGGACTGGTCGTGTCAATTTTCAGAGTGGATTTCCCGTCTAGGTTATATGTAGAGGCTTATAACTGAAACTGCTGGTGAACATTATAATAATTGATATTACCGCTGCTATGATATTTTGTTTTTTACAGAAAATTCAATCATTGATTTTATCATGCCTACCATGTGTTGTTCGATTGCATTGCTGATGTCATTGGGACTGTAATTATTTGACAATTACTATTGATTTGCACATGGTACGTTTGCTCACAATACTTATTATTTTCATGCCGTTGAGTGTTTCATACTGAAACCTTTGAGTATATATTTCTGGGTTATACTTTTTCCGCCCAGAAATCGACATGTCGCAGTATGTTTTATACATCCATTGACATGCATGCTTGAGGGAAATACGATATAGTAGATCCGTTTTCATTTACGATAAATGCATGCAATTTCACAAAATGTATAATTTTATTCAATCCAATAAAGATTGTACAGCAAAAGAAAAGCTTAGAAAAAAATGAAATTTCACAAAAGCATTCATGTTCATGTATCCTATTTAAAAATATGACAAAAAAACAGTTGCTTTTCTTTTGCTGTTCAGAGCAAATTTCAAAGCGTTTAACATTCTAAGAGTATGTAATATGAATCCATTTGTCTGCAACTCAAGACTCCTTTGTGTATTTCTCAATACCATTGATAAGGTGGTTGTCTACAATATCTGCCAATGTTACAAGATGGCCTATGGCCAAACGGTTTGACTTTATGGCAAAAGAGGATAACGAGGTACCTAATCACCAATAATTCCACTAGTAAGTGACATCAGTCAACGAAGATAACACATCGGTGATCATAACTGTAGCTAACCTATATGTGTAACATCTAACTGCTGAGGTGTACCTTCAATGGCATCAGACATCGAAACCTAACTGACCAGTACAGTGTAGAAGTGAAATGGAGCAGTTTGATAGCCACAGGCGCTATGGCAAGTGACAGCTCATTAAGAAATGTTTTCCCAAATATCTAGGAAGGAAATATTTTGTGTTGTAGCATGTACATAGTGAAGAACAGAAAGGAGCTAAATACACTTCATTGCTTTGTACTGACAATGGGTGAATGTCACAAGCGTCAAATCTTAAAGGCTTTGATGATAAGGATGTATGCAATGATTATGTGATCACATAATCTAGATTTTCCTTTGCATATCATCCATGTAGTCAAAGTACGACTTAAGAAACGGTAGCATCCGAAAACAGAATATACATATATCAGTATACAACAATACAGTATCAATAACGCTGACAAACAGAGGCAGCCATAAAATACCCAGCCCTGAGATGAGTACAGTCCGTGTTTACTGCAAACGAAATGCGTGAGTGGCAACATATTGTAATATATGTCAGGGCTCTTCTCTAAATAGCAATATCCATAATATCACGCTGTGTCAAAAAGAAGTAAATTCCTGGACTTGTGCACACAGAGTTTATTGAGGCGGCCGTAGTAAACAGTTCATATCGGAGATATGAGTGCAACATATCAATCATAAGATGTGTTTCATCTTTAATAACCAGCCGTGGATGCTTAAGGCACTATACACAGATTCTCGCTTATAGTATAATAGATGGCATAGCTTTATGGTCTCTTTCAACTGACAGTGGACGAAATGCACACCCTACAATAGCCAAATAACTCCTTTCATCCCAGCTTTTAATGCAGCATCCAAAACAGACTACGTATGTACCACCTGGCCCTTTTGAAATACGAAGACCGTGGCAGTAGAGCTGGTTAGACGGCTGACTTTGTGTGCTGGCGATAGGATGAGTCTTAGTGGTGGGTTCAAATATTGGCTGGGACTCAATCCACCAAAATACTAGAATAGATACATTACTGAGAGTGTGTAATCTCAAATATAACACCTGTTTCATCTGGTTTTTGATTGAGAAAGTTACGGACACATGTACTGGAACGTCACATAAAAGGACACATTCATTAGTAAAGCCTGTCGCTATCGATACAGCATCTTCTTAATGTCACATAGCGTATTAGACCCGGCTTAATGGAAAGGAATAATCCGTTCAGACCATAAGATGTGTCAAGTAAACAATCTTTGAGTCGTAGATGGTCTTCCGCATAGATTATACATTGGCAAAAATAATAATTGATATGCATTTATTCAATAATGAGAACATTTTGTAATATTTGAAGATAATGAGCAAATAGAGAGATACGCGATATCGGCAATCGCTAAAGTGACGGATAACTGGGCTTATAGTGGGTCATTATACACACAGCTGATATCATATAGAGGGGTATTTCATACACAACTGATGCTCAGTAATTGTGGAGTTCTCCATACTCACATGTGTACACAAGCAAAACAATATTTTGAGCTAATGGGATATTAATGTATGTGTTAATGCCTCGGATCGACTCGGTGTCTACACACTGTGTGTACATGCTATAGGTATAACTGCAGCGTCTCCATGGTAATTGCATTTCAAAGAGCCTGAGGGAGTGGCTTCTCAGGACCAATAGATTAAGAAATTTGATGTCAAGATTCAAAGACACGGAAATGTCAAAGTTAGAGCGCTTCAGTATTAATAATAGTTTTGGAGTTTTGGAGTTGTTTTCTCATCCAGACTGGATATTTACTACTGCTGTGAAATACACATGGTTCGAAGAGACTACATCTTTCTAACCACGTTTGATGTAAAAAAGCATTTTTTTAGCTTGGGCCCAATGCAGTTGTTGCAACTAACAAGTTACATTCATTCTGTAACCACACGTTGTTTCAAATGTATTACATCAACTGTCCAAAACAGTCCATATTTATTCATATTGTTCTGTCACTTCATTCTAATAAAATCATACTGATGGACAAGGAGACCAGGAAAAAGGAACCAGAGTGCATTCGCTTCTGCGGATTCAATGAGCAACAATGTCTCAAAACCCTAAACTTCAGTAACATTCCCAGGAAAAAGATCTTCCTAAATGTCCCACAACATTTCAACTTTCAGAAACCGCGCACGCGGTCATCTTCCTACACAAGTACCAGTTCTTCCACATTTAGAGTGGACTTGGTGACTCGTCGTGTAAGCACCACCATATGCCTTCCATAACAATTACGTTTGTGATGTCATTCCATTGTCTTCTCGCTCCACTATTCTTCAGGAATGGGGCGATGTGTACCAGTTTCGATTGTAAGGTCTTGATAGCTCGTGCTCATTGCCTTTAAGTTACATTTGGCATAAAATTATCAATACTTGGTAATGTTGATTTTTTGTAAGGTAACGCGCTGAATTCAAGGCAGAAATTATATAAATTAACCAAAAACAAAAAATAAAGATGCAGCAGATCGGGTTCAGGTTTACCCTGGCACAGTCAGGCTAGAGGGCTATTCATAAGCTCAGGGCCTTTGTCCCCTCTACAAGTAGCCCAGGCAGCGAATGGAACTTTGGAACGCTGGAACGCTGCCTAGTGGGATCCATCAATAACTTTCCGAAGAATATATAGACTACCCAACACTGCAGCCTTCTGCACTATCCAGAGTGTGAGAAGGACTGTGCTCCCGATGGAGACCCGGGCACTCTCCTGATCTGGGCCAATAGATCAGGAGGTACTAAACCAAGGGCACCGAGAACAATGGGGTGCTTGATGACAGTTACGTCACTAGTTGATGACATCAAGTGATATGACGAAGATAAGAAAGCCCTTTATCATGTGGCTGACGACATCGTCATGATTGCATATCCTGTATGAGAATAACAACTATTTTGCACCATGGACGAGTTATCACATTATTGGATCTATCGTATGAGCTAACCGATCCCAGTGCAGGATGGCTGGTCTTGCCGAATTACACAGGTACTGTCTAAACCTAAACCTTGTCAAGAAAAATCACAAAAAATGACGTCAACGGCACAGATCCGTTCTCGGATGATTGCCTTTGTTGGAATAAACATTGTGCCTGTATGGTGTTCAGTATGAATTCAGTAGTCTCACATTGTCAGAAGCAACTGTAAGGTATTATAACTATATTGCATTGCATTTCGTCGAAATACACCCAACAGAACAACAGATATGCAGGTATAGAACAAACGTGTAGTAGTGCAATGAGTATCGTATGCGGCTGACAGCACTGAGAAATGTACGTTTGCAAAAGGAAACAGTAAAATACATATTCGTTATTCCTTGGATGATTAGGCATTGGGATCGCGGTGGAGTAGCCTCTTGGTCACGCCGAAGATCCAGGTTCGATTCCCCACATGGTTAAAGTGAGTGAGTGAGTGAGTTAATATTTAACGTCACATCGGCAATATTTGAGCCATATCGTGACGAGAAGATTTAACACTGAAATGGAATATATGTGTATCATAAAAACCTGTCGATAAAGGACAGTAAAACAACCAGAATATCACAATTAGCATTAGAACTAGCGTGAAAACATCACAACTAACATCACTATATGGACAATACAATATAAAAACAGGATATAAATCGCCAACAACAGAAAGTAGATCACCATACTAGGGACCGTGGGGGACGTACAGTGCCTTTACTACCTGCATGGACCCTAGTTGGATTTACACCATCCCTTCTGCCGCTGGCGAGTGTAAGGAATGCGAGCCAAGATTAAAATATCACGAATAATACGTCTACAAATCCTGGTAGGTTTAAATTTACTTCAGATGTTTTGGAACGTACTGTAGCACGCGGTGCTGTCGGTGTTGGACCCAATCACAAGTTTCATTTTAGGTTATTCATACGGTGCCTTCCAAGTGCCATAAGTCTATGGGCTTAGCCTGAGATAAATTTCCATCGGTAGATGGCGCGAGAGTCGATTTAAGGCAACGTTGCATTAAGTCATTCAAACGTTTTAATTTCATATTGTAATCTTAAAACTTTTGTTTTGGGAATAAATTATATGGTAGCTTTGCTGAGGGATGGTACTTAGTATCAATGAGAGACAAGCAATATTGATTTTTAGGGAAGTGTGGCGTGAGGGTGTGCCTTTAAATCTTCCTCAGTATTCTTCTTTGAACATCTTATGTGTGATGTAGCTGGTGATTATGTGCATTTAGGAGTTCATATTGAGATCTCACGTACTCGAGATATCTAATATTCTAATGGACACAGTAAACAGCAGAAAAAGTTAGAATTTTCTGTCGTCTGGTGCTGTTTGTTCACAGCGTAATGTGTACTTTGTGCACCTCCTCTAATTCAGTTTCATACTCACAAACTCGCATAAAACTCGTATAAAAGTTGTGGTGATGTACCTTTGTTTAAAAATATTTCGAACGCTGAATTACCAAACTCTTGAATGTAGGTGTAAGACGTAGGAGAGAGTTGGACAGATACAATCCTGGGATCGGGAAGAATTTAGGAGCAGAATTTTATGAAAATTCAAAAGAATTGTAAACACGTTAAAGAACAGGAGGAAGGTAATGCTGGACAGCCAGTTATAAAGTCAACGAAATGATTTGCCTATCTTTGTAATGATCAACAAAATGAGCGTGCCCAGACGTTCATGAGGTAATTGTACAACATATTAATATCGATGTATTTAGGTGATAAGATGTTCTAAGAATATCTATCAGATCTAAATGTAATGTTCATAGAATTGAAATATTGCAATTCTGATGCTCAGATCATGATGTCATCACGGAGATCACCACACAGTTTCAAGTATGAATAATATTGTCTTTTCTGTTTACACGTAGAATCAGATGCTAAGCGTTATCTGCCCAAGCTCGCTGATATTGCGTTTTGCCAAAACTACTTCTGGATGTATCATTCTATTGATACCAGTTGCCAGAAATTAACTTCAAGTTCAAACAAAAACACCTTAACAATCATACACTCTTCTCGAACACACGTTTGATGATGATAACTTTCAGATTTTATGATACTCTTTCCCAAATGGGGCATTCATTAAACTTAAGGGAGATCGAATGCCGAATTCAAAACATGTTTGGAACAATATCAGAACTTAACTATTCGTATGCGCTGCCTTCTCGAAGCTTTGGAAGACGTTGGATAATTTTAAAGGTTTGGCATTTCCCTCTTGTGTTCGAAAGGGATATTTTAGGAAAGCGTCCCTAATGAGTTCATGCTAAGAGCAGTAACAGATGAGGTACCGTTGTAGTTAATTCAGAACTCCCTTCGATCAGGCCAGTCGTTTGGAAATGTCATATTTATCCATATTGTCAACGTCTTCCAAGACTAACGAGCATCTTCGCTGCTGAAGAATCTCCATGAAGCCACAATTTCATGACTGACGTATAAATCGAGATGCAGTTTATATTGAAAATCATCTTGTTTCCAAATACATGCATGAAAATGCTTAATACGTACTTTCGTTACATAAATGGCTCTGCTTCTCGGCAGAAAACAGCCAATGGATAAAACAGTTTCCAGTGGGCCCAGAGAGACATACAACATCAGACTAGTACTATTTTCAGTGTTTCAAAACAAATATTGCATCACCCTTGGCAAACAGCAATCGTGAGAAATGCACCAGTGCGTTTTAAACATTGTAAAACCTTGAGCCTGAGATATATGCACACATGTCTATTGAGATCTATCACAAGTTTGGGCAATTTGGGTACGAGGGGAACAAAACCAGCTTCCGCGTCCGTGCAGAGGTTTGGGTCGTATAAGGAAAATTCACTGAAGAATCTAAGAATTTGAGTGGCCCAGTTGTCAAACTTGCCTCCATTCGCTGCGCAGAGTTGCGTCCCTTCTACTCTCCAGGAACCTATCGTGTTGTTCGAATACGGATACTCCGATATGTTTAGTCACATCAATAGCATTCCCATGTGTTTTATCAATGTAGAATAGGAATGAAGATGGTCTAACTAAATAACCATCACTCTAACTTACTCAAGATTTATATCCTTTCTTATATCATTATATTTGATGCTCATATAGTAGACATTATAAAAATGAATTATTGAATTATGAATGTAGCATGGCAAAATGTAATTTCAGTACTGACGCTTCTGCAGATAAAGACCAATGCAGGTCTGATGACAGCTCTTTCAACTTGTAGTCATTACGTCATTCCTCAAAAAATCGACGATATCAAATGCCTGATTCTATCAAGCCGATATCCTATACCGTGTTTCAAGCAACAGTACGTTGAAATCACTCCACTGCATATCAAGTAAACGGCGATAAGATGTATATGCTATTTCTGGACGCCCAGTTAATAATCGCGTATTAAACATGGGCCGTACACATTGACTATCACAAATATTGAACCTTTCTTCGTTATTTTTTACTGCATAATATTACTATATTCCAGATGGAAATTCTATTCAACCCCACTGAGGCGCCTAAACAAGAAAGGTTCTCCAGTAATAATTATCACGACGCTTAAATCTGTTCTAACTAACGAAATGCTGTCATAGCAACAGTAACAAGTGAAAAAATCCTTTGTTGTCCCTTGGTGATTGACTGGTGGCTAATAGCCTCATCCCCTATGAATTTACACTAACCCGTTGGAATGTTTAAAATACCAACATATTCCGCGTCAAAACAGTCAATACCAAAATGACCAGCTATCTAAACCGATTCTTTGTCGTTAAATATAACATATGCAAACAGAGTTTGACCAAAAAAGTAATGCACGAGAAATTAGACGTTTCAGTAAGCATAGACAGTAAAGATACTTACCATATTCCACTGAGACACCACTCATAACCCTTGCCAAACACCATCTTGCAGCGATTATTCTTCGACACCGTGTAGATGGGCTGATAAACGCTGTACAGAGTAGCGAAGTCTTTCTAATGGAACTTTATACTGAAAGATGAATTA
The DNA here is from genome assembly GCF_037392515.1 of Haliotis asinina. NCBI lineage: Eukaryota > Metazoa > Mollusca > Gastropoda > Lepetellida > Haliotidae > Haliotis > Haliotis asinina. The sequence continues at coordinate 6,013,216 of NC_090295.1, read as the reverse complement.
GCTGGCTGGGCCTACTTCATGTTTCCAAGTGCCTCCGTGCTGTTCAACACGCCAAATGAAGCATATGGATGATTAATTCCTAATCTACGCAGCGTTCAGAATTCTAGACGAAGAGCCATCTTTGGCATCATGTTATTGTTCGCTGTCCTCTTGCGCTGAACACGACGACACTATGTACTTAATACAGTTGTTCACACAAGAAGAATCGTTGCCCTAGATGCAGATATAGATTTCAGTTTCACATGAAAATAATTGTCTTGGTCCTACTGCATGTCTCATAATGCTATGAATTTGCCAAGTAGATTTTGATATAGAAGAAATTGACAAACTAAATGCACATCATATCTCCATGCTGTATCAATCCAAGGTTGATACTTCAATACTTCTTTTACAAAGGTTTTATAGTATTCGTGATGATATTCACTAAGGGTCGATACAGATTGCATTATGCATGATGTATTAGACAAATGTCAATTATCAGTACCCAGCCTGTGTATATCCAGCGCCAACATATCACAGTATGTGTACAGAACTGTATTAGTACAGAACATGCACTAATCAGACCTGGAACACAGCCAATGCTACATTATCCAAATGGACTCTAAAGCCTCTGGTCATCCTTTCCACAAGGGGTACACCGTGATCAATATTTATAAAGATGAATTAACAAAGGATCTTACATAATCTAGATGACTGAGCTGATCACTTGAGCGTGTAATTCATATTGGCTTTATCGATGATTGGTAAAAATGATTGCACACGTTAATGTGAGCAATTTGAAGAAACCTGATATTTTCAGGATGTTGTTTTCATTCAGATCTGAACACTGGAACATGAGACAAACAAACCTCTCAAGTTAAACGGAATGCATCAAACCATGATCCCATGGTGCATTGAGCGGCCATAAATCAGTTTGTTGATTAAGCCGACATTCATTATTGATCACGACATAGCAGAGCGATCCGTCTTGCAGAATATCCTAAAATATTATTTGGATTGTTCACTCAAATCCAGGTCCTAAGATGATAAAAACAATCCCTTTGTTTGTTGTGAAGTGTTTTGTCTACCTCAGCTTCCGAGAACATGGTACCGTTACAACTCCATTCGTCCACGAGGGATAACCAGAGTGTACAGGGCTGTGTTAATTGTTAACTTGTCAGCCCCAAGTAAATGTCATTACAGAGCTTGTTGGTCGGTTTTCCTCCGAGACCAGTGGTGATTCTGTCACCAAGATGTCTGCAACCTGGTGTGAGAAGCACTTATGTTTAGACTTGCTGGACCATCATCATTGTTCTATCTAGACGATGCGTTTCTCCAACAAATCACTAACATACATCGCTTCTGTTGAACTTTACTTTGGCTTTGGTTCCGGAAGTCACTCCGTCAGTCAATTAACGCTGTCCTAATGCAAAACCTGAAGCTAATTTCCGCCTTGTCGATCAGTTTGGCAACTAGCACGTTGAAGTAATCCAGTGCCGTCAAATGGTCAAAACTGTAATAATCTATTAATGGTGGTGGCCAAGTTTGAATGACTATGATTAAAGATGATGAACTTGGGCTGTCGTTGGAATTAGTTCTGCAAACGCAGTTGGTGGTGTTCTGTCACGAAGACTTCATCAATTAGTAACCATGTTTTCACATAAAGAACACTTGAGTGTATCTCCTAGTATTCGGCTGCACATCGTGATTATGTTCTTCGGTCGCTCCCCGTTCCACATATGGCCACATAGAGCTCATTGCTGTAAGAGCTTGGCAACTTGTCATCATCTCCTGCAAACCGAACTCATACCATTGTAAGCAACTTAATATAACTCTGGGGAGTTCAGTTCATGCCGATGTATGTTCCGCCACGGTGTACGTTACTCAAACCACTCTCAGAGGAACTCATGCAATTATCCCCGTCATTCTGCCGTCGTGCACACGTCGGATACACGTCACAACATCGTCTTTGACCAATAACCTATGACCCAGACTGAAAGCATCTAATGAGTGGGCTCACGGCCTTCACCTTTGATGCAGGACAACGCATCCTGTCCATGGCTGTTTCCCATAGGTTGTTGTGCAGAAAGCATGATGAACTATGATTCTATTAAGGAATATTACGACCATAGTCGGACGGTATCTGACGTTTTTTCACGTTTTCCCCGGGAGCTATTATCTTTTACGCAGATCACCTGTGTCATTGTCATTAGATGTAACTGACCCAAAGGGAAAACATGTTGTGCTGTAAATCTACTTAACGTAATCGAACGTAACATGACAAAAAGGGTGAATTGTACCTGTAATAGTTGTGTTTCAGTTTATATTACATGCGTTAGAGTGTTTTGAGATGTCTTTATCGTTTCATTTTAACCCATAAAGTTTATTTTATAACGTTGATCTCTGGTGAATAATGTATCTAGTGTTTGTTAACTGTTTGCTTTTCAGTTCCCTGTAGCGTGTACTCGTATCTGTTAGGAGACAAAATTGGGGAGAGAGAGAGAGCGAGCGATGAGATGGGACAAAGAGATATGAGAGAGAGACAGACAGACGGGCAGAGAGAGGTGGAAAGACAGAAAGAGCAAGAAGAGTACATGATGGCACACAGAGATGTGGGAAGACAAAGAGAGGTACATACGGGGAAGGAAAGAGAAAGCAAGGAGAATATGTAATGAGACAAAACACATATGGGGAAAGAGAGAGAGAGAGAAAAAGTGGAAGGGAAGAGACAGCGAGAGAGCAGAACGCGTTAAACGTATTAGTTCCGTAACTGAATCAGCCAGCACAACACACAAGGCCAAAAGCCCTCTATGTCAATCTGCTAATAAGAGCACGAAGCTTCCTGCATTATTCAATAACCATGACACGGAAATAAAAAAAATATTTATAAATCTAACCAGAAGATCAAACGCTGCAACAACAATCCTCAGGCAGGCATTAAGCCGCCCAAACTCTTGCGCGATCAGGTTTCAATCTACTCCATAAGAGGAGTAAACCAGTATAAAAAATGGCAGATGACATTGCACGTAATTTCTTTACTACATGGGGCGCGGTGGGCGAGTTGTCTAAGAGGCCAGGCTTCTAATCCAGCGAGCTTGGAAATGCCGACATCGAGCCCACCTGTGACCAGGTGTAAAAAACCTTGGCGTCAACTTTGTCTACAGACTCTTTCAGTGTTGTCACAATCCCTAGTGTGCATTACACAACCCTGTGCACTTACCCACGAATCCGTTGGTAGATGACCAGATGGTGGCTACATGAATACGTGTAAACATGGGCAAAGTACTGTGACTATGTGTCCTAGAACACAGCTGTGAATGGGTACCTCGTGAGGATGGGAAAGCCGTATTAAGTCGGCCCGCCCGGTAGGCTGCAAGAGTTGTATACTCCCCAGGAAGTTGAGATTGAAAATACTATGTGCCGTTGTGATGGACATCCAATGATCGAGGGAAAATCAAAGCGCCCTTGAGCAGTTGAACTAACCAGTGTCGGATATCGGCGCTATACAAATATCTTTTGTATTGATACTGTATTGTATCGTGTGTAAAGATATTCGTATGATTGGTGGCACAGTGGGATAGACGTTTGCGGCATGAATATCAGCGTGGAAAGCAATAAAGAGAAACAGGCCATACAATACACAATCTCCAATCACGTAAGACAGGTTTACTGTGACGGACGGGTTGTGCAATGAGCATGGATGGATATAATATTTTATATGGTAATCCTTTTGTGTTTTATCTAAATCTATTTATTCACTGTAATACAGTGGAAGCTGTCAAAAACCGGCATCTGTCTAATCCAGCAAGTTGTCAACACCGGCATAAAATCTAAGTTCCTTCCGTGGCTTGAACATTTATCATCAGCTTTATAATCCGGCACATTGTCTAAAACGGATGCTTTCCTCAGTCCCAGTGAGTACCGGATTAGACAGCTTCCAATGTATACAAGATATGCTTCGCATAAACACCTCGAATTCGTACGTCGCATTTTAAATTTAATGGCATTTTTTGAGTGGTGTGTGTTCTCAAAACCGATGTAGTAATAGGAGATGTTTTGTAAACGAAACTGCAGTGTCCGCTGAAACTGATACTCAGAGAGAGTGATGGCCCTAACCAAGAGCAAATCGCCTAGCCACAGGTGGTCAAATGAAAACAGAGTGCGTGCAGCTGTATAGTAAAGATATAAATGTTCTCTAATGTGCTGCATTAACGCACTTAAAGTGTCTGTTTCATTTTTGAATGTTCCCAGTGAAAACGTGACCACACATTAGTGTCATCATAAGGAATACTAAAATTTTGTTGTCAAAAAATTTAGGTTTTGTCAACCTAAAACTGGATATACTCTGGTTCGCGAGAACATGCATCATGATACTGGCGGCTATAGCTACTTTAGAGGACATATACTGTTTTGCAGACAAATACAGCACATATATCGACAATTGAAGAAATACGTGATATGTTACAGACTATTACAGTTGTGTAACAAGGAGGGATAGGGGGATGTTAAAGGATGTTACTTTTACACGGACAGAAGACTGGAAGATGAAAGAAGACGTTACATGTACAGTGTTCCCAGAAATTATTGAGAAAATCTTTGTTTTTTTTTCTAATGATGCTAAGATTGGAAAAAGGGCTTTCACTATGCACTAAGCATACTAAATAAGGGAGACAACTCTTGAAGGCTTAGAAGGCAGCTCATTACGTCAAGAGTTATCTCCCTTGTCTGAGCAGACGGCTTCCTGTGTTGACATGGCAGAATTTACAGCAAGAGAGAAAAGAAAGTTCATTCTAGATGATTTTGAAAGGGGTGAGGCTGATGCTAAAGTGTTAGCTTGTAGACATGGTATTCCTCTGTCTACAGTATACAGAACTTTGAAGAATATTCAAACAGGAACCGGGATAGAGCACAAAGCAGGGGCAGGTCGACCTAGGAAATTCAGTGTGGTGGATCGCCGAAGACTTGGGCAGATTGTGAGTAGGGGCCAATTGAAAAGTGTTGAGAACATCAGAAATGAAATGATTAGCAGAGGAAGTCCTCAGGTATGCAATGAAACAGTTAGGCAGGAATTACAGAGACTTGATTGGGTGAAAAAACGTGGAATTCCCTCGCCGTTGATGAAAGATGCACAAAAGGAAAAACGTTTAAACTGGTGTCGGGCTCATGAAAATCAAGATTGGGATAATGTTTTCTTTTCGGATGAAAGTTCTGTTTGGCTTTCCCCTAACTGTGTGAAAATTTGGACCAAAGATACTGTCAAACCTATCTACCAGCGACCAAAACATAGCCCGAAGTTTCACATGTGGGGTGGCATATCGGCTCGCGGAGTGACGCCATTGTGTGTTTTCACGGGAAACTTGACAAAAGAAAGATACGTTGACATTCTAAATGGTCACCTTCTTCCGACAGCACAAACATTGTATGAAGATGATTGGATTTTCCAGCATGATAATGACCCAAAACACACTGCGCGCTACACAAAACAGTGGTTGTCGGGCGAAAATGTTCAAGTTTTAGACTGGCCCAGTTACAGCCCAGACCTAAACCCAATTGAGAATGTGTGGGGAGTCATGAAGGACAGAATAAACCAAAAGGGACTGAGAAATATTGAAGATATGAAGGCCGAGGTGGTCCAATATTGGGATACCCTGTCACACGATTACCTACAAACCTTGATGGTTAGTGTGCCTAGGCGTATTCAGGCATGCATTGCTGAGCGAGGAGGTCTAACAAAGTACTAAAACAAGACTGAGACTGTAAAAGGATGATGTTTAACATGTTTATGTAAGTAAAACGCCAGAAGTTAATAAACGTAATGAGTTACATGACGCAACATGATTCTCAATAATTTCTGGGAATACTATATGTGACAGGAACATACGTTGTATCAGAAACTATGTGGTAGTTTGTTACAGGCCGTCTTTGGGACATACATTTTTAACAGACCACTTTAGGAACATAGGCTGTGTGGCAGAGAAGTGCAAGGACACTTGTTGTGCTGAGACCATTGTGGGAACATACGTTGTGTAACTGACAAGCTCAGACACATACGCACACTATTGAAAAGACAATTTTTGTGCTGAGACCATCGTCTAGGTTATGTCTAAATTACAATGAAATTGTTTATATGTCAAAATGTCAAATGATTAGTGCAAACATTGTTAACATATTTCACACAATTATTTGCAAACATGTTGTTGATTTTGCATATTGTACTCTTGACAAATGCATTCACATATCATTCGAATGAAGTATTGAATGTTATGTCCTGTGAAATTTGTACAGTTTCCGAATTTCATTGAAAGCTGTTTGTAGTAGTTTTCGAACCTCATCAACGTCACAACTGTAACCCTCAACTCAACTCATCTGTCAAGTCTGTTTTTCTGTCTCAGACATGTATAAACTGTAATTTCGGAAGTCTCCATAATAAACCCTATGGATGCGAGTGTCAGTTTTGTGGTCTTGCATTAACACGTTGTGTAACTGACAAGCTCAGACACATACACCGTATAGCAGACTATTGGAAGAACAATTGTTGTGCTGAGACTGTCATGGGAACGTATGTTGTGTATATGACAAGCTCAGACACAGACACCGTGTAGCAGACTATTGGAAGGACAATTGTTGTGCTGAGACTGTCATGGTAACGTATGTCGTGTATCTGACAAGCTCAGACACATACACCGTGTAGCAGACTATTGGAAGGACAATTGTTGTGCTGAGATCATCGTGAGGACATATGTTGTGTAACATATCATTTCAGCAACAAATGGCGTGTAACTGAGCATCAAACTTTTTTCCAAAGTTCCGTTTAGAACAAGTGAGTTTAGATTATCAAGCCGATCTGCTGAGCTCCTCTAAGAAGCCAATATTCTTTATCTTTAATGTTCACAGAGTGCCTGGCACATGGTCATCCCGCATGCACTAAGACTGTTGTACCTTCCATATAGAATAGACAGTAGATGCTTTTGTACAGCTTTTGTTGATGTTTTACACTGGAACAGTCTTTTCCAAATGTGACGTTGCCATACGGTGTGATGAATTGTTCGCTTTCTTCGTGGAAATTGCTTACGTAACATCGTGGGCGAACGTTTTGCAAATAAATCGATTATATTCCTATAGTTTGACTGATGCAGCTACCAAAACACGTTTTAAAATTCCCTCACGCAGAAGAATACTAAGAAAGAAATAGTGAAGACAATATCGGGATATTGACAAAGACATCCCCTGTGAAGATCTGAGTTTGGTCTTGAGCAACCCAGGATTGTCGCAGAGAATGGGTTACAGGATTAACCGGTCAGGCCTGTTCAACTGTCCCAGTTGTTTTGAGCGATGCTTATGATGACAGCTACTGTAGGGACTGGTCCAGATTCCAATATATACAATACGTATACACGATATGTACACGGGATAATGCTTGATGCAGTGTTATATTACAACAGAACACCAAAGGCAATATGTCGCGAGTGGAAACTCCTACAGAACATATATTGCCCATATATTTAAAGAAATGGGACAATTATTTTGGCAAAATATTGATAATTTCACAATTGCTAATAGTTTATTTGAAGCCATGAAGGTCTGGGGTCGAATAGGCCTTCAGCAACCCATGCTTGCCATAAAGATTTATGCTTGCCGTAAGGGAGACTAACGGGATCAGGTGGTAAGGCTCGCTGACTTGGCTGACTCATGTCATCGTTTCCCGTTTGCGCAAATCGATGCGCATGTTGTTGTTCACTGGATTGACTGGTCCAGATTCGATTATTTACTGACCGTCGCCATATGGCTGGAATATTGGTGAGTGCGGCGTAAAACTCAACTCACTCACTCCTAGTTTATTTGAGTGAAAAAGCTGGCTCATTTTGTCCATATTCGGGTTTCTGAGGACATAGTTGATATGATTCTTTCTTTGGAGCAAGGTAGGGCAAATAAAAAAAAAGTGAAAATCATCACAATATCGTTTGAATTACAGGGAATACGTAATCTTTTAATTTGGGGTGTTACAGTCTACCGTCTTGCTTAAACTTGAAGGTAGATGTTTGTAGTTCTGAAATTGAGTGACCCCTCTCCACCCACCCCGATTATTATAGAGTGGACCGATGAAGGTCCGGGATAGAATAGGCCTTCAGTAACCCATGCTTGCCATAAAAGCAGACTACGTTTGTCGCAAAGAGGCGACTAACGGGATCGAGTGGTCGGGTTCGCTGACTTGATTGACACATGTCATAGGTTCCCAATCGATGCTCATGCTGTTGATCACTGGATTGTCTTTTCAAACCGCCACCATATAGCTGGAATGTTGCTGAGTGCGGCGTAAAACTAAACTCACTCGCTCACTGTTGTAGAGTGGTAAATTGGGATAAGCTTTTTATGTCCATTTAAAGAAATATTTTTTTCTGTGTTTCATATCTTAGGTCCTTATTCTCGAAACGTTTGTAGCCTTCAGAATTCTTAACTTTGGTCTTTGTCAATGTGTTAATCATAGGTAATTTATACACAATTAGTGTTTGCTCAAGGCGCTGGTAGTTGTTCCCTCGATCATTGAATGTCAGCCATAAAGGCACATCGTGTAATCAACCTCAACTCCCATGGGAGTACACATCCTCCTGCTGCCTCTAGGCGCACCGAGTTTATTGTGACCTCATCCTAACGAGGTACCCACTCACAGCTGGGTGGAATGGGACACATATCCCAGTGCTTTGTCCAAGTTCACTGCATGTTGTTGTACCCGTAACTGGGCAACCACCTGGTCACCTACCAACGGATTCATAGATTCGTGTACTGCACACTAGGGGTTGTAACAACACGTAAAGAGTCTGCACACAAAGTTGCCTCCACGGTTTTTACAATCGGTCACAGGTGGTCTTCATCCGGACACCTCAACCTCTATGGCTCACTAGCCTTGCGCTTTAGCTAGCTCGGCCACCGCGCCCCCCAAGAATTGGCTTAAGAAGTGTTTAGTGCAACGAACATTTCCAGAATAGCTAGTCCGATTAATTTCTTTCAGTCTGTTTTCAGCATGTGCGTTAAGACTATTTTTATTATGCCAGTTTTATCAGAAGTGTCCTTCATGCTGGCAGTCCATTTATAACCAGATGCGTTTTATCATTATACAGAAACCATTCCTGAAAACAGCTTTCCCCACAAGAGTTTCATTCTGACTGAATTTCAGTTGCCAGTGGATACCCCCCCCCCCCCCCCCCTCCCAAGTTCCCCAGAAACATGAATGTTTTTTCTCTTAATGAGAGAGGTTCCTTTAGAAATTTTAGAATTTTCTATCCAAAAATTGTTACCGAAACACCATAATTTACAATACATATACAATAGAGAGCAATCTAAATGTCATGCAAATTATTTTGGTCTGATACTGACAGAATCACGTTAAACGAGATCACATCATTCCCCATTTTGAGATGATGTAACGTGTGCATGGTATCATAGCTACTGACAAACGACATCTGAGACGATCAGGTAAAAGCAGCCTTGCAAGTGAGCCAAAATATAGAAACGCAACGCAAAAGAATAATCCCTGCTGGAACAGGTTCCCTCGTGTTTGACAAAAGCGCTGTGAAATAATGCTAATTAAAGGAAATGTCCAAAAAGACCTGAGAATACATCAGTGTTTATGGACAACATCTGACCCTATATTTTAGTCAACATAAAATTAATTTCACACAGATACGGGATCTGTTACTTTAGAAGGTATGGAACTATCATTTCAATCTGTCACCTCGGTGTACCGTGATCTGTTAGGATTACCTTCAGAATCAAGGCTGTCTCTGACAGATAACATAAGAGTTCACTCAGACACTGCAAAAATATACATACAGTAATTTAATATTTGGAATGATAAGGCATTAATTCACTAAATAACTGTGAAACGTATGATCCTTAGATCTGCAAATATGTGCAGCTGAGCGAGAATACATTGAAAAGAATGGTTGGCCTGTGTTAAGCACATTGGTCTGGAACCAGACAAGCACGATGGGTCATCTCCTCAATTTCTGGAAAAGCTACACTATCCTAAATGTAGTGAATGGGTACGATGGAATTCACAGATCCAAGGGGAATTCAAACTCCCCAGGGAGTACAGAATGAAACAGCGGAGAACGGTCCAATGAACAGTGTCAAACTAATGGCATGGAAATACAGGGTAACACATACGAAGACCGAGAGCAGTGCGTCCTTCTGCATTACATGGATAGTGTTCCTAAGAGCACAGGTTTCCCCGATGTCAATCAGCGGCAGAGGTGTCAAACTGAAGATATCATCAAAATTGGGCCCTGACAACGTGATACTTAGAATACAAGCGTGACATTTCACAAACGAGTTTCGTATATTTGTCATCGTTTTCCGCGATTTTTGTCAATTACTTTCAATGGCGACAATAGTGTCATTAGCGACAAAGAAACATAACTGATTTATATTGTTTATTTCGATTTATTTAAATGGACAAGGGTGGACTTAATGTGTGGCTACGTCCTAAGCTATTTAATGGCCTAATGCAAATAATATAAATAACTGTGCTTATCATGTTGTTTTCATGATGGCCACAACACGACACATGAACTGTTGGTGTACATCCAGCTAGGGTCCATGCAGGTAGCAAAGGTACTGTAGGTCCCCATGGTCCCTAGTATAGTCATCTACCTTCAGTTGTTGGCGATCAATAGCCGGTTTTGATATTGTGTTGTCCCCTATAGTAAAATGTTTTAGATTTAATTACTAGTTTTAAATGCGATAATTTAGTTATTTTACTGTCGTTCTTTGGCAGGACTTTATAATCTATCGTTAATTAGTGTTACTCTATATATTGTTTTAATCACGATGTGGCTGACATATTGCCTCAATGACTTTAAATTCTAACTCACCCATAACTCACTCACCCATAACTCACTCACCCATAACTCACTCACCCATAACTCACTCACCCATACGGAATATGGAATGATTTTCAATCTGAAGCGAGACAATGCGTGTCAGTAAACTCTAATGTCAGTAAAATCTAATATTAGTATTGAATAATTACTTTCTTGGATTGAGAAACACTAATACCATCCGTACAAGACCATGTTACGTGTGCAGTCAATCGGATTATGATCCATTCCATGTTAGTAAGAACGATAAGCCAAGTTATTGTTGTGGATATGATTGTAAACATTCTTATCATTACCTATTGCAGTGTCAGTTATATACTGTACAGAAAACCATGCTGTCTAATTTACACAGTATTACCAATATGAATATACATTATGAGTTAATGTGCAGATCTGACTGTGCATAATTCAAAACATTAAAGATTGATCAAACATAAATCTGTCAATTAAACAGAGTTTTGAATTAATGCAATTGTTCCACTGTTATCCATCTCCGTATCCTGTTCCCGTCTATCTCGTATAAAGAATGTAAACACCATTTATGTAAATACTATGGTGAGAGTGTTGTATAACTTGTACTCAATCCTTAAATGTGTTCAAAATAAACTAACAAAACAGAATACGTGACACTATTTTGTAACAACCCGATTGCTGATGTTGTTTTTAACATCAGGACGGGAATCGTGCAGACAGACGATCACACACACACACACACACACACACACACACACACACACACACACACACACACAATCTGTAACCATTTGATTCTTTCTCAAATAATGTCTTGATCATGACACCACTGCTAGTTCCTTATGATGCAGATGTCATTTTTGTTCTGACAGTTGTCAGTTTTGTTCTGACAGTTGTCAGTTTTGTTCTGACAGTTGTCAGTTTTGTTCTGACAGTTGTCAGTTTTCTCCTGATAGGGATATTGCAAACTTGTTCAAACTTGAAATCAGTGTGTTCTATTTCGGTAACAGGGATTCATCGATTGACTGAAAAGCCATGTTCGACAAAATTACCTTGACAGGTCTTGCTTGACATTCCCATGTAAGACAACACCGTGAGATAGCACGGTGTCAATCACTGAGACGCCCGTGTAAACTCCAGAACGTAAACACCAATCACATTATTTATATAAAAGCACCACAATTGTATCAATGTCCCAGACTAACGCTAGGCCAGCTGACATTGAAATAAATATTATCCTTAATCATGTGACCTACTGATCTGATTAGTCGAAGTTGACCTTCATCAGGAAAGGGTGTTCATTGCTATGCCCCATCAACAAAGAAACACAAAAGCCGAAAAAAGGAAGCATCTAAGCTGATAAGCAACAAAATAAATACAAAACAAAATCTCATGACTGCATGCATCGCGATTGATTTGTATTGGTAGAATAAAATACGACCAAAATATAGAGAGATGTATTGAGAAAAAGCCAAAACGCCACACACTGCAACATGAATGACCGTGAAATGTTGGTTGGGGAAGAGGATGGGTTTTCATTTCTCTGTCATCACAGGTTTACAGCACTTGAAAATACATGCCATCAATGCGAGGAAATTTCTACCAGTTCATGGTGTCATTCTGACTGAGTAGCATCGTCGACTCCAACGTCACTGTGTCAATGACACAAAGAGGATAGAGAGGTGTTTGATACAGCGTCAAGCTGTATTTACAGACGTCACGGAGAACGGTATGCTAGAAACTCCATACATGAAGTAGACAGGTTTATTGGCGGGAGTTTTATATTGTGTGTCGCAAGCTTCCATACCTGTGGTACAGATCTATGTAAGAGCACAACGAGACACAGATTAAAGTATTCTGTCTCACCTTCTTATCAGTTTGCAGCCCGCGAACGTGTTTTTCAACACGACAACGCCTGATTTCACACAACGTGACTGAGAACGACCTTTTTGAATAGTAACAACATTCAAGTACTGCCATCGCCCTCAAGGTCCGCAGATATAACCCCGATGGAACATTTCAGGATACTCATGATCAACGCTTGCTATGACGTCAGCAACAGAAACAGAACCTCCAACAGTTGGTACAACCACAACAGGAAGGGTTAATTAACATTCTTTTATGCCATGATTTGTAATCTGATTGGTTCCATGAGGTGACGATGCCAGTCACTTCTGGAATCTCATGGGGATCATACGATACTGAGAACAGATGACTTCCACCTTGACATTCGATTGCTTCATGTGTGCCATGATTAACCCCGATCGGTTTGAATGTTTTAGTGTGATTTGCTGATTTTCCCATCTTCGCTCTTCGCAAAATAAATATATGACAAGTTCGCTGATCTAGACGTAACTGGTACCCTAATTGTTACCACGTAACAATTCCATATGACAACTTCCTGACTGATAAGGTAGCTTTTAGGTCGATGTCAGTTGCGTTACAGTGAGGTTGAAGTTAATGACGGTTTTCTATAAGCTGATGGCAACAGTGGTGTTGGTTGCAGTTGGTTGTAAGAAGTGTTGGACGTTGTAGTATTTTTGCGTTAGTATTGTTGAAAGTAACTACGTCGATTTCGTAGTATCTTGCAGTGTTGAAATCTTTAGTTATGCTTGTTTCAGTAGTGTTGACTGGATTGTTATGTCTGGTTTAGTGATGATGGCTGTTGATGTATCTATAGTCTTGGTCACGCGCTAGTACTTAGCGGTGACTGATGTTAGTAGTAGTAGTGGTGGTTATGGTGGTGGTGGTGGTAGTATTTAACGGTGACTGATGTTAGTAGTAGTGGTGGTGGTGGTAGTAGTAGTAGTAGTACTTAGCGGTGATTGATCTTAGTAGTAGTAGTAGTGGAGGTGATGGCGGTAGTAGTAGTAGTAGTAGTACTTAGCGGTGATTGATCTTAGTAGTAGTAGTGGTGGTGATGGTGGTGGTAGTAGTAGTAGTTAGCGGTGATTGATGTTATTATTAGTAGTAGTGGTGGTGGTGGTAGTAGTAGTAGCAGCAGCAGCAGCAGTAGTAGTAGTAGTAGTAGTAGTAGCAGTTTTGGTAGTAGTAGCTATAGTGGCAGTAGTGGGAGTGCAGTAGCAGAAATATCTGTAGTAGTAACAGCAGCACTAGAAGTAGTTGTAATAGTAGTGGTAGTAGTGGTAGCGGTGATGGTGGTGGTGGTGATACTTGTGGTGGGAGTAATAGCAGCAGCAGCACTAGTAGTAGTAGTAGTAGTAGTAGTAGTAGTAGCTATAGTGGCAGTAGTGGGAGTGCAGCAGCAGAAATAGCAATAGTAGTAGCAGCAGCAGTAGAGGTAGTTGTAATAGTAGTGGTAGTAGTGGTAGCGGTGGTGGTGGTGGTGGTGGTGGTGGTGGTGATACTTGTGGTGGGAGTAATAGCAGCAGCAGCACTAGTAGTAGTAGTAGTAGTAGTAGTAGCTATAGTGGCAGTAGTGGGAGTGCAGCAGCAGAAATAGCAATAGTAGTAGCAGCAGCAGTAGAAGTAGTTGTAATAGTAGTGGTAGTAGTGGTAGCGGTGGTGGTGGTGGTGGTGGTGGTGATACTTGTGGTGGGAGTAGTAGCAGCAGCAGCACTAGTAGTAGTAGTAGTAGTAGTAGTAGCTATAGTGGCAGTAGTGGGAGTGCAGCAGCAGAAATAGCAATAGTAGTAGCAGCAGCAGTAGAAGTAGTTGTAATAGTAGTGGTAGTAGTGGTAGTGGTGGTGGTGGTGGTGATACTTGTGGTGGGAGTAATAGCAGCAGCAGCACTAGTAGTAGTAGTAGTAGTAGTAGTAGCTATAGTGGCAGTAGTGGGAGTGCAGCAGCAGAAATAGCAATAGTAGTAGCAGCAGCAGTAGAAGTAGTTGTAATAGTAGTGGTAGTAGTGGTAGCGGTGGTGGTGGTGGTGGTGGTGGTGATACTTGTGGTGGGAGTAGTAGCAGCAGCAGCACTAGTAGTAGTACTAGTAGTAGTAGTAGCTATAGTGGCAGTAGTGGGAGTGCAGCAGCAGAAATAGCAATAGTAGTAGCAGCAGCAGTAGAAGTAGTTGTAATAGTAGTGGTAGTAGTGGTAGCGGTGGTGGCGGTGGTGGTGGTGGTGATACTTGTGGTGGGAGTAATAGCAGCAGCAGCACTAGTAGTAGTAGTAGTAGTAGTAGTAGCTATAGTGGCAGTAGTGGGAGTGCAGCAGCAGAAATAGCAATAGTAGTAGCAGCAGTAGAAGTAGTTGTAATAGTAGTGGTAGTAGTGGTAGCGGTGGTGGTGGTGGTGGTGGTGGTGATACTTGTGGTGGGAGTAATAGCAGCAGCAGCACTAGTACTAGTAGTAGTAGTAGTAGTAGCTATAGTGGCAGTAGTGGGAGTGCAGCAGGAGAAATAGCAATAGTAGTAGCAGCAGCAGTAGAAGTAGTTGTAATAGTAGTGGTAGTAGTGGTAGCGGTGGTGGTGGTGGTGGTGATACTTGTGGTGGGAGTAGTAGTAATAGTAGCAACAGCAGCAGAACTACTAGTAGAAGTTGTAGTAGCAGTAGTGGCAGTAGAAGTAATTTTGATATTGACAGTGGCAATGGTGAGGATTATTAGTGTGACTATGTAGACATGTAGTTCAGTCGTTCAATTTAGGCAATCAGGTTCTACCTTGACTCTTGTGATTGGTCACATCAAGACCGGTAACTGAGATTACGTTTTTTCAGAAGCGATGGCGGTTGGCGTGATAACTCTTCTTATACTAACCCGTGCTGTTTTGTCATGATCGTGTCAGAAGTGATCCAATGGGTTTGTTGAAACATTGGTGCGATAATTTATAGCTTTGTTAAAGATTACGCCATGGAAGTGTTGATTCCGTAGTAGTTCCACTGCAATCGACATGTTTCTGGTACGTTCATTACTGCTGACTAGAACCACCATTCCAAGCATCGGATACAATACTGATGAAAACAACTATTTGTAACACTGAATTAATTTCAGACATATCATTTTGTGTCGTGCATGTTTAATCCGATAGAAATCCCCTGTCATACCATGCTCGTTCGGCATTATTTGTTAATGCGTCTAGCCTTGAAACGGTCGAATGTTTTGCAGCGTAACACCGCGGAGAGTGTCCCTCTCGTGAATTAGTGCCCGTCTACATTGCAGGGAAAATGTCCAACTGGGGCAATATGACTCAGGGGGCTAGCACTTCCAAACCTACCGACCAGTTTCATCAGCTACAAGCATATCAGCGTCCTCGTCAATGTGTACGATTTATGGCAATAATCTTGAATACGACATTAAACCTCATTAACCCATATATTACGATATGGATTAAAAGGTTTAGGCGACATTGTACACCGAGGACGAGCGAAGCCGCTAGTGGACTCCCAGGGGACTCTCTGTATTACCAGCACTAATCACGTAATTGATCAATCTAAAAACCTTCTCTCCGCTGATATGTGATACCATGGATTCATGGCACTTCTGGCCAGTACGTTGTTTTTGTAACAACGTTACATTAGTGTCAGCGTTAACTTGATCGGCAATGAAATATCGATTTATTAATTTGTTCAACGTAAGTCATCTACTGGAATAGCGGAGGATAGTTACATTGTGTCGCAACGTTAGTCATCGACCACAGTCAGTGAGTGTGTGAGTGTGTGAGTGCGTGAGTGTGTGAGTGTGTGAGTGTGAGTGAGTCGATGATCGAGTGTGTGAGTCGGCGAGTAAGTGATAGAATTACTTTGTATCATAGATCAAAGTGTTAATCATCGACATCAGTGACTGTGTGTGTGAGTGAGTGAGTCAGTCAGTTAGTCAATGGGAGGGTGAGTGAGTGAGTGAATGTGCGATCACGTGTGTCGGTGAGTCACCGAGCCAATGTCAATAAGCCCACGAAGAGAACTGCTCATTTATATTCATACGTTATAATACCCCAAAACGCGACATCAACTTCACACACACCTTCATCCAAAAACATGTTTTCTCCCGTGCTTCATTTTCAGCTGCTGTCAAACTCTTTTGCACTTTTTATCAGCTCTTGCATGTAGACACGTACGGGCAATTCATCTGACACTTCGCCGATGTCCAGATCTGTGTGTGAAGTTGTGGCCACAATACCTCATGAGATTCACATTCTATTTGTCTGTACATTAATCCCTTCACGCCACTCTAAAATAACACGCTGTTATAGAACAGGGGTTCTATTTAAAGTGACATTACTCCATCTCTCTCGCTCACCTTTCCTTGAGATCAACATTGAGCCCAGCAGTGAATATGGTGAAGACCAGATTCTGATTCTTGGGTTCATCGGCTCTCTCATGTTGTAACTTTCCGGATGGCAGAATCAATTCAAGCTAAACATGACGGACCATCTCTTGTGTTTACATAGTAAACAAGCATTAGCTACATCACCAATAACCCCTTTCCAATTTGTTACCATTTCCCAACATGAATAAGAAGCTTCCTTGCCATTATCTGCCGTGTTATCCATCGACCATAGATCTAGAACCGTTTAGGTATAACCAATTCAAAACAAGTAATGTTCTGTGCAAAACGTCATTCGAATAATGACACCGTTATCTAAATGAATGTTTCGTCCAAATGGAAGTTGAATCCAAATGGTTCCACAGGCAATAAGATGCATGGAATTCCCTGATTCAGATTACATTATCTTTTGATCGCATTCCAGAGACTTCATGAAGTCAATACAGCAGTCAATATCTCTTCTTGGAATGGAAAATCACCATAAAAGCGCATATTGAAATTGTTGTAAATGGCAATGTTTCAGAAACAATTATCTTAACCTTTAATTAGGTTACGTGTGGTACGTTTTGAAATAGTACGATAATGTGTCAGTGACTGGAAGAATGAAATAATACGAACTACAGGAGAATCAGCAGCACAGCGTTTTCTTTAGAATATGAACAGTCTCGGACATTGTGTTTCTTAAGGATGTTTGTTCGATGTTCGAGACCTGTACATTCCAGTCTTGCCTAGAAGCGTACCAGGAACCTTCAATTATTCTTCAGAGAGATCGGGACGAGACAGGTCCATCATAACATCATCATATCTATTCATTATTGTGGGATTGGTTGTTTAGGGAATGTTTTATGATATTTTTTTTCTTCATTTGTTATTTTCTTCTGTTCTTAGGGTTGGGTTGTCAGTCTTACAGGCAAAGTAGGGATAGAAAACCAGATCCAGTGATCGATATATCTTGTCCGTTCATTATGGTTGCTGGATGCTCATAACATGTGTGCAACCATTATTCATCACAGTCAATGCGATCGTGAATCAGAACGATCATCGATTCAGATAAGGGTTGTATTTGTCAGATTTTTCAGCAACATTTTGTTGATGTCTGGCAGCATAGGGCGCTAAATGAATTGGGTTAAAGATAAGTGAAACGCTAACTTATTTTCAAAAGACCAATAAAATGTAATATACTAGTCAGCTCGTGAAGATATTTACCTCTGCGCCCTTCTGCATTGAGCACGTGTGCATCTTAAATATTAACAAGTGCATAGTAGCTTAGCTAAAATTGGCATTACACAATATTTTTAATGTGGAAAGGTACCAGTCACTAGTCGGCTTGTGTGATTCTGTAGTCACTGAAAAAGTGGAACTGTGATCTATGGGGGCGTTGTAACAAACCTCAGTCACCATTATGAAAAAATGAGACTTGGAATACAAGGCGTTTCATAGCCAGTAAAGCATGAATTGGGAGCGGTAATTAAGAACTAAACCCCATTTTCTTTTCTGTACACTTAGGCTAATTCTTACTGCTGTTGCTACTACTACTGCTCCTGCTGCAGCAGCTACCACCACTTCTACTACTAACAACAACCACTACTATTTCTACTCTTCTGTTCAGCTTCCTTCTCGTACTTCTAATACTAACCCCTGAAGATCTGTGCTAGATCTGGTCTACAGGAAGTTATACAGATCGTTAAATGCGACTACCGGTATCGTGTGGTCAGGGACATGGTGATGCATGCCATCATATTCCAACGTCATAGATCTATACTCATGATGTTGGTCACAAGACTGTCTGGTCCAGGCTCTATCATGTCCAGACCGCCGTTATAAATAACTGGAACAATGTCTAGTGCAGCGTTAAACAAGACGCAATAAAAAAACTTCTAACACTAACGCTAACACTGTCTCTGCTGCAATATCGCTTATCGCTGATATCCTGTGTCGCCCCTTGTACTCAGACAAAATGGAACGATTCTAATATCGCTTTCCGCTATTTCCGTCAAGAATGGAAAATACACCATCCTCTGGTGGCCGACACAACGACCTTTGCTACTCAGCACTATTAATGCGCCATAATGGTCTGGCGACACGGATGTGGAAACAGAGTAGTGTGGCAGACTTGGCATCACTGTGACAGTAATGTACCACCTGTACATGTAAAGTGCTCTCACCTTAAACATACTACACTCTTTCAGTCGTTGTTTGTTAGATTTTATGTGTATAGTGCTTGGCTGAATTTGGTTAAAAGATTCTTGGATCAACATGTCAACACATGTGTCAAGTAAAGAT
This sequence comes from Haliotis asinina, assembly GCF_037392515.1. Classification (NCBI taxonomy): domain Eukaryota; kingdom Metazoa; phylum Mollusca; class Gastropoda; order Lepetellida; family Haliotidae; genus Haliotis; species Haliotis asinina. The sequence continues at coordinate 5,993,885 of NC_090295.1, read as the reverse complement.
CAGCATTTACCAGCCAGTCGGCTTTGCGAACAATATGCTTGCGGTCTTGCGAACAATATTCTTGCGGTTTGGTGAACAATATGTATTTTGTCATTTACAATGTAGACATGTGTAGCTCACACATAAAAAAATTGATATTAATTTGTTTATGTCCATGTTAAATTCATATTTTGCAACCTGTGTTTGTCATGAGAGGCGACTGCAGGGATCAGGTAGTGGTTTGGGGTTGGTGGATGCATGTAGTCGTGTGCCATCTGAAAGACTGGTGTCACGTCACTGTGTAGTCAGTTCAAGAATCTGTATTTCGAAGCTGTCATATAGCTGTAACATTGCTGGACACAGCGTTAGTTATTAGTTGGTAATAAATTGGCGATTCTTTATTTAGTCCTCCACAAAATCCTCATGTCAGTTCGATGAAGAAAGACAACAGTACTAATCGACAAGGAAGTTTTAGCTATATAAACAGACTTTTGGTTTTGGGGCCGTGGCAGTGAAGCAAATATATATCTCTGCATCAGTATCTGACTGTTCATTTTCACACAGTGCATGTGAATTGCATCTTATGAACTAGATAAAAGTACCGCAAACAATATGCGCGTCATAAAGAGAACATCTGGACATACGGCCTCGTTTATTGATTTACCTGTCTTTCCCTCTTCAATAAGTATACGACGTCTTTACACTTTAGCTTTATGTCCTCGTCGGGTCCTCGTTGGATCCGTTAAACGCCGGAGGAAACAATTCTTCTGTCTGAGCTTGTACACATCCAGTACTCCGTCTACACACACGATCTCGTTGGGTCTCAGACGTGGATTTACTAGCGGGCATGACGCATACTTTTGAAACTCCATTAGTAATAAATGCATTTGCGAGGTCTTTTTAAGTCCTGCAGGAAAATCCTTATGTCATGTTCTATGAAGAACTTTATTTTGAATATAAGCCATTGTAGGAAAGTGGAAGTGGTAGAAAGTTGTGGAATAATCAAGTCCCAGACGGTCGAGAGCAATTTCCTTTCCTTTCCTTTCCAAAAGAACATACATTTGTGGTTGTGAATGATAGACGTACCTCCTCATACTTCGACGATGGTTTCAGGTACAGCGATTTGTCCTTTATGTCAAGGTCTCATTGAGGACTTCACGTTACTATAGCATTCCGTCCGTAACATTCTGTGCATATCAAGACGTGTCATTCGACGGAAAACATGCCAAGTTATCCAGGAGGTCGGTCACTACTTCGTTTCAGTGTTTTTGAGTTGAAAATCTTCTTAATTAAACAGCACAGCCTGCTTGGCAGGAGGGTATTTTATTAAGGATATCTGTGATTCTACAAAGAATGATTTTCAGGGATGTTTTCATGTAATTTTTACCACTAGTTTGTATCTCCTGCACGTGCGTTTCCATTTTACTGGTTTAAGCCTCACTTTGATGCTTCATGTTTAAGGGACATTCATCGAATGTGTCGTGATTGAATATGATTGTACGCCGCTTTTGTGCAACAATCCAGCACCACACTAATTGTCTTCACAAATTTTACTTATCTGGGGAATCATCTCGTGTCTTCATCGTGACAAGCCGACATTTTAAGCACTAAGCTCCCCCGCCGGCCATATATATGTCTGGCCATATGACTGGTTTATAAATATTATTTTAAGCATTAGGCGCTATATCGACAAAATGCTCAATCTCATACCTTCCGTGGGAATTTGTTGTTTCTTCTTTAAATTCACGTAATCGCTTACAATAATAGTCACCTTTGTCATCAAACAGGCTCCCGATATTACGTTCCCTCGTTACTGATGCCACATACGCCATATAATGAGATGATAACGGTCAGAAACCTGATATCACAGCGTTTTTGTAATTGTTTTGGTATCTGTACATACACTTACACGTTAGCAACACCACAGAAAATTTTGCACCGTGTAAAGCAACACGTTCAGAAACACCGCTATACGCTAAAATTGAGATGCTGTGCGGTTTTGCATCCCTATCCTCTAAATACAATAAATCCTGTACAATGAAATTGTTTACCATTTTGTACACTTTGACACGTTCAGTAAATATATGATATCAATGGGCTTACTTCATTATCGCCTTCCAGTTACAAAAATTTCAATTGATCTCCTGAAAACCACCGAGAGATTTTCTAAAAGTACTAAAAAGTGAAAATGGGCCTACTCACGGAATCGAATCTCTTGTTGCCGCTGCATGCCGTCAAAGTACTCGCAGAAAGTGCCACCATCCAACATGACGGTCCCCCCATCTGAACCAGGAAACGCATGCCTACTCATGTGTCACACTTACATGATGTTATAAAACAACCCATTGAGATCGATGACATGACATCAAGTAAATCGATGATGCGACTGAGTGACCGACTAATGATTCACTGATACATGATCTGAAACGTACACAGACTGACTGGGCGGAAACATATTAAATAGTTTCTACATTAAGGGCTCTCTAGCCGGATAGTCAATGTCTCGTGAATGACTTTTAAGATTTATAGCAACATCCTGAAACCAGTTTGAACGGATACGTCTTCTGTGGTAAACAAGTAAAGGGTTCTATGGTATCCATCAGTCCTTGAGTTTGCCCTAGATCTTGTGAGTGTCACAGATTCCGTACACCATCTATGGTTTTCAAGAGGACCCTGGTATTTCTTCGCGTTTGGAGGAAACCTTACAAGGTGATGGAATGGCGAAAAAATGGATACACATTACTTTAGACTGATTGTTTTTATTAGTCCATTACAACATGAGTGAGTCAATATTTATCGTCACATCGACACTATTACAGTCATATCAAGAACAGTTAATAATTGCAACATTACAACATTACAACATATGGAATTGAAATGATCATATTTCAGTCTCGTCGGTTAATGTAAATGAAAATTGTGAAAAGAGAGAGCAAGTGAGTGAGGTTTACTCAGCAATATGGCGGTGGTCTGTGAACAATCGAGATTGGATCACGTAATCCAGGGATCAACAGCACAAGCATCAACGCAAATGGAGCACGATGACATGTGTCAACCATCCGAAAGCGGATCTTCACGGGTCAAGTACAGGATGGGCAAGAGTGTCATGGACGTTGAACGACCCTGCCATATGTGCTATACTCGTGTAAATAAAGTAGTCAAAATATATCCGAAAACATATTGCGTGTACTTGAACCTTACAGTTTACAGCACAGAACTCACACATCCAGAATGTAGTACATGTACTTCTTCTCAAAGATGTATGGTAACCATCTGCCACGTGTATAGGACTTCCAAAAAATCTTAATCGGCATACGTAGTTAAACATGTCACTTGATTGTTGAGTCCGTTAGTCGTTACTTTTGATCTTTAGGTAGCACGTTTATGAGGATGACTTCCGATTGCGCGACTGAAGGTTTCAGTTGCAACAACCAGCTTTGACAGTTCGAGACAAAAGGGTAAATTTGTACTTGTTAGAGCCTTTGGGGACCCTAAAATGAGTTCGACACAACCGGGAATTCGACACATCTAGTTCGACACATCAGGGTAAAAATAATGATAAATATAAGGAAATCGGCAGGGACCGAGATGTCAGTTCGACACATCCGAGAATTCGTCTCAACCGAGTTCGAGACATTGGGGTTCGACTGTATTTTAAAAACAGGAGACTATTGTAATGAATACATGTTTGCTTGTTGACTTGTTGCGATCTTCAGTACAATTCGGTTTTACAGTTCCCCCATTCGCATATACAAAGGCGTTTCTAGTGGCTTGATATCATGCATAAACCTAGCATGTTCTGGTGAGCATTGTGATGTATTTTTAAAGATACTAGTAATTCGCATAGAGCTTAATATCCTTGAATTTCCGCCGTGTGCCCCCAAGCCATCTCTCTTTCGTCTAAAGGTCATATGAACGTCTCTTATCCAGTTTAGTCTTAAATGAAAAAGGTGTGCTAGTGACTATGAACCAGACCAGGTGAATAATTAGAACGAGGATCGAGAAGAAGATGGTATTCACGTTCCCAGACGGTATCTATTGCCACCTGATTAGTGTGAACTAAAGCATTGTTCTGGTGGGCGAAAGCAACTCACATTTTCCCACAACGCTTCTTGTAGATAGACAGACGGAACCATTTCAATTCTTTGGTATAATACTCTCCAGAGACAGATGTATTCTGAAGTACATGACACGTTTTCGTTGTCTTTGTTGTCACGCGAGGAAAATAGACACAATCTTCTCTTGTTGCTTTAGAATCTTTGATTTCCGCTCCAAGGGGTCTTGTTTTGTCAAACCTATGATGATCCGAGTTAGAACTGGTCTTCCGTGGCCCATACTTGACGCAAGACGCTACTAATGGAATTCGGTGGCCAGACTGGCTAACCTGTCTAACACGTCATCGTATACCAATTGCACAGATTGATGCTCATGATGTTTATCACTGCATTGTCTGGTCGAAATTCGATTATTTACTGCCGCCATATAACCTGAATATTGCTGAGTAACCAAACCAATCTTGTTTACTCTTGGGATTATTGCCATGGATCCCGTTTCCACCATCCCATTGCCTGTCACTAGCCTAAAATGAAAACTCCTCTGGCTTCCGATAATATCTGGTTAATACGGCATCAGGTGTGGTGACGCGTGAAGGGAACTTTTAGTAGCACTAGAGGAACCCATATCTGGCACGACCCTAAATGTTCATGGAATACAGTTTTTATTCACGACCCCAGTGTACTGGAACTATGGTTTAGTGCTATGGTTGGTTTCAATGGTTTACTGTTCCGTTCTGGTGATATGAAACTCCTTCCCGAAGCTTTACCTCTCAGTAGATAATCTACCATAAACAGCATCGACTATTCAGTCAATAGTGACTCACACTGCAGGTTAAAACAAATTGATGACAGCTCTTTCGCTATGTTTCCTTATTCCTGTGCCAAGACACATATCACTACAATTGAAGCAATATTGTTGGAAAGGAGCACAGTGCAAGATGACGCGACCATCACAGGTCAATACTACAATGAGTGAGTGAGTATTGTTTTACGCCGCCTTTAGCAATGTTCCAGCATTATCACCAGAAATGGGCTTCACACACTGTATCCATATAGAGAATCCAACCCGCGTTCGGCGTGGCGAGGGAACGCTTTTACAGCTAGGCTAACCCACAGTCATCCAATGCCTCAGGATAAAATTAATATAACACGGACGATGAGATGCATATTCGTAAATGGCTAGGAGAGTCATTTGCTAAAGTGCATTCTAAATCTTAATTTCCAGGAGTCAATTTACTGACAAAATTTCGAGAAGCCAATTTACTGACAAACCATCATGCGGATAATAAACATCTTGAACGCGTCTTCGGGGACAAAAACCTATCATGGTTCAATTTAAGTGAATTGTTGCTTGCTGTCAAGGCTGAGTTGCCACAGCACAGTCACTCCATCAACTCTCACATATCAACATAGCGGGGCTGCAGCACCACCGATAAACCAGCCAGTCCTAACTGCTTAAAACTGTCGATTTAAACACATTTTCAAGTCTTGATTTTGCGATCGTGCTGGAAACTGCAATAATTTTCTTTTCGAGTATACGCGTTTTGAAAGACTGATGTTATGATTCTTGTTAATAGTCGGTTAATACTTCACTTGGGGTGGTAATGATGCATGTATGAATTTATTCCGACACTATCCGTCTCGGAGTGATATTAGTGGGGAATGAAAACGAAAAAGAGATATACTTCAACAGCCTCCTTATTCCCGAATACATTTCATTGCTTGTGAAATTTGTATTGATAAATACAGACTTCATAGAACAAGGGGTGCAGACTGTGTAATTTTCGTGGGTGATAAACAGGTTTTTCGTGCACCCCAGATAAGGTGATAATTGAATGTCATCACATAAGTTGTTCTCCATTCCAGTAAGCAAACATTGCTCTCAGGGACCTGATACAAAAACGATGAAAATGCCAAGAAACTTCGCCAGTGTTGTAGATATGTAAACACGACAAAGCAACTGACTGTACGCACCTTCTTTTTCACTCCAGGTATCCACGCTGAGTGTTGCAGTCTATGGTGCCTTACGACCTTAATACCGGCTCTTTGCGTAAGATTCATTAAAATCGTGTGTGTAAAAGAGTTTAAAGATATCGTTAACCAATTGAAATACTATCTGAATATTAAGTTAATTCACAGAATGTAACTGTTGGCAGATTAGTATACTTTGTGTAAATGGTATCCTTCAATATATGTTCATCTTACAGACCACGCTGATCTTTGTAGATGTTTCTCTTCAGACTTAATGTCTGCGCAAAGAGACGTCTCTTTTTCATATCAATTATTCAGCTAGGCTGGTCATTTTATCCATCATATTGATCGAGCTGGCTTAAGATCGGATTTGACCTCCCCTATAAAACACACTGTCGACACACCGATTTGGGCAACACGTATTTTCCTGTTATCCAATTATATATCGAATGTAAAAATAGTCGTAGTTTCAGTTTCAAGGTTGACAGATGGACTTGTCAGTCCATTTTGAACTGAATGTATCGTAGGCCTGTGTATAATATTCTTAACTTAATAACACGATAACTGACAATAGCAAATCAGTCTTTGTGTTCGTTGAACAAACGCTGACATGTGCAAAGGAATTTGACCCAGAATAAAGATTAACTTTATCATGCTCTTTTACTTCCTTACAATAATACAATGCAATCATTTACATACTTGAACAGTTTTGTAGGTGTACATCGTGGAAATGCTATGTATTAGTAAAATCGATCAAGAATAATGTAAAACGACTAACCTTCTATTCCCATCGGATATAATAGATATAGGGCAGTTCTTGAAAACACGTATTTTCTATTGGAAGCGTGTAACTGAATATACATGCAATGATAATGGGATGGTCGATAGTTTGAAATGGAGTTGTTTTCGCTTGCGATAAAAAAGTCAAGCATATGCTTAAGTCATAACGCTGCACGAGATATGTTTAATTCACTTTTAGGTATTGGTTCAATAATGCATTTGAAGGAAAGATTTCCTGATTTAACATTTGTTTGATTCTAATAATCTTCCCTTTTCACGTTCACAAATACCACAGGCAAATGAGCAAAAACACTCATCTTGACACAAACTATTTCACTGGCTACCTACGGTAAAGGTATTTTGCTACTAAACATTTTTATTCTTGTATCAACACTACTGCATCAGAAGCGGTGTGTTTTTGCATCTAGCAGAGAGACTGAATAGTTCTCTTGTAGTCCTCAAAGTAATGCAAATTTCTTTTTGAGAGTAAATTGATGATTAAGCTACTGATTGTCAGCATGGTACCATCTGGACGACTGCTTCAAAACCATGACAGACACACAAACATTTTCTTTGATATTGCAGATAGCTATTTCGAATTAGGTTTAGAGACAACTGATTAAACGTAATGCATGGTAGTCTCCTTCATCAGTTAGGTTACATCTGTTAGACCCTAGGGGATGTATTCAATACTCATTACACATTTGGTCCTAAACTTTTTACAGGATCAATGGTTTAAGTGTATAATGATTAGGGATTTTCAAACATCGTCAAGAACTCAAGGACGTACATGACAATAAACATTAGGGTTTTAATGACAGAAAATTTTATCTTTGCATATCACAACACAAGTGTCATGATATCTATCATGCAAAGAAAAGAAACCGCTGAACTGTCCTTTTCACACACACGCGCGCGCGCGCACGCACAAAAAGTATGTACATGGGAACATATCTAATATAACCTTTTGGAACGGATTATATTACATGTTTTATTATCTTAGATTATACAGGGACACAGTGTCATTTGTAGACAGACCACACAAAAATGCTACTTTATCAAACATTTGGAATCATCCGTTAACCTCATGTAACCACCCCAGAAAATTGAAATCAATGACTATATCATATTTCTGCGTAACACAGGTTAAGATTGGCAGCATGCTGTTTTCCATCGAGTGGATATAGAAATCATCTTCCTTCGATCGATCGAAAAGCAATCTTCCAGAGAAGATGAACAAAAGCATCAGAGAAGTAGTGATTTGAAGTGACTGCAATGGGGATGGCAAATTTGCAGATATATTTCCGCAACAGAAATATAAACGAAGAACTCAAAACATCTGCACATGCGGTGTAAAAGTCTCATACAGGTATTACATACAGAGAAACTGAAATGTCAATATAGCACGGTATTAATGTCATAGATATCTGATGACATTCTAGTCATTTCATCTGAAGATTAATGTACTCCTTTGATTGGAGGGAAACATTTCTCTTCACGTCACTTTCTGATATAAGTGTGAGAATTCAACAAACTAATTGTCTACAAAATAGCATCCCAAATAGACCACCCAGCACCTATTAAATCAGCAATGCATACATGTATGATGAGGTCGAAAGGTGGAAGACAGATCGGTGTTATTCACACACCTATCTAAAGAAATACCCCATGCAATATGAAACACATAGAGATTTCCTACATGAAACAACAGTCTTCAAGACTGCCATATCATTGTATCCCTGGGTAATCTAGAGAGATTTAATCCCAGGTCGGGATGATGACACTGCTAAACTAAAGTTGAATACGTATTCAGTTTGGTTTGCGCTGGATCACACTGTTGCACAGAAAAGATTCTGTGCAATGAAAAAAAGGTCTTTGCCTGTGCCTATCCTTCGATTGGTGAGGTCGAATTCCACTCTGGCATGCAATCTCAAAATCCCATTGAAAAGTCTACGAGACAAAGATAACCAGATCTAATGATCAAATTATGTGGAAGCAGAGAAAGGGATCAGGTCCCTATGTTCCATAGCGATCGTAATCTTCGGTTGTAACTATCACTTGACGTAGACTTATGACAGCCGTATCGCTACGGTAATTTTGTGGAATGACGCCTATGATGGAGAAGGATCTGTACCATACTCCTATAATCAAAAGTTCCCCAGGCGAAACTGCAAGCGATGGTTGTGCTGATATTAAAGCCCTAAGTACATGTTGTTTATAGTATCTCAAACATCACTGTCCTTTCCTTTCCTCAGTGACGGCAGGGTAGCTTAGTGGTTAAAGTGTTCGGTCGTCACGCCCGGGTTTGAGTCCCCAAATGGGTATAAGATGTAAAACCCATTTCTAGTGTCGTGACATTGCTGGAACCTTGCTAAAAGTGACATAGGTGACGAACTCATTCACTCCAACGTTGTGTTGCACATGGCATCATATTGTAGTGTAGAGTGCTGTCACTGAGTGAAGACATTCAGTCCATCATATGAAGGCAATGGGGAATTAACCCTCAACGTGAGAGGGAGCATTGATTAGTGCTAAATAAGTGAAGATCCAGGCAAACTGAGAACCTAAGAATGTTTGTGGCTCGCTCATCCTCCAGGAAACGTACTGTGGTACCCTCGGAAAAAGAAAAAAATTTGTTTTTAAGCTATCACTCTGCATCCCTAAACTTTACACAATTTCAAAAACACCATGTGTCGAAATAACTTAGTGGGATGCGTAAGAGGTTATCCAGAAAAGCATGTTTACTAGTAAACTCGGGTAGAACTTTGAAAAAAAAATCGACTAGCTACTGAAAACAAGAGATCATACTAAAAATGCCAATTTGGTCGCTCAGCCAAGTATGACGACGGACCGTCTACCTGGCATGAAATGCAATGGCATAAGGGTCCATCTCCAAGATAGTTTTTGTATATATATTGATATTGATCCTAACAGTTTCAGCATGAAAGTTATTAATGTTTTATACCATTTATCGTTTTTATGTAGCTAAGTTTAATTTCGAAATGGGCATTTCATAGGTGGCCTTTGTAAAACCAACATCATCGCACACTAATTTGAAAAAAAAAACATGGCGTGTTCCAAATAAGTCGCTTTGGACTAGTTTCTGCACCAATCTCTCCTCGGTAAACTCCCTTTTGCACGTTTTCAATCACCCTACCACTGGAACCATAGTTATCCCGAAGCTAGTTTATCAGATATTTCACTTTCACGTATCAGCGACATAAATCGTAGACATAAATGTGAAAAAAAACACATTTTTTTCCTATTTCCGACACTACTTTAGCATTGTTATTACTGGATGTGTTCATAATGCCGATCACAGGATTATCTAGACCAGACTCGATTATTTACAGACCGCCTAAATACAGCTGGTGCAATGCTGAGTGCGGCGTAAAACTGAACTCAGTCACGCCGTTGTATGTTTGTTACTTAAGATTTGGGTTAAAACTTTATACCATCGCCAGCAGCTGACAAGATGGTGTAACTCCAGCTAAGTACATGCAGGTAGCATAACTAATGTAAGTCCCCATAGCCCCTTAGTATGAACATCTACTTTTAGTTGTTAGCGACCTTTAGCCTGTGTTTGCATTGCACTGTCTTCATAAACATAATAATTTTAGTTTTACTTGCAAGTTGTAAACTCTACCTGTGATACTTCAGTTATTTTACAGTCTTCCGCTAACTAGTTTGGGTTTTTTTTAACTTACTAACATTTATGAATGTATGCAATGGTCACTATATGGCTGAAATATTGCCGAGGTAACGTTCAGTTGTATCTCACTTACACATCGAGACGTCTCGGGATTCGAACCTACGATCACGGGCTTCTTGCGTGCCAACCGACGACTGTACTATACCAACCACACCGCTAAAGATTACGGAAAGTGTGACTATACCTATATGTTGAATATTTATACATAAACTATGTTACAGGATATCACTTGGTATCAAACAGGGTACATGCGATGTCCCAATTCGGGTTGCATCCGAATACGACAAAGTCATGATTAGGTATCTGGCTGATCCTATTCCAATGGCGTCGGTCAGGCTTTCAGTGAGTGGAACAGACATCGATAGTAACATGCATTACGTCCAATAGCGCTGACTGGCTCTGAACCGCTCCATTACTATATATGTCCAGGTCCGGGGGCCTCAACTGTTTGCATAAACTCTTTCCTTTAGACACTTCGCAATTATTTGGACACTTCGCATTTATGGAAATATTAAACGTCATAAACATTATATTTGTTGTGTTATACATATGCTGGATTCTTTTGGAATGTACTCTACTTTTAAAACATTGTTTGTGATCTACCCACTAACGGTTTTTTCCAACGATGTCCACTTGTATTTTATAATATACAATTTCAAATGAACAATATGCATTTACTCTAAGTTTGTTTCCTTCTGTTAGCACCCACATGTGAAGGTTGCGCTATACGTTTTACAGTATTATTTTCGCCAGAATTTAACATTGACTCTTTGACGTCATCTCGTGTTACGGCGACGCTTATCTAAAATCCGCAACAGATTACGAATGACTCCAAATAAAACATCAAAACGCATATTGCACTTGTCAGATATCAATTAGTATTATAATTCTTACTAATAGGAGATGGAAAGTCCACAAGGGCTTTCTAAGCTGCTTCACCCACGCCATGACAACCTCTGAAGCCCCAGGCCATTGTCCGAGATCTAGTAGGAAGGATTCAAGGACGTCCTTCTGTCTGTGTGTTGATGCCAGAACGTTGTAAGTGATTTTCAGTCACTATGGAAGTCTCATAAATAAGAAGGTCTGAACATATTGTCCCACATATGCAGCAAGCAGCCCTTCGTATATGGCTATCATATCATTTCACACAAAAGTTTCAACCCGTGTTTGCTCTGCGTACAGTTTCTGAGGATTTCTAATTGTAAACATTATTTATCGTCCAATCGTTATAACCTTTGTAAAACGGGTGTTACTTGTCAATATTTTTCCCTTTGTCTACGTATACCTTTTGCTATCATTTTCTTTCCCAACATTTTGTTCTTTGATTTATCGTCCTTTCATCATTGCTTAACAACTCTTTTCGCTTAACATTAAACAGTACCTTATCCATGCGCAATCGGCCAAGGATTTACGAAAGTACAGTGAACGTTATTATTCTCATCTTACACACAACAAGTGAAACGTGATTGTGAGAACGCAGAAGATACCCCACAAGGACGCAGCACATTATAGCGTGAACTATCCATTCAACCTTATTAAATAAGCACGCCTCCATACAAGCTCTGCACTGACAGGGTTTCTACGTCTTGTTTGGTTACTTTCTTGTTCATTAGTGTCCATTCCTAAGTGTGAAATTCAAATTTCATTCCAGAATAGGCTATGATTTCACACGGAAATTGTGATTCGGGTTTCAGGTGTCTTTGTTCCGGGAAGAAGCAAGTAAACCACGAACCTTGTAGCAATGTTCTGGGCCAGTTCCTCAAACAGAACTGCCACAGTCATGAATGCCCTGGACCACGAGCGACACAAACACCTAATCACTATTGCACATAGGTCAGTAATTCAATACACCGATAGCACAGTTCTGTGCTCATCGGCCATCATGATTCACCACCGATCTAATGCTCTTGTGATTGAAATGTGATGATATCGTAATATAACCATGAAAGATATGTCGAAATATTATCTCTAATCACATGGATAGTTCTTCATGACTGCCTCACAAAGCATTGCCACGTCAAATCAAGCAAGCATTTTCAATATCTCAACACAGAAAATGATGAAACTCTCTGAATGCAATCAAGTTGAACTATTCGTGTGATTGAAGACATGTTTCCATCATGTTGAGATGTCCAACATAATAATATCTGGTCGGACTTATTATTACAAGTGAAAATTGACTGGATGTTTTGCTTTGCTGTGCAATCAATAGCTATCTTTATACGGTTATAAACAATAAACATCAGATGCTTGAAGGGGGGTTAGAAGTATCATTTGGTATAGATTTACTATATAGACTTTAATATTTAAAAACTAGACGTTTCTGTGCTACTTCTTACCCTTTCACTTGATGAAGACGCATCCTGTTGTAAATCTTAAAGAAGACTTAAATTCACATCATACGTTGTTATGTTAACATCATATAAAATTCTCATGAGACAGCACAAGACACATCAATAAACTGGAGTGTTTATGACACAGGTTAATTCACACTACATACGGATATATATGTAAACGACTCTGCGATGAAGACTCTTTTGCATAACACTTGGACTCGAACTTTTATAACAATAGAAACCTATGCTTCTATCATTATCTTCACCGTCACACGGCTTTTCTTGAATGAGGGAGACTCGGCCATCCTTGATACCCATATTCATTGTAAATTCTATAGATTGCATATTGCCATGTAATTCAATTGCAAGGTTTTGACATTTCAATTAACCATCATATATTCACCCATTACAAATTAGCTCATATATTCATATGTGCATGACGCAGGATATCAGAATAGTAATAACATTGTCCATTTGTTTGTCAGATTAAGCTAACACGCGTGACAGTTCAAGAAGCTCCTTGTCAATTGTTAAGAGTCGTGGTACCTGGGCTATTGTTCCATACTGTGATGAGAACAAAAATGGCATAGTCTACAGAATAACACGTCAGAATTTAGGCGAGGAATGATCTGGTGGCTGTATTGATGGTAATTCAATTAGCCGAGACCTGTAACCTTAAATGTCGTTCTAAGTTACTAGATTAAACGGATTTGTGAAAATACAAATTGGTACCAAATTTGTTTCCACATAAACGTGGGCTAGTGTCGTGCAACATTTCCAGAGTGAATGGTTTGAAAATCGTAACTGTGGATAAATGAACAATGAAACGTTCCAACTCCTGTGTGGCTGTCACTGGCTATCTGTGCAATATGTTATGTGGAAACTGTTTGCATTAGTTTCATTTTTCATAGATTTAACTAATATAGTTTATATGTGGCGTTTTCTCGAACGATACAGAGATTAATGAAAAGGAGTGTAACCATCAACATTATTTAATGTAAACATCACAAATAAACAGCGATACTTTTCGATCTTCCGTTTAGTGATGCATTGCAAAACCGTGGGCATTGAATAATGTTGGTGCCAACTGCTGTTTAAGGGTGTGTAGGCAGACAGATATGAAAACTGCGCATTTAATCAATTTCTTACGAGAGCAACAAAGAATCTCTACAAAGGTGAATATAGAGGAAATTAAATGCTGATAATTTGATTGTGATGGCATGTGATTAAATTCACTCATCTGTGTTCGGTGTTGTCATTTTCAAAGCTCCTTACACCTGGACGTGTTTTATTAAATTATCAGTATACGGTAAGCGTGAAGCAATGTAAACCGCCCACCTTATTACATCTAGATGATAATCCCCATATGATCATGGTTATCAGTCATGATATATATGTACATAACAAAACTATTTCTTTGTGAAACTATTCTCTAAAGGAGGATGACGGACTTAATATCCTTGTGTTACGGAACCAATAAAGGAAATACGACTTATGTAACCTGTACAAATTGATAATAAATATTTTCTTTTCATTTTCTAAAGCTGATTTCATACACCATTCTAATAGGCGATAAAGGCAGTGTTGCATAATGTTTCTCGCACATATGACCACGTGTTGTGTTATATCTTCAATATACAATAACTACTAGTATTCAAAATTACAAGGCGTATGTTAAGTATCGACGTCTGGGCTGAAAAGAGTATTCAAAGTGTTCTTATGATTGTATATGCCCTTACGTTATTGTGACAGAAAAGAGTCCGTTCACTCTTTGTCCTTTCTGTTTAATGACAGCCCATGGACTACCAGATATCAATTACGTGTAACGAATGATGCCACTGAATTGTCAACCGGTGACACATTGCTGGACAAAAGAAACCTGTCTCGTGTTACAATTCTCGTCATACACGTTGTGGTTAATGTGTTGACAGTTTCAGCCCAAGGTGAAATTATAAAGCCAATACAATCCAAAGCACAGCTATCTGGCAGCTAACTACTGCAACTTCTGCCATTTTACATGAGAATATGAGATAACTTCAGTAAACACATTGCATCAGATTGCACATTAAAAAAGACCGTTGATGAAAAGACTACCACTGAACACAGAGTTTAGAATGACAATAAATGTAGTTTACGACCTGGTGTCATATTACTTTTTCAGTGTGTCCATTCACGATCTGTTTGATTGACATTTTAGAAGTTGATGGATAATAGAAGTATAATACTTTATGGATAACAACTTCTTTATTTCTGTAATACTTTATGGATAACAACTTCTTTATTTCTGTAATACTTTATGGATAACAACTTCTTTATTTCTGTAATACTTTATGGATAACAACTTCTTTATTTCTGTAATACTTTATGGATAACAACTTCTTTATTTCTGTAATACTTTATGGATAACAACTTCTTTATTTCTGTAATACTTTATGGATAACAACTTCTTTATTTCTGTAATACTTTATGGATAACAACTTCTTTATTTCTGTAATACTTTATGGATAACAACTTCTTTATTTCTGTAATACTTTATGGATAACAACTTCTTTATTTCTGTAATACTTTATGGATAACAACTTCTTTATTTCGATGACGCGACGTTTCCGTATAGTTTCGAATAGTATATAAAAGCCGGTTCTGTGCTGTATTGCTTTACTCTTGCTTGATAACGGTATGAGAAGCTATACCGAAACATCGCATCAAAGAAATGTAAAAGTTGTTAATTGCACCATCACCAGACGCGTCATCAATCTTTGCTCTACCGACCCCACAGCAGATATCCAACACCTTCGCAATGTCTTCACCCAGTTCAGCCACTACCCATCCAAACTAGTTGACTAAATCATCAGCACCACTCTCCATGCAGTGAAAAAGACCAGACACAACCAAAGCCGAGCCAGCACCCATCCGCATCTCTCTCCCCTTCATAGGAAAGACCTCCTACCACATCAACCGTCTCCTTAAACGACAAGACGGCATTGAAACTCCTTTCAACAGCTCTATCCCACTGAAAACTCTACTCCAAACCACTGGTAGGAACACTTCCACACATCAAAAACCCAAATGTGTTATCTACAACATCAGCTGTGACTGTGGTGTGGCCTAAGTTGGTGAGACGTCCCCCGATAAACCTCAGAATTAAGGAACACCAGGCATCAACCAAGAAATCAGACCGAAAATCAGCCATCTCTGAACACATAATCATCTGTCATGGTCAAAACACTGAACAGGACAATGCCAAAAACCTCCAGGACCTTACCAAAAGAAAACTGACGAAAGCACTCCACATCCGCCGACACAAGCCCTCGATCAACTGAGACCAAGGTTACCTCATTCCCTCCCGCATAAAACAACAGAACATGGCACACCAGCCATCATTACCAGTTAATCCCATCTGTTATGTATATCTTGGCTTCTCCCCATATGATATGTCTCCCTTGACTTCCTCCTGTTATCATTGTATTACCCCATCTGCTATGTATACCTTGTTCTACTCTCGCTTCCTCCAAATTGTTATTGCATTATTACCTACTCCATCTGCTATGTATACCTTCTTCTACTCTCGCTTCCTCCCAATTGTTATTGTATTATTACCTACTCCATCTGCTATGTATACCTTGTTCTACTTTGGATTCCTCCCTATTGTTATTGCATTATTACCTACTCCATCTGCTATGTATACCTTGTTCTACTTTGGATTCCTCCCTATTGTTATTGCATTATTACCTACTCCATCTGCTATGTATACCTTGTTCTACTTTGGATTCCTCCCTATTGTTATTGCATTATTACCTACTCCATCTGCTATGTATACCTTGTTCTACTTTGGATTCCTCCCTATTGTTATTGTATTATTACCTACTCCATCTGCTATGTATACCTTGTTCTACTCTCGCTTCCTCCAAATTGTTATTGCATTATTACCTACTCCATCTGCTATGTATACCTTGTTCTACTCTCGCTTCCTCCAAATTGTTATTGCATTATTACCTACTCCATCTGCTACGTATACCTTGTTCTACTCTCGCTTCCTCCCAATTGTTATTGTATTATTACCTACTCCATCTGCTATGTATACCTTGTTCTACTCTCGCTTCCTCCAAATTGTTATTGCATTATTACCTACTCCATCTGCTATGTATACCTTGTTCTACTTTGGATTCCTCCCTATTGTTATTGCATTATTACCTACTCCATCTGCTATGTATACCTTGTTCTACTTTGGACTCCTCCCTATTGTTATTGCATTATTACCTACTCCATCTGCTATGTATACCTTGTTCTACTTTGGATTCCTCCCTATTGTTATTGCATTATTACCTACTCCATCTGCTATGTATACCTTGTTCTACTTTGGATTCCCCCCTATTGTTATTGTATTATTACCTACTCCATCTGCTATGTATACCTTGTTCTGCCTCTTCAACTTTGCCCTCCTCCCACTGTTATTGTATTATTACCTATTCCATTCTTGTTATTGTTAATCCCTTTGATGCATTCCCTTATATTGTCTTACTTAATCCATGTTATATGTACAAAAGCGGGCTATGTGCTGTACTCCTTAGAGGTAAGGAAATTAGGGCTGTATTTTGTGACGTGAGTAAGGCTTTTGACAAGGTCTGGCATAAAGGTATTATACACAAGCTAAGACGTTATGGTATCGGGGGTAATTTGTTGAAATGGTTTGAGAGTTATCTAGACAGCAGAGTTCAAAGAGTTGTTATAAATGGTTATACGTCTGATCAAAGATCTCTCTTAGCCGGCGTTCCACAAGGCTCTGTCCTAGGACCTCTGCTGTTTATAGTTTATGTCAACGACATGGTTGAAGGAATTAACAGCAATATCCGTCTCTTCGCAGATGATACGTCACTTTATGCTATAATAGACGATCCTGCCGAAACTGCCCTGTGTCTTAATAATGATCTTCGTAAAATTTCTGATTGGGCCGACAAATGGCAAGTTACATTTAATCCCAATAAAACAGATTCTATACAATTCTCTCGTCTCTCACGGAAACCTTTGCAAACAATGTGCATACAATTTATTTTGCCTATTTTCGACTACTGTTGTCACATCTGGGACAACTGTACCAAACAGCAAGCATTAATACTTGAAAAACGTAATCTTGATGCACTCAGAACTATTTGCGGTGCTGTTCGCGGTACGAGTCATAAGAAAATTTATGATGAGACAAATTTCCAACCACTATGTACTCGTAGACACATCCAAAAACTTACATTTTCTATAAGATGGTTAATAATTTCACTCCAAAATATTTGAGCAATCTCGTCCCTCCTAAGGTATCTGACACAGCAAACTACATTCTCGAGATCGTTTGAAGCTCCAAACTATCGATAGCAAAAGTGTAATTTATGCTAAGTCATTTCTCCCAGATACTGTAAGATTATGGAATTCTTTGTCTACTGATCATAGAGAATCGGCTACTCTGGGTATTTTTATGAAAAACATTAGTGTGTCATATAATAATCAAACCTACTTTAATTTAAACTCAGGATCAAGATTCTGTCAGATTATTCATTCGCGGCTCAGGCTCGCTTGCAGTGATTTAAACGCACACACATATGAACGATTTTTATCTTCAAATCCGTCTTGTTCTTGTGGCTACTCTTACGAAGATCCAATTCACTATTTCTTTTCGCGCATAAATTACTCTGACATAAGACACAAAATGCACTTCTATACCAAAGGATATGATATCAAATCAATACTATACGGCCACTCTAAAGGATCTGCTAACGAACCCCGTGAAGGTCCCGGGGTAGAATAGGCCTTCAGCAACCCATGCTTGCCATAAAAGGCGACTATGCTTGTCGTAAGAGGCGACTAACGGGATCGGGTGGTCAGGCTCGCTGACTTGGTTGGCACATGTCATCGGTTCCCAACTGCGCAGATCGATGCTCATGTTGTTGATCACTGGATTGTCTGGTCCAGACTCGATTATTTACAGACCGCCGCCATATAGCTGTAATATTGCTGAGTGCGGCGTAAAACTAAACTCACTCACTCACTCACTCTGCTAACGATAACCATGAATTATTAGAATCTATCCATTCTTTCATTGTACTCTCAGGCAGATTTGTGTTGTAATAGTAAAATGAAATTGCACCTCCGACACTAATGATCTTAATGTTATAAGTGGCTAGTATGTTATCACGTTTTGATTGTTACATTCTCAGAAAGCTATTGTTTATTGTTTGATATTTGCATGCTTTCTCCTCACGACTGCTTTATATAAGTTACTTGTATCCCGGAGCGGTATTAACATAAGCAATATATTGCTTGTTTACCAATCCAATTCCCCTTCTGGAAATGAATATGTTTAAACCATGCGCTGTGTTCCTTTACTCTTGCTTGATAAGGGTATACGAAGCTCTACCGAAAAGCAGCGTCACAGGAATATAGAAGTTGTTATACATAAAGTATTATACTTTTCTAGTGTCCATTGACATGTAAGTGAATCAGTGTTATCCTGTACAGTGCAAATTACTCACAATTTGCAAGAGTTGTATGTTTCCCACGAGGTTGAGATTGATATTACTGTGTGCCCTTGAGATTGATATCCACTGATCGAGGAGGGAAACACCAGTCCCTTCAGCATGTACTAGTTGTCTGGATATGTGCGCTATATAAATATCCTATAACAAAAACTAATACATAATGCTTTTAATCTTACGAAAAGAAACGGCGAATTGTGAATTAATAATTCGATACATAAATGGAGATTTTCAAGTGATCCGACTTAGATCTATTTGAAATGTTAGATAATTTGCTCAACATTTTCATAAACCCTTTGACTAATGCTCAAAGGTGGCATTGATGATGTTTCTGAGGCAGACAAAACTACGTTCAACATCTCAGGTGACCAGACGGGCGTTAGTGTAACCTATGTTTCAAAAGCAATACAGCCTTAATGGTAAATTTCAGTAAGCAACTCGTAAATAAATCGGTGTCACATATCCAATACACAGTTTGGTCAATAATTCACTTACTCTTACTTTGTATTTGTATAAAACAGAAATGGTCTTCACACTTTGTACAAGTGTTGGGAATCGATCAGATCTTCGCCAAGGGAGTAACACCTTATCCGCTATCCCACCCTTAAGTAATGATAAAAGAACCAGGGTGTTAAAGCTTTGGATCAGGTTTTCACTCCGTAGTCACCACATGTTTAAGGGTGAAAACACCCACCACACCACACCACACCACACCACACCACACCACACCACACCACACCACACCACACCACACCACACCACACCACACCACACCACACCACACCCAGTCTCATACTCTAAACTTCACTGTCTCGTTGAGACATATCGCATATTTCATCATGATCCTGTCTAGTTAAATTCAGTGTAATACCTACAAAGAAGGTTTAGTACGAGAATATGACGGAACAGCCAAACGATGAAATGACAATACGATTAAACACTTCCTGGTGTTTAATCTAAAGATCAAGTGTATATACATCAAAGAGAATATGACCGAAAAGTCAAACGATTAAACGACAGAATACGATTAAACACTTTCCTGTGTTTAATATCAAGATCAAGTGTATGTACGTCAAAGATAATATGGATGAACCGTCAAATGATTAATTGACAGAACGGGATTAAACAGCCTCCCCTGTTTAATCTACAGATCTCGTGTATAAACAAGTGTGATGTACACACTACACTGATATCTATAAGCATATCATTAATAATGTAAGATATCTGTGTTACTAGCGGCCATTCCTATATTGTATTTAACATCTTTCTAAAGAACTGATTGCAGAGGCAGTCCATCGGAACAAGTGAATCATGATGAAAGTCACTCTGCCATACATGAGGAGACTCTGAGTGATATCAAAATGCAAACATACAGTCAAATCAGAAAAAAAATGTCATAGCTCATCCAAAGTCTCACCCGCAATACGTTGATCCCATGCTTGTCATTCACTCTGCTTCGCTTGGCTTGGAATGTCCGTTGACAATTCAATTACCACAAATCTGCTCGTTCCAATTGTGGGATTGCATAGCCCAGTGCAGGGGAGGTAACTGCTAATGTCAGGTGAGAGCGCCAAAGATGACGTCTCGCTGGCTGTTCAGCCTCGTGTCTTAACTACAACACAGAATGTCACCATCCAGTCCCGTCATTGTAATGCAACAGTTGCGTGTGGCTCTTATGTTTTCCTCCACGGTTTCAGTATTTCAGCGTCACCAAGGAAACGGACGGTAATTACTTAGATTGTGCAACGATGCAGCTAAAAGCCAATTAAAGATGAGTGAAACAGACCTGGAGATTTGCATTGCTGTATATCGCATGGCCTCCCAGCAAAGATACACCCGCACAGAACACTGAACATAAACTACTCCCCAAATGAATTCTTTCCCTGGATTCATTTTTCACACTTATCTACATGTCTTTAAAACGACACATGCTGTTTTTAGATAAGTCTATTTAAATTGGATTGCAAATCATCTTGGTGAATAATTAGAAATTAACATGTAGAAGCACTTTCACTCCCTCTCAATGGTTTAAGAGTGTTACATCAGCCACGCGACAGGATCTTGTTTTCCAGGGAAACGATTCTTCAGGCATGTGATACAGTAGACATGCCACATCTTACCTGTCAGTGAAAAGCACATACTATCTGACTGTCCTTTCAGACAAGCAGGCTGCAAGCTCTCTCGCGTAGAAACGCCGCCAGCATGATCTTTCGTTGAATTCCAAAGGAAACATCAGGATGATCCAAAAAGGACACGAACTTACTGACTGAATACGCGTGTTAATTTATCATACGCTGCCGTATAGTCATATGACTGTTTAAGTCGTAATATTTCATAGACGAACTTAACGGTATTCTATATATCCTACTACAATGGCACTGACATCAATCATTTTGGAAATACTTGAATCCTTAGGGATATCCCCGTGAGTACCTCAGCCAGGTAGATAACACGTTTACCACTGACAATTCAATTGTGTTGAAATATGCAACATTACGACAGGGTGAGTATTAGTTCACTCATTTCCACATGTAGGATAGAATGTACATGAACGTAGCCACATAACAATATCCGTTTCTTCAAAGACAAAAACAACGTCAAGTGAATCCGGTTGTGCATGTCCACGGACAGATGTTGTCAACGTGTCCTTGCATTATTGAAGTGTTCCGGACATTAGGTATCAAACAAGAACACATTTCGACAACTCTGGAACTTACTGAGGTAACTGAGGTATCTGTAAGAAGGGAGGGAAACTGTAAGATACTGTAGTTTAACAATTTACTCGGCAATACCGCAATTTGTGGGTGAGTTTTGTTTTACATCGCACTGTAAATAATCGAGTTTGGACCGAACAGTTCTATAATCAACAGCATGAGCATCGATCTGCGCAAATGGGAACATCTGTCATCCAGGTTAGCGAGCATGACCATCCGATCTGGTTAGTCAGCCCGTCCGACAAGCATGGGTTACTGCAGGCCAGTATTTAACTCGGACTTTCACGGGTAACGTTTGGTAAATAATAGAGTGTCGCCAAATGACTGATATTGTGTCTCCCAATGACTGATACTGTGTCTCCCAATGACTGATATTGTATCTCCCAATGACTGACACTGTGTCGCCCTATGATTGAATGTGTGTCTCCCAATGACTGATATTATGTCGCCCAATGACTGATAGTGTGAGCAAGGATTACCGCCGCTCATGCCACAATGACACACTGTCACCCAAAACATTGAACCTACTCATCCGTACCCTTGGTCTCCATTCACAACCTGTATAAGTTGCATGGGATCGGTTTTAACACAAATGCTAAAGAAATGTCATACGCATACGCACATCCTGTTTCTATTGTCTCTGTATTCACTGTCTGGCTCAGACTTGTGTCGTCATCTCCACTGAAGTGTCGAACATAATAATAATAATATCCAGTCAGCCAAGACACTGTGTCAGTGACGGTTTCACACAAGATAGCCGCAGGAATGAAATAACCTCGGAATACACTAGTTTACGCTAGCGGTCATGACGGTGTATATGATATTTGTTATGACCATAAAATATAACGCCATCTGCTTTTGTTACATTACACGTTCAGCATTAACTATAAACTCGATACTGAAAGCACTTATTGTAATGGCCAATTGTATCCCCCGTTTGCGAGATGTTTTATCAAAATCAAAACAAAGAAAGCCAAACAAACTTAAAGGACGTAGGTTACACGTCCATCAACACCGGATCGGACAATGTCTCTTGCCCATCAATTAAGAATGTTTTTGATAAAAACATGTTATATTGCAAAACAAAAACAAAAACAAACAAGAGTCACTCGACAGCATCACAACCTCATTCTAAATCACGATGGCGACAACACAGTCAAAGTCATGAAATACCCCTAGTTCACAGACTTTGATTAGAAATGCTATACGCCCCCGAACATTGCGACAAGCCTGCTTCCTGAAGGCGCAAGATGCACAAAAGACTGCGTCAGCCTCACGTAAGAGGAAATTTTATCTTATTCCAACATGCCCAGGAGTTGCAGATCGTGCCGATAATGGCGTGAACTGAACAAGACAGACTGTCTTAGTCACAGCTCATATTCACTCGCTGGATTAATTCATACTGAAAAACTAACGGTTGTAATTTGCGAATTCAGTGTAAAACCAATCAGATATTTATTTTTTCATATTTGTTGGTGAAATGCACAGAACGTGGCTAATTAGCATCGTACTGACAACTGGTTTTTAAAGTATTTAAAAATTCAGTTATTTAGATTAAGTTGGTTTTGTTTACGTGACATTTTAACGTGCCCAAATGTGTCTTTGAAAGCAAATGGTAAAGGGCTACGTTATTTATAAGGTCCAAAATCCTCGTAATTAATCGGTCGGTGATATGTCAACTCTATGCAAGATTGGTCACTTTTGCTTTACCATGCATGTGCTCTGCTTCACAGCTTAACAAGGAGCTTTTGTGTAGAATGATAGTTGCCAGAATTTCGTGACCTAATGAGTTTGGGAAATTCTATAGCGTTCGCGTGCTAATATAGTAACGGATTCGCACACGGCATTTTTATTTTTCATTTTCATTTGAAATTATCACGGTACCTTGTTCACATAGAGTGTACATTTCAACACCAAACTTGGAAATAACGTTCCTATAATGAGAGAAATATCCCATTAAAGTCAGTTGTCCAATTCAGCACATAAAACAAATTAGTTAACTGTAATATGTGTCAAAGATTCAAAATGACTTAAATTCAGATAGAGAACATTTACAATAGAACATTTATATTTAAAAACTGCACGAAGGATGTAGGAAGTGACATTTGACACAAGCGTCACAAAATCTATGTTGTTTAAGTGTGACGAAGCCTTGTGTTGTGTGAAAAAGGAAACTGTTTCGTAGATGAAATATTATAGAAATGGGGAGTAGCAACGCCTGAGCGAGGACAAATCGTATGAGAATTGGTTTGTATGTGCATCTAATGGTTTGTATGTACATCTAATGGTTTTCTCGGCTTCTCCCTTGCCCTTTCATGAGACGAAATGCGATAAAAGTAACACGACAGTTATAATAAAGACGTTCGTATTCATACTATTTAACGTTCCTTGTGATATTTCCCCATATTTGTCCAACTGCTAAATGGAAACTTGTTTTGGATTCATGTTTTTAATATAGGCTGATAGATTGTTTCTATATCCACGGCGGTTTAATCTTAGATGCCTGATAGGTTGTTTCTATATCCACGGCGGTTTAATCTTAGATAGCTGATAGGTTGTTTCTATATCCACGGCGGTCTAATCTTAGATGCCTGATAGGTTGTTCCTATATCCACGGCGGTTTAATCTTAGATAGCTGATAGGTTGTTTCTATATCCACGGCGGTCTAATCTTAGATGCCTGATAGGTTGTTCCTATATCCACGGCGGTTTAATCTTAGATAGCTGATAGGTTGTTTCTATATCCACGGCGGTTTAATCTTAGATGCCTGATAGGTTGTTCCTATATCCACGGCGGTTTAATCTTAGATAGCTGATAGGTTGTTTCTATATCCAAGGCGGTTTAATCTTACATGCCTGATAGGTTGTTTCTATATCCACGGCGGTTTAATCTTAGATAGCTGATAGGTTGTTTCTATATCCACGGCGGTCTAATCTTAGATGCCTGATAGGTTGTTCCTACGATAGATTATATAATCCTGTCAACGAACGACAATAAAATAACTAGAATATCGTGTAAATAACAGAATAACAGATATATATGTAAAACTAGGAATGAAATCTAAACCATTTTATCTTTAAGGAACAACAAAATATAGAAATAGGCTATAGATCGCCAACAACTGAAGACAGACTCCATACTAGGATCCATGGGGACTTACAGGAACTTTGCTACCTGCATGGACCCTAGCTGGATTTACACCATCCCTTCAGCCGCTGGCGAGTGTGAGAAATGTTAGCCAAAATTCAAATAACACGAACACTACGTTTAAACATCCTGCTACGTTTACATTGCCTTTTTGCTATGTTTCTGGTATATTTGCATTGATGTTTTTGGATATACGTGCCCTCTCAAGAGGACAATAATTTTACTGTACTTCAGAGTAAAGATTAGTACATGGTAGAGAAAAGTGATAATCAGGCAGTGCTTATACTGACGAGCAGATAACCAGGAGATTTATTTATATCATGTGTTTCAACTAATTCCAGTTTTGGTTCTTGTAGTTCTTCCATGGTTCCTAGTTTTGTGATCAACCTTCAGTTTTTAGCAATCTATATCCTGTTTTAATACTGCATTGTCATCAATAGTGTAAATGTTTAAAATCTAATTAATTTAAATTTGTATCATTGATCACCATGAGTCAGGGCAAGATATCCAATAACCCTGTTACGCCATGTGCACTGACTGACATAAGACCGAGCAAATAGAACCAGTTTATCATCTTGTCTAAAACAAATGTAGAGTTGTTTGACAGCATTCTGCGGCCAGCAGACATACTTTCAAGATGTTAAATGTGCAACACTATATCTAAATACAACCTGAAGATGTAAAACTAAAACTTTGTCACAACCATGATATCAGTCTTGATGCCTTTTTATTGTAATATTGATTTATAGATGAAAAAAGACAAATGAAATACATGTAGTTTTCTTTTGTATGTTTTCTCCAGGCCAGATGTCGTCTTCGCTTGCAGCGGTGTCCGTTTTCTTGAATAATTTTTTAGCCTACTGGTGCATGTTTTATGTACTGCTGTTTAACGTGACGTACGCTAGCTGGTGCATGTTTTACGTACTACTGTTTACCGTGACGTACGCTAGCTGGTGCATGTTTTATGTACTGCTGTTTAACGTGACGTACGCTAGCTGGTGCATGTTTTATGTACTGCTGTTTAACGTGACGTACGCTAGCTGGTGCATGTTTTATGTAATGCTGTTTAACGTAACGTACGCTTACTGGTGCATGTTTTATGTAATGATGCTTAACGTGACGTACGCTAGCTGGTGCGTGTTGTACGTACTACTGTTTACCGTGACGTACGCTAGCTGGTGCGTGTTGTACGTACTACTGTTTACCGTGACGTACGCTAGCTGGTGCATGTTTAACGTGACAAGAATAGATATTTAACATATTTACATATGATACAAATCACGAATCGTGGAAGAGGTTCCTCTGTCGTACAGACCCTGAAGCAAATATATCCAAGAAAGCCCTTGCAACTCTAGAAAATGTGGCAAGTCTAGATTCCCTTAGCTTCTGAAACTGAAGAAAGTCTCAGGGCTCTGTCTCATCATATTATTAGTTTTTAACTATGAACATTTTTCAGTAAAATATGTTCATTTCAGAGACCAGCTGTAAGTCTAGGAAGAGGTAGACACGTCGTGTGTTGATACCATTTAAGTAGGGTATATCGAAAGTGTCACTGGACGTTTGCGGATGGCACTGTACGGCGACACACATGCCATGTAATTTGTTATGATGAAGATCACCTGAAAGAGATGTTATGTATTACGTTTTTTTTCTGAAGGGTTAAAGTGAGACAAGAAAAACTTTCGCTCACAAAAAGAATGTCCAATTAGCAAGATCCTGAAGGATCATAAGCCTGCTTCAGAATTCCTTTCCAGTCTCAAAAACTTGTTTTGTAAAAGGGCTAATCGATACTCTAACGCTAAGGGTGTCACTTCAAGGACGGAACTTTAAATACCGACAGATCATCTTCCTTCGAACTATATAAAATGAGGGTTCGATCATATTTATGAAACAGGTAATTACGGGGAGACACCTCTTGAGGGACACAGCTTGCTTAGACAAAAAAACGATCTTTCTGTTAAAATAAAACGGCGCTGTCTGGCACATAATGTAGCTTTGCTTATGTGTGGTTGCTGACGTATTCCCATGGATGAAACATGAAGTACATAATTGTAGCCATATCCGTTTTAATCTTACCTTCGTGTAAAATACTATAATTTCACTGGTCAATGAAGCACTGAAGCAAGTTTCATGTGATCCTTCACCTGAGGATTACAATTGGTAAAATCTATTACCTACTGCCATGGTAACCGCCAAACCGAGATGCTATATGCTAATAACCGTGCAAGTGCAAGGGGTTCGAAAACCTTTCGACTCTCTTTTTACCGACTTTGTCTGCTTTATTAAACTATTTTACACACTTACTCCTTTGCACACTGAACGTAAAGATAACAACCTTTTTATTGCAATTTTATACTTGTCATAAGATGTTTCACAAATTTAAGAAAGGAGGAGGCGCCATTTTGTTTACGTGTCATCTTGTCAGTTGCTAGCTTAGCGATCTTCAAAATAGAAGAAAGAATGTAACATGCATAAGATATACAAAATAAATGCGTTGTAAAAGTCTCCTTCGGGTAACACGGTCTCATGTACGCCTCTTTGTAGCAGCAGCAGCCCTCGCCTTCAGGCCAGGAACATGAAGAAATGGATTCGGGGTTCAGTACTGGGGATTCGAATCCCGAATCTGAAGAAAATCTTCAGATTCGGGATTCAAATTCTGAATATGAATTTCTGTTCACATTCCGGATTTTTCTTTTCTAGATTCAGCACAGTGCGTGCGTGCGTGTGTGTGTAAGTGAGTGAGTTTAGTGTTACGACGCACTCAGTAATATTCCAGATATATGGCGGCGGTGTGTAAATAATCGAATCTGGACCAGACAATACTGTGCTCAAAAACACGAGCATCGATCTGCGCAATTGGGAACCGATGGCATGTGTCAAACAAGTCAGCGAGCCTGACCACCCGATCTCGTTAGTCGCTCCTTACGACAAGCGTTGTCGCCTTTCATGGCAAGCATGGGTTGTTGAAGGCCTATTCTACCCCTGGACCTTCACAGGTCTGTCTGTCTGCCCGTCCGTCCGTCCGTCCGTCCGTGTATATGTGTGTGTGTGTGTGTGTGTGTGTGTGTGTGTGTGTGTGTGTGTGTGTGTGTGTGTGTGTGTGTGTGTGATCTGGTTAGAAATTACTCTGATTCCTTAATCCAGAATCGAGAATCCGTTTCTAACTTCATGTTGCTCTTCCGGCCCGGGTGGCGTAATATTGTACACGCGAGAGAAGCATACAAGCATCAACTGTGAGTGGTTGTGCATGTCGTGGTGTACACATAGTTAAATTGTTCCGGCCATTGTGTATCAGACAAGAAAAGAGCTTCTAGATAAGAATTTACTCAACGTTTAATAACTCACTCAGCCATGTGGTGTTTTGTAAATGGTCATGTGACCCAGTGTCTGATATTGTGAAGAATCCTCACGGACTCACGGTAGGTGTAGGATGACATGCTTTCAGTCAGCTGATCATGCCGAGCCATATGATCCACGGGCAGGATAGGTTGCAGGGGGTTCATTCTAAATGAATAAAATCACATCGTTATCTTATATCTGATGACAAATTGATGACCCCAAGCACAACTTGTGACAGCAGCACTTCCAGTATACTGGCCATCCACAATATCCTATTGGCCAACCATTTGCATGTCATCGGCATGGGAATTACATTAACGCTGGGAGTGTACATGTTCTCTATTGTATCCCCAGCCAACAATGCAGTTTCATCGTAAGCTTTAATGTTGTAACGTCATATGCCTCTTCATGTGGTGTTTGAGGTCTCCTGGGACTGTCTATCATGGCAGATAAATATGTATAGTTTAGTAGCGGACGCAGTCATGGCGGTAGTTGCAGTCTGCTTGTCAAAATGTGCTTTTATTACTCTGGAAGACAACGTTTATTCATGTATGTTATCCTTAATCTTCTCCGTCTTCCCTTTTTATCAACGTATCTTTTCTTTGAACTTGAAGTTTAGGTTCGCTTTCTTAGCATCAATCTTCTGATTGTCTCCAAGTGTTATGAGCACCCCATGAAGCAGCGCACATTGGGTTTATTGAAGAGTCTGGATCGTCCATTGTGATCTCAATTATCTTTTCTATATTGAAGAGACGACAGGATATTCCACTAACTTAAAGGGACACGTATACTGTTTTGTCTCAAATTATCGCCATATTTTACAGATATCAAAAGCCCACTAGGATGCATTACCACAGTAACTCATTTATTGGTCTCATTTTGCATGCAAAAAAAGAAGATTCAGTTTAGCTGACATGTGCTCGAGCGTGAATGAAAGTGGGTCAGTTGGGCATGAAATATCCAAAATGAATGAATGTCGACTTCATTGTTCAATACCAAAACTGTATATATGGTAGTGGTACTACTTGGTATCTCGAATTACATTGAATCACACACGATGCACAGAAATTACCAATGTTTTGCGATTGCAAATCGATGAAAGGGAGATAACTCTAAATCTGGTTTTCTTATGTCTCTTCAAAATCCAGCGATGGCTACGCAAAGGTTTGCTTCACATTCCAATAGATAAATTTTCACTATATGTAAAATATTGATGTTGAATACTAAAAAGGGAAATTACACCGCGGTCGCTTAACTAATACAATACCTGCGGGAAAACAGCAAGATGCAAGATTCGAATTATTGATTCACACAGGTTGACTGAAGTGTACGATCCGTTACCCATTCTTCAAACAGATCAAAATTCACATTGAGGTGTTCGGTAAGAGAAATCCGTTCTTCAATGGACCCTCGGGGCCATTGGCTGACGTACCCTGGATGCTGTTTTATGTTCCCATAAACCCACATCTAGGTTCATCAAGTCATGTTCCCCTCGTGACCAGTGAACACTTTATTATATTTTCCTGTATGTGCCCATTCTAATTGGCCTGTACATTGGTTTACACAGAATACCAGAACGCATGATATGTACGATTCTTAAGAGTGTGCATATTGGAAATGTCTGCATTAGCGCATAGTGCACGGCCACTTTAAAACGTCGGCCCTGCTCGTCTCTACCATCTTGACTGTTATTAAATGACGGGTGAGAGATATGGTTAATGACGTGCCCTAATGTCAAGTCAGCATGTTTTCCTCAGATGTAATCGTATGTTTGACTTGCAGATGGAATGTGTATAGGGGTCCTGCAATAGAGATCAGTAAACACTCAGATAAAGATGAGACATTCTGCAGTGTCAGGGACATTTCCGCGAAGAGATTGCACTGTTACGACACCCTTCGTGCTACTATACGATCGCTTTGTCGCCTCTTGAAAATATGAAAGATTCATTTTTGCGCCATGTGTGTGAAGTTCCATGAATCGCCAAACTATATAGTGACATGTGCCAAGATAACATTGAGTGGTGGTACAGTCCCCATTTGGTGCCTATGTTGAGGAGCTGGGATGTGAAGTGTAGCAACTGCACAGTGGTTCAACCGCAGAAAACGAAACCTGCTTTATATAATTCCTCAAATAGGGAAAATGCTACACTTAAGAAGCCTTCAATTAGCTTTTCTAGACCTCCTGTAATTTCTGCAGCTGATGATACACCAGGAAAACAATCCTGTTGCTTTTTTCAAATTTTCTTTTGTGTTATTGCTGGAGGTGTCCATTACTTAATGAAAGTAGACCCTGTTCGTTGCTGATAGACAGTAAAACTGACCAAAAACTCCACAACTTTGCTCGCTGCGAAGTAGTTATCTTCTACGCCTCTAGTTATTTCAACTCAGAAGATTGTAAATACCGACAAAAGCACTGTCGGGGACAAGAAATGTTTTCTCTATGGTCCAAGTAAACTTGGAATCGCAAATGAATTGGCAGATCAGGTTGTGACTCAAGCCAAGCACTTCATATGCAAACGGGATGATGCAGCCATTACATCTCTCAAAACTCCTTCAAAAACATATAGGAACATATGACCTAAACATATTTAGATACTGAATAGAATACGTACATTGCAAACCTGCTTTGACGTCACAAATGACAGCGGTTTGGGCTTGGTGCACAGCATTCAACAGTCGCGTTATATGCCATGAATGTTGGGAAGATGATCACAGTTCTGATAGCAAACGTACAAAATTCTGAATGTGCTAATCAGATGCTTCCGTTCAGGCTAAATCACGTCTAATGTCCGTCGTTGCAGTGTAATATCCCTTCACTCAAATTCGAAGTCTTTCAAACTAATGCATATAACAAAAACCATTTTCCTCATCGTAATGAATGCCAGAGTAATAAATCTGACATTTCTTACAGACTTGACAAACCTGTGGCTGAATATCCCTCCTTTTCTAATTATGTACATAAATTAAAAAAATAGATTAAACAGTAAAAACAGAAACATATTAACGTTAATTCAGAACATGAAGATTACACTGAATTATCTTCTATCCATGAAACCCATGTTGCCCTTGGGCAAGTTCCTGATACTGCTGCAGGAGCTTATTACTTCTGCTATCAGCTCCTGAAGCACTTACAGGATCATGGCATGAAGCGGTAGTAGTTCCTATCCCAAATGCTGGAGGTGATTATACTGATCCTTCCAATTATAGCATTAACCAGCTGCTTTTACAAAGTCATGGCATGCATGATCAACAAAACACTGATATGGCACATGAAATTTAATAATCTGAAAATTAATATTCAGTGTAGACTTTGGAAACATGGAAGTTCAGTTGACCATTTAGTCCAATTAGAATCACACGATCTTAATGCAGTTATTAAATGACTATCTTTTTCGATATCGAAAATGCATACTCCACTTGACGGAAACATGGGACTTTGCAATGTGGGTGTGTTCATATCCATTTCTTTTACCGACTGACAGTTTCAGGTCCCCTTGAATCCTTACCTGTCTGATAATTGTATTTAGAATCAAGGTGTGCCACAATACAGTATTGTTTAAGAGTAAAATAATGAGCCTCACTTGTTGTGAAAGGTGTCACGTGGTCAGTAGACGATTTAGTATGAATACTATCAAAAGCCAGCTAGAATTATGACTATATAGCATTGAAAATAGTCTTTAGAATTTTCACATTTAATAACAATTCTTATCATTTTTTATAGAAAATACAAATTTTGCCGTCACACAGGAGTGATTTTAGATGTCATTCTCGTTGATTTTGCAAAGGAGAACATTTCTTGAGTGTTAATTTTGAGAGCGACTGAATTGTCTTACGACATGTCAAATACGAAAAATGCCAATGCTTGAAACCCTTCAACTTGATTAAAGTTATTCGAAATTCAAAGTCTAGAGGGGACCACAAACACCATTCCGTTCTACATTATTGCTCGTCTATGGCGGCTCCTTGGAAAGTAATGTTAGTGGAAACAATCCATCATCATGGCCTGAGGCTTTGATTTGGTGCCTTTGGAACCTTTCCCATTAAGTCTGTATGAGGAGGTTGATGGGGGTGAGGTGAAATGGTGTTTAACGTCGAACATACGAATATTTCGCTCAAATGACAACGTGCGTGCGTGTGTATGTGTGGCTGCTTGTACTGGCACAGACTTAACTAGTTTTATAGCGCTAGCTCACTGAATTACAACACTTAGAGACATTACGCTGACTGCTTAAAATTTACCTATCCATAATATCAAATCAAGTCAGATGTTTTAGAAATTTCTGAAGCCACAGGTCGGTCTGACGTTTAACAAAACTAAAGAATCTTGTGAAAGCTAGCTGATGTATCGTCAACATAGTTGGGCCATCAGTTAAGGAAACAAGAACATTTACAACAGATCACACAATAGCTATTACAAGGGGACGGCTTTGGGTTCTGAAGATCCAGTTTTCAACCGATCCCAATACAGTCGTCAATCACCGAGAGGTGTCCAATGTGCTTCATACCCAAAGGGCACGGCACCAAAAAACACCAGGCCACCCAAGCCACCACTGTCATCTACTTTCTTCCATATGTCCTCAATGCCGCGTGATATAGCCACAGTTGGGTCTGATTGATGGCGGCCCTGAAGATCACTGAGGGAGGAAAGATTTGTCAGTGGCATTTCCAAGGAGATTGCTCTTTTCGTGAAGACAGCGCCGTAAATATCGTAACAGTAGATATTCCATGTCATAGTGGACAATAGTCGCTGCCGTCCCATCCGTGAGGTGTATCCTACTTGTCCCAGTGAGGGTTCTTTACTGCAGTCAGTATGTCTGTATGTTGATGGAAAGGACAAGAGTCGCATCACCCCATTCACTGATGTGTCCATATACATCAGTGAATGGGGTGATGGGATTCTAGTCCCATCACTGATGTGTATCACTATATATTTGCCAGCCAATTATATATGTTCATAACTGCACATTTTGGTCTGAGATGTTCGGGCGCCTATCTGAAGAAAGGCTGTACCATAGAAGAGCCTCCTTTATCATAAAGTTTCGGTGGTAATTGACATTCTGGTCATATACGACCGTTGCATATCAGTTTCTGAGCGAGTTATAGGTGACAGCATTGTACAGACACGTTTTGTGTTTCCAAGTTCTCCGCATTTCCTGCTTTAGCAGGAGAGACTCGATTGACGGTATCCACCAAAGTCGGATTACATGTGTTCTCTGAGGCCTTTTTAATGTCAAGAATAAATGATTCCTTTCTAAAACTTTTGAATTTTGTACGACTGCAGTGTGTAAACCGTTCTATCGATTGCCATGGTTCTGGGTTACAGAAAAGCAAAGATCATGAACTTCACACTTTTGTCATTGATTGCTTTTACATAATCTCTATCAAAGTTCATGGTCCAGATACCGGAGAATTTGGAAATGTAAAGACATAATCTCAAGCAGACTGTGAACCTATCCGGGCGGATGTTCGGAATTCAGTGTTCAACGTTCAAACTTTATTCCGTATAAAGGCCATAGGCAGAAAACTCACAGAATCATAATGATCGTGACAAAACCGGGATCAACATTCCACCTGTCGCTGTCTGCAGACGTAGTGACATTATGCGTTGTTGCAAGATCAGTGACGAAAAGAACAGTCTTGCTTGACGAACAAGTTGCCAATGAGAGTAAACAGAGAAGTCTAGTTTGATGAACTATTAGCCAATGAGTGTAAACAGAGAAGTCTTACTTGACGAACAATTAGCCCGAGTGAAATGCCGAGGTCGAGTCGGTATGTCTGGACATTCCCCAAAGAAGAAGCCTATCTGAGTATTTTCTATAGGGCAGGAAATAGCAATTCAGAGAAGATCACCTGATATTTCCCTTACGCATTCCGACAGCATTCATGATAAACTGGCTTGAGATGTATATTAATATTTCATGCCAACATCAAAAGCTTTACGAACATTTATGTATTTGGGGAAACACCTGTAAATTGGGATGCCTAACGGTCGTGTCTTACATATCTTGGACCTATTGTATTTCCAACAAGACAATCAATGCGTTGAAAGGGCTGATGAAGTAGATGTAAACTCCAGAGATATAAACGGTGCAGTAGTAACCATCTGTTACACTGATACAATAAGTTTACCTTTGGTGTAAGTCTGTGACTTCATTGTGACAGGGTGCAAAGGGTGAGCTTTATGTTAGTATAGAATTGAAATGGAATGTCTTGAAACTCCAATGCAGATGCGAAGTATATATGTAACGTGTCTGAAGAGAAGGAACTAACTCTCAATGGGTCTGCTCTGTCGAACTCATCAGTCAGTAAACATTGTGGAAGGTTTTTCATTCATTCATTCATTCATTCATTCATTCATTTGTGGGATGTATCTGACGACAACGTGGGACAACTCAGCATCGTCACTTGAAATATCTTAGACGAACAAGGAGTCCAGTTCAAGAGTAAGGAATTCGTATTTTAGAAATTACTTCCATTACTGGGAAGACATTTATGAGAGAAATTGGTCAACAGGCACACAGGCAAGAAATTCCAAAAATATTCTTTACGAAATGTCATTATGGACGCACACAGAAGCATGAGAGGGTATGTAAGTCTTTAAACGTTCATGTACCTACATGGACGTAGGTAGCAAAGGTACTGTAAGTCCCTATGGTCCCGAGTGTGGTGATCGAACTTCAGTTGTTGGGGATCAATGGCCTATTTTTATATTGTGCTGTCATTTATGACAAAAATGTTTTAGATGTTATTACTAGTTTTACAAGTATACCTGTGATATTTTTGTTAGTTTACTGTCCTTCGTTGACTGGACTGTATAAACTTTTATTATAATCTTTTATTATTGTTAATCTGTACATTGTTTTAGTCTCGATATATGCCAAAGTGACTTTAAATTCTAACTCACTCACTATATGAGAGAATAATAATTTTCGCTGCAAAGTAAATATAACAAAATGCTTTACACAGATTAAATGACTCCCCATTCATCAGAGGATACACATCATCGACAGGATGGCAAAGACCACTGTTACCTGTGGCAAAATCTTTACATCAGAGTGGAACCACATTTTGTTGAACGACATCAGAAAAACATGACTGGCCTTGAGGACCGAGTGTCTCTTGTCCCTGTACTGCAGTCAATTACTGCGGCTCTGTGAGGCATGCGTATTAAATGGCACCTTGTGATGGCGGTGATCCGTTCTTTAGACGAGCAACTAATATCAAGATAGCCCGTGGTAAAGGTGGAAACAATGGTGTAATTCTTTCATCGTCTTCAGCAAAGATTACAATGACACCGACAAATCGGTGGCATTCAGTTTCCAGAAGCTGGAGGGAAGAGAGCCTGTGAATAACAGATGCGACACGGCAATAGTTTGTCCTTTTGGAGATGAGGATCAGGAGGCGGCATACAGATATGAAACTGATAACAAAAACTTATTGCAATTTCGCTGAAGTGAATATTATACAAAAATACTAAATACTCAACCTTCAACATATATAATACTCCAACGATCAATAGTCTCCCAGTACATGTGTGTTTATTGTTTATTTAGTGAAAATACTGTAAAACGTAACACTCATTACTGAA
Source organism: Haliotis asinina (assembly GCF_037392515.1). NCBI lineage: Eukaryota > Metazoa > Mollusca > Gastropoda > Lepetellida > Haliotidae > Haliotis > Haliotis asinina. The sequence goes on along the minus strand of NC_090295.1, from coordinate 5,957,746 downwards.
AGAAGACACGGTACATATAGGATTCTTTGTAAACAGATATTGCCCTGAAAGTCTCTGTCAAACAGCTGATATTCTGTAAACAGCCGTGGCAATGTAAACAGGTGCATATTTGGATATTACGTGCTACTTTGTTAGAGATGACGCATAACCAATTCTAAATACTACAATAAATTCCTTCAGTAATTTGCGTGATGGTACGAGGTCAGTCGATGAGAAGGAAAGACTGTTCTTCTCAATTTGTCCAACTTACACATGTCTGGACAGATCCTCGGGTTTAGTATTTATTATTATCAATGTACAGGTTAGGATAGAAATGCAGCAGTGAGGTTTTGGGTGACCCTGGCACAGTCAGACTGGTAAAGCTCATCATCAGCCCAGGGCCTTCGCCCCCTCTACACGTAACCCAGACAGCGAATGGAACTTCTCCCAGGAAATACTACCTAGTCGAACACACCAAAAACTTTCCGGAGAATATGGATTGCTGTTCTGTTCCACTCACTGCATGTACACACGATGCAATGGTTTCTCAGACAGCTTCTCCACAAAGGACCGAGTCTGGGCAGACTTGGTAAAGGACTTCACCTGGTTTACTCCCATCACTGTGGAAAAAAATAGCTGTGGAATTAGTTGCCTTCGTCGTGAGTCTTGACGTGCATCACCAGAGGACATCCGACAAATAAATATGTGCAAAAGTACACGATAAAATCCTATCATGAAGAACCTCCACATTAATCAAACCCCGGCCTCCAGAATTGATTGGCATATATAAACGATTAAGAGAGGAACGAGGGTGGTGTGCTCTGTCATCAGACATGATCCTTCTGGTCAGGCGATCAAGACCCTGGATGTCCTGTTTTGTCCAATCAACTACTCCAAAGGAATAGGAGAGGACTGGCACAACAAAAGTATTGGTGACTTTGACCTTGTTTCGAGCATTTAGCTCTGAGCTCCAGATTTTCTTTAAACGAGATTTATACTAGCCTCGAAGTTTATCTTTAATCTGGGCATTCTGGAGCTTGTCTCGAACTTGCATTCCAAGACAGGTGTATGCCTGATCTTCCAAAAGACGCTCAATAACTCCTCCCCCTTGTAACGTGACCGATCCATCATTAGTTACCTTGCCACGTTTCAAATGAAGAGTATTACATATGTCGAGTCCAAATGTCCTATTATTATTGCTATTATTAAGGGTTTTTTCCTGTATGGTTTCATCTGATCTGATAATTAGTTACAATTCGAAGCACAACATTAGGATGTTCAAAAAGAAAAATACCTTCAGGAGACCAAGGTCGAGTTGACACCAGACACAGACGAAAAGTCACATTGACCTCCCATGTGTGCATATATGAAACATTCGGCATAGAGCACTACTGTGAAGCACATTAAATGACACGTTATACATACAGGAGCTACAGATGATAAAGGGTGATTTTGTTAGATGCTCAGATAACGGCTTGGGTTTAACATAAATTTCACTTTAAATGTCAGTAACATGTTTTTTACAATTGTAAACGAGAGAAAACTCTTAACACGGACCCATGTATTATTACTCTTTTGCGAAACAAGAAGAGATACATAATTGTCAGACAGACAGTAAGATTTTATTGATGTATGGTCCGGAGGCCAACACTTCAATATAAATATCTTGTAATGTGCACAGTGACACCACTGCCATGCAATATGACTTAAATAGCATACTATTGATGGGCAATGTTAAGTGAAATATACAGTCATGGCTGGTTTGATCTATTGCGATTCATACGGCATAGCAATAAGGTTAACTGGTACAGCAGTTGTACGTCATTTGTTGTTAAAACAACAATAAACTGTTATTTTGGTGATTGTCTACATTGATATAAAGATAAGTATTTACATCTTCAACGTGAATATTGAGGACATTCTAAAAATATGTGGCATTTATCCTCTGTGAGGTTACAATAATCACAAGTCCTAATTAATCGTATGTGTGTTTAGAAAATCTTGCAGTTTTTATCTTAAAATCATGTCCAGTACATCTGAACATAGTTACAATTCTGCGTAGATGGATAGATGTTAGAGATGATAGATCTAATTCCGGTTTGATAAGAGATTTACACTCAGCATAATAACTAATCCTACTTTAAGAACGGACGTCAAGCAACCATTCCTGCAGGTGTATATCTTTATATTGTTGTTTGAACACTTTTGGAAAAGAATCCTTGACCCCAACAATGTGTGCGATCTATACATGGCTACTGACACATTCATGAGACCCAGTTACTATCGCCCGTACCATCTATATTTTTTAGATGTTCATAACTTGTTTCTGGATATTCTGGAGTTTACTTGAGTATTCGTATCCAAGACGATAGTACTTGGCAACTTTCTGCTGGTATGTTTTTATTAACAGCTTTATATTCACGTTTCAAAATGAATTTACAGAATTTAGCATGAACATTTTCTGTATTCGTGTTACGTTTAATCCCCACATTTCTGGGCCACATTTAAAAAATGGCTAGATTTTTCCATAAAACAATTTGTGTAAAGATTCAACAGGAACATTCTTATATTTACTGATAAACTCTTCACATCGTGTAGTGCTCATTCTGCCTACATTACATGTGTCTCACAAGCTTTTGAGAAACTGTTTCCATGAGAACACAATTCCTAGATACTCATATTATGGTATAACCTCTAAACTGATTATCTCCAATACGTCATTTTTCGCAGTTAGCATTTTACCGGAGTCCACAAATATAGCTATGTCATCCGCGAACAAAAATACCGTTATTGTTTCATTAATGGAAAAGCCACTTGTTTCAATTGCTAATTGTTCTTTTACAGGTTCTTCTATAAATAATAAGAATAGTATTTGTGACCAAAAGAATCGAATGCCTTACGGAAATCCACAAATGCGCAATCAAAATGTCCTTCCTTCTGACGCAAACGTTTGTGTACATGACTCTTCCAGGTAAAAATAGCAAGAGTTGGGTGTTTTTCTCTGAGACCTGTTTCATGCTTTGATCTTAATTGTCGACTCGAGATCCCGAATTTCATGCGGTTATGTATAACAGTGGTAGATATCTTTTTAAAGTAATTAGCAGGGCTATATCCCTATAAGAAAAACAAGATTTATGGATGTCATCTTCTTTACTGTTAATAACACGCCGTTTCGGAGTGTATGCTTACTCCTTCATGGTGAATACTAGGCTTTACGATGAAGAATCAAGCATGCACTCCGAAACAATAACGAAGTTTACATTCATAATTCTCACTTCTAAATGCCCTTCGACGACTTGTGAAATGGTACTATTAAGTCAATATTTGAAGAATCGGGGAACAGAGCTGTCTCCAAAACATAATTAAACAAACAGCTTATTTGAACACTTCTTTGACTACTTTTACGGGAATGCCATCTTCACCTGGAGATTTCCTATCATTCAGACAGTTAATGGCACAAAGAATCTCATTATCAGTGATACCACTACCAAGTGCACCCATCACATTCATGGGCATTATGAGATCAATTATGAGTTAGGCATTATATATATAGCATATAAGTAATATACATGTTTGCCAAAATAGTTCTCTCCATTTACGGTTTCATTATGAGGAAGTTCCTTAAAATAGTTACGCAAATCATCAGCTGTTACTTTTTGGTCTGCGTTAACGTCGGTATAGAAACAATATCGTTTAACTGATTTCAAAAAACATCGCAATCTTTCTTCTTGACAGCATGAACTATTTTACTGTAATGTGTCATGTTATGTTCTTACGTTAACGTGACGGGCAACTGATCTAAGTCAGATCTATATAAAACGCCGGAGTTTTCAAAATACTTATAGAGACAGGTTGATACCATACTGTACATAATTACCTTCTTTAGTTATAATAGGAATCTGACAGAAGAATCAGACGCTCCATTTGTACTTAATAGGACAATAAACTTAAGTGTACAGTGAAAGTATCACTGGATGTGTTTGGTTGGCACTGTAAGGTGACACACATGCCATGGTTTTAGTTTGATGAAGTCTTGGAGGTTTCAGTTGACACGAAAAATGTGTCTTATTAGCACGGTCCTTGAGGAATTAGGGGCCTGCTTCAAAATCTGGTCCCAGTCTCAAAACATGTTTTCTTAAGGAACTAGTCGATAATCAAAGTCCCGAGGTGTCACTTCAAAACTACTCCTTGAACAGTGAAAGATCGTCTTCCAACAAACCATATAGAAATGGGCGTTGGATCGTGTTCGTGAACCAGTAAGTTATGGCAAAAAACATCTTAAGGTACTTATCGACTTAGAGAAAGACGGTCTCTGCATTAAAAGTTTTGTATGGCGGTTCAAAGAGATTCTTGAAACACGTCATTGTTACCTCCCTAGGTACTGTGTATATATGCTATATATGGTAGATTATATGCATATGCGGCCAGAGAACAGTTGTACGGTTGGTTACAATATATTCCTCTATATGGAGAGACCACATTTAAATTGTACACATTCAAACATCGAAATCACAAATATTACTTCGGTGTCAGTAGTAATTGTCGTAGTCTTTTATACGCCAGTGGTGGACACCGCAGTATGTGTGTTGAAATGTGGATTTAATTAAGCAGACATTTTATATTTCATTTACATTGGTCATACTCGATTACGCCTTTCGTTAACATTTGGCTGGGCTTGAATTAGCTGTACTGTTTTCAGCAGCACTCAGCCGGTTGTCTTGTTAAGAGTATCTCAGGAACCCAAACAAGTTGGCATAATCGTTGACTCTAAATTCCACATGGAACGATCTCAATATTCGTTTCCGCAAACATATAGAGGCAAGTACACCATCACCTCTGACATTATTAACATATCAAGAAGAGACATGAAAAACAGCAACGTTAAGAGTCCAAAGTACTTCAAAATGCCCAGATTACTATCCACTTCATGCCAGGTCATCTATGTAATTAGCAAAGATATGAAAATCATGACAAGAAAGATTGAACACTTTTGGAATTGGATACATTTATTGGTTGATGCACTGCAGTCGGAACATCAACAAGTACCAATTACTCTGCACATGTGTGACAGAAACAGGTCAGTTGACATCTGATCACGAACATACATAAACGTATTCGTCAAAGTGTCATATTAGAAGTATGATATAAACCCATTTACATCTGCCCATATTTGAACGGTATTATTTGCCGTTCCAAACTTACTATGTGCATGGGTGTAAAATGCACACAAGACGCCTAATCAAAGGTTCAGTATTCAGTCAAGCAATCTCTTCAAAACCATTACTAGTTCATGCAAAGCAAATCACGCCACGATGCTGAGCACCAAAGTTGTTGAAATAAGATCAACGTTCTTAATCTTAACGTACAATGGGATTGCCAGGTAATATGACAACGATTAATTTCCGTTAATCGTTATTGTAAATTTGACATGCCCGATAATCTACTTCAAAGGTGTGTAATGATGACATCCAATCTTTTATCAGCTCAACGTCAAATCACAGCGTTCACCAACTGTGGCATTCAACTTGGAAATGTATTAGTGCTATCTGATTTTCTGTTTATAGTCAAACCTCAAAACACCTTAGTGACTTGATTGCATAGTTAGATTAAGCCTTCATTCTGGTGATTAACACGTGTTATGTTCTCCAAACTTCATAACATTTCCAGGCTAGTTGTACGTAACCAGCGTAACGCTAAAAATGAAGGTGTACCAAGAACATACGTGTACATGTACTAAGGTCCAGTGAAATGCTGTGAATGGAGGACCGTTACATGGGCTCACTTTTCATGGATCAAATTATGAAGGGCTTCTGTACTTAGGTTGCTGTTGTCAGCAAAAATAATTAAGAGATATTTATAAGATTGTAAAACAGGGATGTTTTATAGGTGTAATGAATATATGTTTGAACTGTAGATGGGACGTGTAAATGTGGTTCTGTGATTCAGTAAGTAAAAACACTTCTTTTATAGGGCAATCTGCAACGTGTATACTTCCCAAAAGCGATAGCAGATCCACAATTATCGTAAATCTGTCTGAAAATTTGGGAGTTTCGACTACCTTTGTGCTGTAAGTATTTGTGAATCGAGCCACTGGAAAACAAGCATATCAGACAATGAAAGACATGAAAGTTGACATTGTCTAATTGTGAGTTGGTTTCTAAACAATAGACACATGTGAACATAAGTGTATATTCATATGGATACCGTAAGCTTACGTTTATGTGCTGAGTGCAAGTGGATCAAACAGTCACACGGTGTTAATGATTACTGTCTTCCGTACGCAGACTTAATCATTTACGCCTGTTACATGAAGTTCGTTGTACATGGCACCAAACGCATGCCGAAAGACCATTCATTTTTATATGTAAACTCTTTTGTCTTAGATCGGGTGAATGTACGCCTCCTTTCTCACGCTTTTAACTGTGGAACAAGGGCACCTGGTAGTGGTATACAGTCTCGAACTGTTACCTCGAGGCCTAGGGCAGTGAGCATCTATATCCAAGGTATCTGGATTGTCCTGGAAGATCGTCAAACTATTTTACACACAAAAGAATATTTTCTCGAAGGTTGTGTAAAAGGGAGTGTACATATGCCATGGCTTATCTCAAAACTCTGTCACAATTATGTGGGCTTCATTGATAACTAATTGTGGTGTTTTCGTGAACTATCTAACCAAGGTTTTGATGAAACGTGGACAATGACATGAACATCAACAAGTGACAATTGGTGATCTGCAGTTAGGATGTGTTCGAACAGAGCGGGCTCATGAATGAAATTTAGCGCTTTGTGATGTCATATTTACGTGCATGCAAATGTAGACTACCTAACAATAATATTCACATTATAGGCACATCACGTTGTATTAATGTTTTAAAACAATAGAAGGATACGAGTGTGTTACCATTAAAAGATAAACTATGCTTTGTAACTTCACATCTATCCATGAAGTGTAATGTTCAATATGTGCCTAGACCATCAACAGTGATAAAAATTTGTGTCGATTTATCTTCCTGGTTGGGTCTCTGTCTGTGTGTCCGTCTCTTTGTCTCCTTGTGTTTCTCCTTATAGAACCATTGGTTTGTTTTGTTTTTGTTTGGTTGGTTGGTTGTTTTGGGGGGTTGTTTTTATTTGTTTGGTTTTTTTTGTTTGTTTGCCAGTCCCACTGGCCGTCTCTCTGTCTCTCTTCCGGGTTACCCCTGCCTTTGGACTCACTGTCCATGTTTTTGTCTCCTGCCTGTTTACCTGTGTGTCTCATTGTCTCGGTTTCCTCCAGTCTTGGCTGCAGTACACGTTCGTTAATAACACCACGTCAGCATCTTAGATCACTCGGAGCGTCTCAATTTTTACTGCTGTGAAAAGCATAAGGTGATGGAACGCACGACAAGAACGCGAGGGACATCACGATTTGCAAGTGCACTTGTGAACGAGAAGTTTTGTACGAAGTTCATATTATATGGATAATAATATGATACTGTGCTGCTATTTTGTATTAACCTTATTTCCTTCCATCCCCCATTTCCTAGTGAAGGACGCAAGTACTGTCGCTCTGTTATTCACTGTCACTCTTTCCCTCCAGCTATTGGAAATTAAATGCCACAGATTTCCCGGTGTCATGGTAATCCTTACCTCAGACGATGAGAGAATTACACTACTGTTGCCATCTTTACCACAGGGTATCTGGATATTAGTCGCTGTGACTTATAGTAGCTCCTTCAAGGAACGGATCATCGTCATCACAAGGTGCAATCTTCTGGGCAAGCCTCACAGAGCCGGAGTATTTGACTGCAATATAGGTACAAGAGCCACTCAGTCCTCAAGGCCAGTCATGTTTTTTTCCGATCTCGTTAAAAAATATGGTGTAATCCTTATGTAAAACTGTTGCCACAAGTCAAAATATTCTTATAATTTGTACGATCGGGATAATGATGTGGATCATCTGGTGACTGGGGAATCATTTGTGATCTCTGTAAAATACCATTTTACATTTACCTTATTGCAAATATACTTTGTGTCTTGCCAAGCCATAGATTTCCATAATAAATGCCAGTTACTAAAATGTCTACTCGGAACCTTCAATTTTCGAAACATACAAATGACATCGCCAGGTTGGATCAGACTTGTAATCGGTAGTCCCAGTATGGGATATGAGTGGTTTGTGTTTTCTTTACGAATCATGACAGAACATTTTCCCTCACTTGACTAATCCTTTCTCACGAAGGTGTTTATAAATAGGACTGTTTTCCACTAGTGCGCATGACTCTAGTGCTGATGTAGTTCAGTAGCAATCATGTAACAATCTTGTTTCTACTTGGCAGTACGCTGGATTGTGTGCACATATGTATCCTTTAGGAAAGTATCTAAATACTTGTGCAGGTCAATAAGCTACTCGTCTCCCTGGCTTTGGCTTAACATGTTCACCTGTATCGTCCAGCAAATGCTAAAGTTTGTGAACTTGAAACTTAACCCAGACAAGAGTTTCTGGAACAAAGGGTACATGACTTGGAAGTACAGAGTATGTCTGTGTCACCTATGTCAGTTCTGTCACCGATAACTCAGGCTCGCGTACAATAAACAAGCTGCCTTAAATGACCACACTGACCATTTGCTCCGGAAATTGCAGCTACAACGTTCAACGGAAGCTCACCCATGCTTCAGACTTTCTGCATACTGAAACCTGACAAGAGGCTCTTTAGTAAACAAAATCTCAGACGAAAATGTGCAATTGTGAACACAAATAATTGGCTGGCAAATACATAGACACTGATATCGGTGAAGCCGGTGATGCGACCTAGCCTCATCCATCAACATACAGACACATTGATTGCTGTAAAGAGCTCTCACTGGGACAAGTAGGATACACCTGATGGATGCAACGGGAATGACTATTGTGTTAGTAACACGGAATGTCTATATTTACATCATTTGTTTCAAACTTAGACATCTGTGCTTGGATAGGTAACTCGCGCTTTTTACGGACAAGTTTGTGTGTTCTGATCTCCCGTGGGGATCTTTAAAGCCCGGTACTAATAAAGTCCATCAGTGCTTATAATAGCTGTACTGAGGGCATATGGAAAACAGTCAACACATGGCAGTGGTCACTCGTTAGTTTTCCTTCTTGCGAGTGTGCTCGTCACCTGGCACTCCTTTGTATATAAGTAAACGGTAGGAGACACTAACAGGTTTAAAGTTTAATGCAGAATTAATGCCGTCTTAACAGTTTTCCAGTCATATCACGGTTTTTCACGGGTGGCTGTGTTGCAGGTGTCACACGATTACCAGCGTAGTGGCACTCAAGGGCGCAGGTTTGATGCTGACAAACACAGGGTAACAATCACGGGTTCCTGGCGTGCCCCAGAGACGCACCTCCGTACATCATTGTCGTACCGTAGACGACTGTGCCGCCCTAGCTGTCTGGTTTGGGCTTCAAACTCATGTGCCAGATCGCAGAGATATGCGATAGAGTTATCACCCTTGAAAAGTCTGTTATTTTAAAACTGGAATAGGGGCAGATCCCTTGAAAACAGTTATCGTGTGGAATGTAAAACATTTTTTTGTTTTCCTCGAATAGAGACTCGGTCAAAGACAAATGATTCACGCCATTAATCGATGTATGTATATCCAGTTTCTTAAACCAAATCGACCTTGTAGTAAGCGATGTTACCCATGTTTGGAATAAATATGTTGTGAAATGTCCTTTTTCATATTTGCACAGATTCTCGGAGCTGATTGGTCAAGTACACAAACATCAATTGGCGTTGGACGAGGGGACTATTTTTCTCTCATTCAGTTCAATCACAAATCCACATAATTCATCCCTATGTTCTTATGTGGTGCAATCTAATGTGTTCAACAATTAGAAAACAGGAACAACATCATTTCACATTACGTTCAACAAATCACGGAATTGAATTAACTGTGTTAATTCAGTTCCCGACTGAAATTCCAATATTCAGATTGTGATCGTAGCTAGAAACCTGTCTCTTGCGCCTGGATCGACAATACCTGGTTCAGGTTTGCCAGTATCTTTTTCGATTCCCTGAGTCCAAACACGGACCAAAGTGTAGATATCTTTGTAAACGGTAAGTTCGTATGTGACAATTAAATGCAAACACAATTAAAAACGCAATACTTACCGAAAATGCAGTTGAAACGTTTATAAAGTAAAACTGAATTGGCACAGGGAGGCTGGAAGAAATTAGGACTTGCAAACTAAACATTTCCTTTGCATGTTCTATTTCAGCATGCAAATCAGATGGTTGGGAATATAAACCGTCCTCACGGAATGGCATCTACGGTGGCATAGAGTGTGGTATGATCTATGACAGGATGTTTGTACTTTGCCAAACATGGAAGTTTGGTACTCAAACAAAAATCACAACTGAATACTGCGGTTGGAGTAAGTCAGCAGTTTTGTTTGTTTGTTTTTTGTTTGATCGAAAATAGCGACAATATTTTTACCTTGTAATTGAAAGATAACGTAAATTATGTTTCGTCCTTGTGAGTTTTTCTTTACTTACTACAGTGCTGAAAGTTGATTCCAAGGTTGAAACTTATTCAGTCATTAACAGGGAATCCGTTCCTACGGTCACGTGTCAAAAATAGGCACTCTGAGTATCCAGAATAAAAATATGCTGAGTATCCAGAATAAAAATAGGCCGAGTATCCAGAATAAAAATAGGTCGAGTATCCAGAATAAAAATAGGCTGAGTATCCAGAATAAAAATTATGTCCAAATAACAGTATGTCATTTTGTAACAAGAGAACTAATGTAAGATAACACTAGCATAAGCTACCCCTTTACTCCTTAGAAACAGCAAGTCTTACCACAATCGTCCCTACATGAGAGAAGGGACATCCCTGAAACCTGGAATGTAGCACATCCTAATTAGACGACGCTGTCCGCTATTTAGATAATGTATTACAAATCACCGCCACATACGCGTAACACTGGGCATGACAGAAGATAATAAACCTGCAGTGACGTCACTCTATTGTTCTCGCGAGACAATTTTTCATGTCATATCCCGAGTCCCCCGATGAAGGGGCATTACTTTACTATCGTCCAGCTGCCCCGGGATATTACTTCAGTATCGTCCCTCTGCCCCGGGATATTACTTCAGTATCGTCCCTCTGCCCCGGGATATTACTTCAGTATCGTCCCTCTGCCCTCGAACTTTGAATTATTACTTGTTTTGCAGATTTATATGATTTTGTATTGTCATCTCAGAATATGATCGTAAAATATGACATGATCGACAATTTCCAACATGCTTAGTGCCGACAACCGTTTTCGTACCCGCATCCCTACGCATACAAGCTTGGCGGTTTTATCCACTAGGCTTTGAAGGATCGATGTGAAGAAAGAGATTTTTTCTAGGTAGGAAATATGTGTTCCTCGCAAGATTAGTGCGGGCAACGCACGTGCAGAATACGGGTAGCGAGTGCAAGGAGAGCCGTCAGTTTCCAGTCTCATCCTACTTGATTTTCGTCAGTGAGTACCAAATATTGAAATGTCTGAAGTACATTTTCGGTCGGATAGGTAAAGCATGACCCGTTACCTACGACCCATGGGCATTTCCCTTGGGAAAACATCCTTACTTTTAGGTAATGCCCGTTGTTCATACTTTATCCTGTACATAGTGTATGGTTGAGAGAAGATACATTATGCATTGGCCAGTTTTACCATTTAACTTTGGAACCATCACTGAATGTGTTTGACTGACACTGTAAAGTGACATATCTGACAAGGAATAACTTGAACCAACTGCACCGGAAAGAGATATTAAATTCAACAAGATGAAAGTGAGACATGAAAACTACTCGCGAACGGAAATTATTTCTAATTAGCAAGATCATTAAGCGGTTGTAAGCCTGCTTCAGAACGTCTTCCCAACCACAAAAAAACATGTTTTGTGAAAGACGTGATCGATAATCTAACGCCATAGGTGTCACTTCAAGGACGTAACTGTGATTACTGAAAGAATTCCTTGCAACAAACAACATAGAACTGTGGATTGGATCATGTCCTCGACGAAAAGAAAAAATAGGGAACTTACAAAAATTGGAAATATCTGACACGTTGAATACAATGTATGGATTGCATGCATCTGGACTGATTCGTGTGGGTGGAATGAAGCACTGACCAAAAACATACAATTCGTAGCCAGAAAATATACTCATGGTTCGAAAAATAGGGAATATTGCCAATAGATGCCCTTTCTCCTAAGCAGTCATTTGTGGAATTATGACGGATCTCAGTCAGTGAGAATGATACATTCTAACAATTTATTATGATGTGACTGTTTACAGAATGCAATGAAATACTCATCAGAAAATCTTTTACGTTTCATCATTTGTAGAGTATATTTATGAAACAGGTCATCACGATGCGATACGGGGATACTTCTTGAGGTATAAACTTTCAAGCGTAAGGCTGTCATATGGTAGACACTTTCCCGGAGTAACCTGGTATTCTGACCTAGCTGATATTCACAAATCATACTTTCACTGTTAGTGTATCAGTTATCTGACGTCGCTCTGAAAATAATGCAGTCTGGACCTGCATCCAGTGATGATACAAGGAAGCCTTGAAATCCAGATATAATTATTTACAAAACAACCATTCCAACGAACTGATACTGTGTAAGACTTTGAACTGGAAACACTGCATGAATGGGAATGTCAGCTCTAAGTCGTTATAGATCGACCGGCAGAATTGTTATACCATGACATGTATCAACTTGACCACCCAATCCTGTTAATGATCTCTTATAAACAAACATGGTTTGCTGACCAATTCTAACGCGAGTGTTCATGGGTCTATTAACTATATAATAACCATGACAACAAACAATGCATTTCATGGTCTTGTCTAGCTTAACATTAACATACACCTGAGAGTTTGTGAAATAGGTCAATATTCATCTAACCACAACCTGGTACCCACGACGTTCACTGCCGGAAGTTGCTTGAATTGGGACTTTTCTGAAAGGACGAGTGAAATACGTGGTTAAAGACGTGCCCTGGTGTCGCATGAGTAAGCCACGACCATTGCCCACAAGCCATAATCACGGTCAAGCTATATTAAACACTGGACCTTACCAGTCGATAGGTATTGAGTAGGAAAGGTCCTTCATACTGCTCTGATCCAAACGCTTTGTTCCGTCTCAGGTGATTAACGTGGTCTAATCGTTCTAATAGGGGCTTCGTTGTTGGTCAGACAGCGTTAGGAACGCAATAACATCGGGTGCGATCGCGGAAGATGTGTATTTGATGAAACTGGGCTGTAATCAGAGGAAGCCTGGTCTGGCAGAGGAGGACCGCTTACTGGGTTCTCTTGTAATTCATAAAATTCAGTAGGGCTTCTGTATTGATTTTGCTATCGTCAGCATAACAGTTTAAACGATGTTTACAAAATGATGGTCAGCCATGATTTCCTCAGAACACACACACAGTCAACAGCACAGTTAACAAAACACACGTTTTCAAATGCGGCTATCATAAGCTTTATATAACAGTCCGGGTGGTTGGCATCATAGAACGTATAGTTTCATGTGTCAAAATATTAGTAGTGTCTGGGATTCTGTCGTCAGTACAGGTACCGTCTAGATATTTACGCATTGCATTGCGAATGCTGCATAAATTCCGTCATAATTAGCACCAAAGGTATGCTTAGAGACCAATTTATGCTCTTTTCGTTTATAAATGGAGATGCGGTGAAATTATGCCCTCGTTCTCACTGTTGGAACATGTGGTGATAGTAAACCTTCTCGAACTGTTACCTCGGGGCCTGTGGCTCTCTAATCAAGGAATCTTGATCTTCACACTATTTAACGCAAGACATTTTATACCCCGAACATCTGTGAAGACATTGTGACAGGAGGTGCACAGTTAAGAGGGTTTATCTCAAAACTCTGTCACAATTATGTGGGCTTCGCTGATCATTGATTTTTGGTGTTTTTCGTGAACGAGCCCACTATGGGTTTGATCAAGCATGGGCAGTGACAGGTCGATGGCGTGAATATCTATAAGTGCTCACTGGTGATACTAGAGGTGTTTCGGTCGATCATAGGTTGGTTAAATTGTCTTGTAATGTTTAGCACCTAGAAGTACACAAAAATAGATAGGAGAATATGAGCGCTTTACTGATGGACCATATTGTAACATTCTGAAGGTGTTAGTCACTTCACGTCAAACATGTCATGAGATTTTGATAAATGTTTTGTAAATAGATAAGGTTTTTATCATTGGTAGGTTACATTATCACATTTGACTGTTAGTGACTTTACCCTGAAAGGGGGTTGAAGTATTGGAAAAGTACTGTCCTCCTGAGAGGATACGTAAGTTCCAAAACTCCCCAAAGTAAATTTCAAACTTACCAGGTTTTTAAGCGTAGGAAGTTCTACATTTTATTTATGGCAAAATTCAACTAGGGTCCATGTAGGTAGAAAAGGTACTGTAAGTTCCCTTGCTCCCTAGTATGGTGATCTACCTTCGGTTGCTGGTGTCTATAGCTAGTTTCTAGATTGTACTGTTGTCTTGATGCATATTTTTATGATAGCGTACAAGTTTTACATTAGGAGTTGTGATATACTACTTTTACTGTTCTTTCATGACAGGTTTTTATGTAATAAGTGAGTGAGTTGAGTTTTACGCCGCACTCAGCAATATTCCAGCTATGTGGCGGCGGTCTGTAAAGATGAGTCTGGACCAGACAATCAAGTGATCAACAACATGAGCATCGATCTGCACAATTGGGAACCGATGACATGTGTCAACCAAGTCAGCGAACCTGACCACCCGATCCCATTGTTCGCCTCTTACGACAAGCAGTCATCTTTTATGGCAAGCATGTATTGTTGAAGGCCTGCTCTACCCCGGACCTTCGCGGGTCTTTTATGTAATGAAATTATAATTTGAATATTGATATGAACTGTTCTAATCACCATATATGGCTGCAATATTACCGATGTGACGTTAATTTTTTAACTTACATGTCATGAGTTCATGAGAAGATACTAGTATACTGAAGATCCACGTGTCCTTGCATCCACATGATCTTCACATTTTCTTGTACTTCTATTCATGTGACAAGTAACTAAGACTATACAGGCACTTGCAGGCTCCATGCTGCTTCAGATTATAAATTATAAATGTAAGCCACATCAAATGGGGTGAAGGTTCGGTTTCAAATTCAAAACATGTTGTGTGATGACTAGCCAATATTGAGCATGGCTGTTTTCGAGCAGAGTAGCAGTTCAACTGACATAATGTATTACATTTCCTATCAATCACAAATACAAAGCCCGAGTGACCACTGGCATCGATTGATTGTCTTCTGTATCTCTTCAATACAGACGCTGAGGTGCGAGTGACCTTTCCAAACTCTCTTCTCATGTGGCGTAAATATCATAACAGAGACATTCCTTGTCACGGTGGACAATAGACGTCGCCGTCTCATCCATGAGGTGTATCCTACTTGTCCCAGTAAGAGTTCTTACCTGCAATCAATACGGTTGATTGATGGGCTGGGGTCGCATCGCCGCCTTCACTGGTGTGTCTGCGTACTTGCCATCCAGTTATTTGTGTTCACAATTGCACTTTTCGGTCTGAGATTTTGTTTAGCGAAACCCTTGAAGGATTTCTGGCCAAATTTGTCTGAACCATGGCTGAGCTCCCCACAGTAGTCACAATTGGTCATTTTGGCCATTTAAGACAGCTTAATTGGACGCTGCATATTAGTGCCTGTGCGAGTTATAGGTAACAGCTTGATATACTATTTGCACATACGGTCCAGTGTTGAAAAGGGGTGACCATAAATACAAATGACATTCCAAAGGGAAGGATCAGCAGGTGGAGTCATCCGGGTCTAAACATGGACCTCACAGACGTTCAGTATGGCGCTTGATTGCATTCAGTTTTGTCAACCTCGCGTCTCATTCATAGTCTTTGGACATTTCTCCATTTGCAAGATTTCATTTTAGCAAAGAGGTACTAATCTGTTCATGTTTAGCCATACCTGAGAATGCATTCAGTCTCATTCTATCCACAAGGTAGAAAATTTAACTCAAAGGAAATCACAAGATACAGTGTCCATGACAAATTCGATAATTGCAAACGTTTGGTAAGAAACACCATGAGGTAATCCGTAGACAAGACAGCTCTGTGACAAGTATGATTGGGAACTGAGCACCTTGGATTGACCTTGCTCGGCAATCCAACTTTTGATACATTCTGCTGCAGAGATTGAATGACAGTTGTAAGTAGCCACTGCCGCTTGATCATCGCTGGCATAATGTGTTTATTCCTAGCGTATTGACAATGTAGAAGTGACATTTCATGATGTGTTAAGGGTTATCTGCATGTACGGTGTTGGAAACGCATTCATGCGTTCACGTTGAGACACGGTACGAAAGTGCCCATTGCAAAACATGGTCTGTCATTCATTAAACGTAATTAATTCCCATTGCAAAATATTCCTATGATTTCGGCGAAGTAAAGCATCGAATGTGAAGTATAACAAAGTAATCTCACACGGAACAGTAGCACAACAATTACTCTTGAAAATGATCTCACCACTGCCAAGCAGACCTGCAGCTACCCAGGAGCATCATCATCCTCCAAGTGTCAGTCTGACTAAGCGTTCAGTACACTCCATCTGACCGCCATACAAACGTCCAGTGCGGATCTGATTTCTGTCCTTTATGTACTGGATACACAGTACTGAGTGATAGAGAATATGGGATCTGACATGGTTACATGCCGCTCCTTAAGAATAATGTGGAAGCGAAGGGCACGATTCATCATTGGGAAGATTTTCAGTAATTAATCTGTATAACACCTCCCGTGGCACGTTGGGAGATTTCTCTGAAATAACAAGCAATCAATCACTATCCTATATACAGAAATGATAATATGTATACTGCTTTTAATCATCACACGCACATCTACATGGCACCACACCATCAATAATGATGTTTGTTTAACCTGCAGTGGCGGTGTTACGTTGTTTTTCTGTATTCCAGTGTCGTTTGAGAATGGGCTGAATAGAAAAGAAACGAAATTATTTTTTTGGTCACACTGATCTTTTCATAAAATGTAAGTACCTATTGTATGGACATCGGGATCACCTGTTTTTAATGTGAGAATGTTCATATTAAAAGCTGATTTAGTGATCATTGGTACTGAATGCATGATATTTAGGTGTAGACAGATATAGTACGTTTGAGCTATTTACCCCCGCTGCAATTGGTTTTTACTGATGCAAGCGTAAACACTGGTGCTTTCAGTAATTTCTGTATTTCCCTAGATTCAGTTTGTTATCACAAACCTTTTAAATACATTTTGTTGTGGTGTCAAGATGTGTAAATATCAAACTGTTTCAGGTGATATTAACCAAACGGACGACAACAAAAGAGCCCAGAAATACTCCTAGATTCTGTATTTACAATTGTTAATACAGGTGACTCGGTAGTGTTTTATCAAACTGCATTTCGACCTGTGCCGATCGTTAATCGAGATTCAAGAGTAACCCAGACTGGTTAAACTCTGCCGACCCTCTACTGCCATTTCTGACAGTAACATAGCATATCCAAGACGGAGATATTTTGGTAAAGAGATTGATTATAATACAAGTTGTGCACTGGTTACGAGGGGAGCATGGGTTGATGTTCCCTCGACATTTGTATATGTTCTCTGAGCCCGAAGGGCGATGAGAACATACAAAAAAACATTTTAGGGTACATCAACCCATGAGCCCCGAGGGACCAGTGAACAACGTATGTATTTATCTTATCGAAAAAAATCACAATGTTAATTTTGGAGTGTTTGAAGTGTTCAGCCAACCTGTGTGAATTGTACGATTCGAATCTTGCATCTAGCTGTTTTTCCCGTAGGTATTGTCATAATAAAGTCGCCGCGGTGTATAAAGTGAAATGATTTATTTATGATTTATGGGTATAATTTATTATTAATTTCCCCTTCTTAACATTTCACAGGGACTACATTTAAATGTTTTGTCAAACGTATGTACTGGAATGCGAGGCAAGTGTTTTCTTAACACTCGCTAGTTGTTGCAGACGACACAAGAGAAAAAGTTAGATTCAGAGTTATCATAACGCAAGTATCCAAGATCACCCGATGCAGATTGTGAGTGGACTACAGTAATTCCCTTTTCCATGCACGGATCATTTTATTTTGTTTTTCATGCACATATGAACAGTAAATGACAGTTTGGTCACTTTTGTTACATCGGTCGCTGACTATTGGTTAAAAACAATTGTTCACAAGCTGGTGTCTTTGCACAGGAATAGGAAAATATCAACACTCGTTGAAGTCACTCAAATAAGGGCGAATTCATTCCAGATAAATAATCCTTTCTTCCCCGTCACTCGGACATTAATTTTACGGATATCAATGTGTTGTGATTTTTCTTGTGGAGCCACCAAGTCAGAAGAGATTTATAAAAAGTCACAGTCATATGTCTCAAGTGAATGAAGGTAATAAAGTCGTAAAGTGGTGTCAGGCACTGACTCTGTCTTCCTTACACTGTTTGTTACCTGTCACCATTTCTTTTTGAAAAATTACACTCACCAGTTGTGAGACCATCTCAGACAGAGGAAACAATTATGACAATTTGCAGTCAACTTTAGACAACTTTAAGCAAAATAAACTCAGACCACACATTTGACCAGTCCAGAAATCAGGGAGCATATCGCTACTCATCATCGTTTAACTGAGACAGTAAGATATCTAAGACACCTCACCATAGTTAGACCACTTTAGTCGGAACCCTGCGGCAGCACACCGGAAACATGGCAACAAGAGACAACCTGAGACCACATGATTCTTAAGCAAAACTACAGAAAGTGCACACCTCTATTTTCAAACAGTACACAAATCAATACATCTGTCTATAAGCTTGGACAGAGGTCTTAAAGCACATGCTCATTTGTGAAAAACTCGTATATTCCTAAACCGTGACCTAAGAAGATAATACGAAAACTCGCCGTCGTTCAGTGACACATAAGACCGCTTCGTAAAACGTTTAACAGCGGCAACAGACTTTCGTGAGGTTTTTTTTAATGAAACTTCGAAAAGATCCCATCCCTTATTTTCAAGCAGTAAAGAAATCAATATATCTAAAAGTTTGGGCGGGGTCCTCAACCAGGAGATACTGGGTCTTGAAGTAAGATCATGTGGAGCACATTGTAATATCATGTTTAAAAGTGATGTATGATCTAATATTAAGAATCTTTCTTAAGGAAACGTACAGGAACTGCATTGTATTAACACTGAGCATTGCCCTTTGTGTGCTATTCATAGTCAGCGGTGCGTAAGATACAACGACAACCTCCTCGGAAGAAAAAACTAAAAGCTTTCGATTTGTAATTCTTTGTCTCGTATCTGGCATTGGTTGATGGTTCCCATCCATCTTCTCCCAACCTTCTCAATTAACATACGAACCAAAGCGTCTTTAGAAACCGTGAAAGGATACATGCCTATCAATCAATACACCAGGAAGTCACCAACACTCATGGATCCTGCTCTGTCATGGCTGTTACATACGTATCAGGAACATTTCACGAACTCATTGTTAGACAACGTCATGGCCTTGCACCACAGAGAACCTGGGTATTTCACAGTGATACTGTGATCACTGGATTATCTGATCTATTCAAGTGCCAATAACAGGCCCCCTTTTCATTATGGTATTGTTAGTATAGAATTGATGTTCACGTGCCGAAGAAATAGCAAAGCCCAGTATGTATCAACCTAGGATGATTGCATATATTTTGTCGGACAAGCAATTTGTACTCTGCAAGTTGTAATCTATTCAGTGCAAATGACGAAAGCGTGGCATCCGAGATAGAAAAAACCTGTTCATTCACGACTGTCAAGTACCCTACCACCCTTGAGGATTTTACGGGACGCTTTTATTACCCTGCATCGTGTTCGCACCCAATCGAGTTGGTTCCACGGTGATTGAATTAATTAGGGGGAAGCTCTTCAGTTAGTACCGCGGAGCGCACCGTCTCGCGAGAAAGAGACGATAGGCCGTCTCGCGTACACGTTACGCCTCGGACTGATCATGCTGGCAAAGAAAAACACTGTGTGAGTGGTATACAGTACAATGGAACACGGCATGCTTACCCTTTCAGAGAGCGGCGTCATCGTCCTTCAGATTTCTGTGATCCATATGTGTCATTGTCATGACTTTTGATCCCAAAATGGATCTACTTCGTCAGACAATAGAGACTGATTTTTCCCTGGCGTGGTCGTTTGAAAACCAGGAGACAATTTACGTAAGTGATGAGAAAATGTTGAAATGTTTATGTTAAAGCTTTCATACCCTGCCGTTCAAACCTGGGGCAGTCAGTAATAGTTCCTGCATAATTGATGCCATATGACAAAAGGCACACCGACGTAGTAACCAGTAATATTTAAATGTATGTTGGCATGATCAAAACAACGTAATTTGGCCAAGGCATTTAATAAAAGCTTCAAGAACATCGATCATGAAGTATCTCTCAATGAGCATCTCACCCCGAAACTTGAAATACAGAAAACAAGTGAGAACACCGCAACTGTTTCACATTGAGATCTATGCACAAGGATTCGGGTGACAAAACCTCTCCACACAGCTGAACGACTAACAGAATACTTCCTCAGTCAACGTTCCCGCCTTGTTCGATCAGTATTTCAACAGCACCGACTATCGGTGTTTACATTTCAAAACATTTAAGGTACAATCGATATGACGTGTTGCGACCAATGTTACGAAAAACTCTCAAAAGCTTCCGTAAAGTATCCAAAACGTTTTCTGACAGGTCTTAAGACGGTTTGCCACGAGACTATTCCGCTCGCCATTTTGTGACCACCTGGTATCATTACCGTTTGATACTGAGTCATAAGCTCATGCTCCGTCATCATAATTCATGGTGTCAACCAGTGGATGTTTTGTCGAGACTCGACTGTTTGCAGACTAATGCCCTTGAGGTGTACCATTGTAAAGTGCGACGTTATACAAACAAACTCATGGTAATTATCTCGTCGAAACTGTACCCTCGATTCAGCTTTCAGCACAGGGTTTGTGGAAAGGGGTTGGTCGGAGTAAGGTTGAACAGAGGCCTAAAAACAAGTTATTCAGGCCTAAAATGTTCAGATATAAAGAACAACACACCCTCCATTAGTCTGAAAGAAGATACAGAGAATCTCACCAAAGAGCCTAATAATATCAAATATATCAACACGAGCTGATAAAGTAACAAATATCCGAGACTTGTCGAGGATACTTGTACTTTTTATCAACGAGTGTTGATAAAACTGATATCAGTAGACACGAGAGTAAGATTTCATTTATCATCCGAAATCAATGTAAAAATGTACATCTCTGAACACAGCCATTAGATTAGCAGTGTAGCGATGGCATAGCATTGTGACGTCATCAAGTTCATGACGCCATAGCATTATCAGGGCATAGTGCAAATCTACTGTCAAACCGATATCTCGTGGGAGATATTGTCTGATCTCACACAAGCAATATCTCATGTGGAACACAGTTTTGGATGATTAATGAAATTTATAGCTAAAATGGATGGAATTATTTGTAGGTCAAGGTCGAATGTCGTCACTCTCAGTAGAGACGTCATCTGTGTTGTAATATGACGTGTCTATATTTGTAAAATGTGTTTCGGTGACCTCCGTTGTTTGTTGTTAGCAGTAAATTCTTCTAAACCGATGCCGTTGTTTTTATCCTTATCTTATTAAAAATTCTATTCATTTTAGCTATAATAAAGGTAACGCTATGTTTTCAGGGCACTATTATTTGCAGGATCCATCGGTCTTTTCAACTACCCTCCTTCGTCGGGCAGTTAATGAAACACCTAGAGTTTCTGCAAATGACAATGCCCTGAAAAATAGCGTTACCCATATACTAATATTAACCACACAGCATATTCAACAGATACGTCCTACGTATATAAATCGGTGAACAGCAACGGACAACACGCCATCACAAGCATGTGCTGTTCTAATGGGAACTGAAAATATTCCATCTAACATTCGCTAAGGAATTAACTTAAGATTAGTGTTTGGTTTTATAAAACGTTCAATACTACTAATACTGGTTTTCAAAAGATGCTGATATTTAGCTTGAATTGTAGTGCAAGGATACTGATAATCGGACCGTTTCCTTGTTGAATTCTTGCAGAAATCTGGAAATAACTCCTTAATTCTATAATTCTTATTGTGGCAGTTGGTGTTGAAATATCAACGTTTGGTGCCAAGACCCCAAGGAAAGGCTTCATGTTTACCCTCGACATATTAAATCTTATTCGTTTATAAATGGAGATGAGGTGAAAGTATGCCTTCGTTTTCGCAATTTATCTGTGGAACATGTGGTGATGGTATACATTCTCGAGCTGTTATCTCGTGTGGCAGTGTGACTCTCTATTCAAGGAATCTGGATCTTCACACTATCTAACACAAGACATTTTATACCCCCAACATCAATGAAGGCTGGGTGACAGGCGCTGTACAGATATCAGGATCCACCTCAAAACTCTATTACAGGTATGTGGTCTTCACTGATGATTGATTCGTGGCGTTTTTCGTGAAAGAGCTCGCCGTGGCTTTGATGAAGCATGGACAATGGCAGATCGATGACGTGAATATCTATAAGTGTTCACTGATGATACTGTAGGTGCATGGGTCGCTTAAAGGGTGCTTACAAAAATACAGGGCTGAATGATAATCGTCTTGCGATGTTTAGCACTTAGAAATAACACCACTTTGAATAACGAATAGAAGAATATGAGTGCTTTACTGATGGACCATGGTGTAACATTCTAAAGGTGTTAGTCAATTCACGTCTAAAACGTCATGAGTTCACAAGTTTTGTTCACTGTCGACATAGCCTAATCTTCTAATTTTATTCAGGTGATGAGCAAATAAAATAATGCAGGCACTTGCAAATTTGTTTGAGATTTCTTTAGTTATAAATGTAAACCACGTGAAACGAGTCAAAGTATTGGTTTCAAATTCAAAACATGTTGAGTGATGCCAATATTCAGCATGGCTGTTCTCGAGCATGAGAAATAAGCACAGGGTAACAGTTCAACTCAACAATTCATTACATTTCTTGTCTATCAGATGTAAAAAGAGAAAGTCCGAATGACCACTGGCCGCTATTGGTCGTCTTCTATATCTCTTCAATACAGAGGTGCGAGTGGCCTTTCTCTTCTCATTAAAAAAGTGGCGTAATACTTCTACGAAAACACTTCTACGGAAATAGATAAAATTTATTTAATTTAGAGTGGTTACTAGCATTATTTTCAATTCTATAATAACTCAAGTTTCTGTAATAAAAACGAAAATAAAACAATCTATAAAAATAAGTAAACAAATGCGTCTGATAGGTCTCTCAATGAGTGTAAACAAATATGGCGTCGCCCGTAAAAGTTATTGATTTCGTCAAAATTGACGGACATTTGGTTGGAAGAGTTGTGAATATAATCATGAGATTGAATACCTTCTGCGTGTAGATGTAAGGACGGCACAGTAACACACAACATCAAAAGACGAACGGCGCTCTTGTATCTCTATCACTGTCACTGCCAGTCGCATCCATTCGCGTCCTCCCGCACAAACATATCGTCACTGCCATGCCTCCGTGGTGTCTTATGTAGAGGTCAAAAGCACTTCCCAGAATCTGAACACAATAGGCTTGAAATCGCCTTCGTTCGGGATTGTAGGCTGTGTTTTCAGACCCAATTGTCGGTGGAGTCTTCAACATAAACATCGAATCTCGACAAGTGGGAATTTCAAGCCGAGATGAGAAGGCGTCACTGGCATCCTGCGCAAAGCGTCGCCGAATTATTTACAGTAACTCGTCCTCCGATGAAGAACATTAAGCTCAACTATTTGAGACATACAGTTACCTATTATTCACATTCATCTTTGCTGTTGAGTTTACCGATCCTAATTAAATGCTCCCTATAATCTTCTTTGTGAACACTTCTCAACATGACGACTAGCCCGACAGTGATGGCCGACTGACGTTCAAGCAAGATTTAGGTCACGTAGTCAAGTTCAAAATATTTACACTTCGCAAGTGTTTTGATTAATTACATTATTGCTTTTGAAAACAGATCCTCAACTGAAAAGAATTATATTTTGATTACGACTTGATTCTGTCTTAATTTGTCTATTTTCTTGTGATTAGGCGCCGTATAGGAAATACATTGCCTCTACGCAGCGTACGTTTTCATGGAGTGAAACGGTTGGCATTCCAATCACCAATATGATGTATTAATCCGCGTTACATGGTTCTACATAGGAAAGCAAAACACTGCTTTATTTTAACGATATTTTCACTTTTTAGAACGTGGGTAATAAATAGGATACAATACTCGTTCCCCTTTCATATCAAGTTTATGTCCCGCGTAAAATAATTTCACCCAGGACATAAACTTAATTGATATGAAAGGGGGAGCTCGTTTAATATCCTATAAATATTTCACCGTTTGCGAAACTCCATTTGAACATTTCAGTAAACATCGACTAATCTATGTAGGTTTAGCCATACCGGGCAATATATTCGTTTATTTCAACTTACCAACCAGGATCCTTATTATGAAACGTATAAGAAATAGTGTTAGTGACGAGTTTGGTGATTTGCAAACGTTTGGTAAGAAACACCATGAAGTAATCTGGAAGCAAGACAACTCTGTGACAAGCATCATTGGTAACTGTAGACCTTCTCTTGGCCGTTCCATATTTTTCCTCATAAATCTTCCTAAATATTTCTGTTGTTAATATCGAAAGACAAAGGAAAGAGGTCACTTGATCATCACTGACATCGCGTGCAGATTACTAACATCCTAACGAAGGAGAAATGACACAAGTGTCAAGGTCTGTCTGCATGTACAGTTAGGGAAACGTATTCGTGGATTCACTCTGCAAGTTCGAGACATGTCACGAAGTATCCATTTCAAAACATGGTCTGTCATTCATTAAACGTAATTAATTCCTATAACAAATTATCCGTATGATTACAACTAAGCCACAGAAGCACCTGCAAGAGAGCATCGGTTTTGAAACGGCAGAATATAATATCACATAGAACACTAGCATAAAAATTACTCTTGAAAATAATCTCACCAATGCCAGGTAGACTTGCAATTGCCCAGGAGCATCATTGTCCTCCCTGAACCCGTTTGACTCAGCGCCTTGTAAACCACACCAACGTCCAATGTATGTATCTGAATTCTGTCCTTTATGTACTGGCGACACAGTACTGAGTTGGGTTGGGTTAAGTTGGCAGTCTGGGGTCTGACATGGTAACATGTCACATTGACTCCTGAAGAATGGAAAGTGGAAGGGATGGGCACGATTCATCCTTGGAAACATTTTTAGTAATTTGTATATATAACACCTCCCATGGCACATTGGGAAATCTCTCTGAAATAACAAGTAATCAGTCACTATCCCATATATGGAAATGGTGACGTGCGAACTACACATATACATGGAACTAAATTATCAATAATCATGTTTGTTCAATCTGTACCTGAGGCTCGTCCTCTATTGCAGTGTCAGTGGACAGTGAATTATATGGAATCTTCTAGAAAAGACCTTGTTCACTACTACACAGTTGGTATCTTCTTCGTTGAAAATTACATAATGTATGGTTATCAGCATCACGGCTGAATTGCCGAGCATCAACAAGTTTTTAGAGTGTGGTTATACATGCATACATACATACATACATACATACATACATACATACATACATACATACATACATACATACATACATACATACATACATACATACATACATACATGTGCGCGTGCGTGTGCGTGTGTGTGCGTGCGTGTGTGTGTGAGAGAGAGAGAGATATCTCACAACAAACAGAAATCTGCATGAAACCCTGATATGTGACCTTGCGGGTAGACTTGTAAATTACCGTACCTCAGCTTGTGCCGCTTACAGTAAGAGTATCAACGGGCAGTGTTGATTGATAACACTAGGACATTCCTTTTGGTGCTGCACCAGAATTTTAATGCATAATGCATTTTTTATCTCAGAACTTCCACTTTCCTGTTTGTGTTCAATTCTGGACCTCTCGAAGATTTGTTACAATCACCCTTCAAACAGGTGTTTTAAGTACATAGTGTTTTCAGGTCAGAGCTATCAAAACAAATAACCGTCTTAAGTAACGGTGTTATACGCAACCATTCTGTTTCCAGCTACTGCATTGTACACCTGAATTAAGAAATACAGTTCGTTCTACCACCATGTACAGTGTAATAAAGCACACTTTCGCCCTGAACTGTTATAGTTAAAGCACGAGGGCGCTTGCGTCTTAAACCATACAAGGCAAAATGACCGTCTCATTTCTACTACCAACGAAAGTTTAGATCAGTACATTCAGCTGAAGCTGACTAGTCAGGCGACATTCAACGATTGCATTGTGGGAATGTAAACATTGCAAACATTACCATATCTCTGTAAAGTTTTGAGTCGAACTATGGGGCATTTTATCCTTCGGAAAACATAAACATAACGTTTCCACCGGTGATGTTAGCTGTTTGATGCAACTGCAAAACCAAGAAAAGGGATGCGACGAAGCAGTTTACTGTGGGAGGCTGTACGAGGCGATGGCAACTGACATCCATCGTGACGTCGGTTACGTTGTGACGTAATGCTAAAAAAATTGATTACAAGGGGGCAGACTGGAATGGCGCAGCGACGTCAACACATTGTGGCGTAATGCAAAAAGTGCACATTATCGTCTGATAAAGTATTGTCGGCGCCTTTGATCTTTCCCCGAAGCATATTAGAAGCAGCATTACAATAGCAAGTTCTTTAAACATGCTCATGTTGCAAGTCTCAATGATCACCCGATCATCTGACTCAGAGTAAGCGTACACGAATGTCATTTCCTTTTCCCTGCACCGGTGTATTTGTCACTGACCATTTTTTTTAAATTACATATGTTAACATAAAATTGCTCGTTGGATATACCTTCACTTGTGCAACCATTTTATACCATTGCTTGGCGCTGTACAAGTCACCATGTTCTCAACAATTCCTCTAATAACGTATACGTACCTTGGAAAATGTCGAGTGTCAAGCGGGCTGGTGAACAGTTTTCGTGTATGAAATAGATTGCTCGTTTTTTGGTTTTTGTATGGTTTATCAAATACCAAGAGTGACTTATCTTGAAATTCTAATACTATTAATAATTAAAATAAATATGAGTCTGGAATGATTTTGTAATATTGTTTTGGGTAGTTTACTTTGGTATACAAAATGGTGCGTTTCAATCGAACATATTCACTATCCTGGAGTCAATTAGTTGGATTTTGTTTTGGCGAAATTTCCTCAATTTGCTACCATTCTACACTAAGTAAGAAGATGAAAAATCCATTTTCGTCCCCCAAGTAAGGGTGGATGGAAGAGTCGTATGTCACTGCTCACGAGATGAAAATTCACTCGGGATAGATTATTCCTTCTTCTTCGTCACTTGTTATTGTCTGTTTGTTTAACGGATATGAATGCGTGGGGATTTTTCTTGTAGAGCCACCGACGCAAAATGTCACACTCATATGTTTTGTTGGATTGAAGTCAACAATGTCGAACAGAGCTGTCAAGCAGTGGTCTACCTTACACTCTTAGTTACTTGTGTGTAATGGCAAAGTGTTTTCTATTTCCTTTCCCACAGTTAAGTGATATCGAACATGTCAAAATGATGTTCCGGAAACATTATGCTCCTACAATATTGTGCCACATGATTCCTCTTCAGTTTGTCCTCTCAGATAGTGTCATAAATATGGCAACTAACAGTCGTTAGACAAGCTGAGATAATGGGATTTCTGCAATAGCTCACTGTCGTTAGACAACTTCAGGCAAAGGAAACAGATATTAGATCAGTTCAGACAGTAGAAATTACAGCTCACTGTCTTTTAACAATCTACGACAGCAGGTAACACAAGACGACAGCACTGTTATGAAACAACCTGACACCATCCCAGACAGCGGGAAGCACACGGATAGAGCTGAGTGATGAGTTGGGCTTTACTTCATATCAGCATCATTCCAGATATATAACCATGTTTGTCATTAAGAACCATATTAAGTCCAAGGTCCAGGGGAGCTTTGTTTTAAACAACATACACTTTCATTATATACTCAAAAACAGAGAAACGTCACAACACCATATACAAAAGCAAGCAAGTTGTTACTCTCTTCACAAAGTTACAATTTATCATGGAGGTCAACTTCCCTGATGTAGTTAACAGCCTGATGCCAGCTCACGTGTGAAAACAGAACTTTAAGACGTTTCGCATCTTAATGTGAGTCCCTTGCTGTCGAAAAGTCCAGACAGTCAAGCAGAATATACTTTATGTGAACAGTTCATCTCAAGAAACACATAACAAGGTCCATCCCCATCCGTTTTAAACAGGGTAAACAGATTGTGGCCAATACATCGTCGTAAAATTATTTCGTCACTTCTTTCATCACTGACAACCCAAGTAGGAATAAACAATTCTTGACTTCAGTTCATGAAGTTTGTTTCTTTTTATCAAGGTGTTGCACATTTTTGCATGCTGTCCCACGTAAACCGTTTTATAGTGGGTTTGAAATCAGCCACTATACTGGATCTGCTGTTTAGATAAGGGGATGTAGCTCTTGCAGCTCCATCATAGGCATATTTGTTACCTGCTATGCCGACATGACCCGGCAACTAGCACAGGACGATGTCATACTTGCCAGGAGACAGGTTGTTGTAACATTCTAAAATGTCTACGATGACAGGGTGACTTGAAGTAACATTTTGAAGTACTTGAAGGCAAGATAATAACTATGTAACGATGAACTTTTGGGAGTGGTTCT
The DNA here is from genome assembly GCF_037392515.1 of Haliotis asinina. Lineage (NCBI taxonomy): Eukaryota > Metazoa > Mollusca > Gastropoda > Lepetellida > Haliotidae > Haliotis > Haliotis asinina. Next base: position 5,928,864 of record NC_090295.1, on the reverse strand, counting down.
GCTGTGTAATATAGGTCAAAGCAGTGGAAATGGAACTGTTGTCAGGAATTCCAGAGGGGACAGTCTTGAATCCAATGACTGAAGCACTGGCAACCTGGCCAAAATCCTTGGATCCTTTTGTGAAAATGAATATATGGGTGATATACTTGGAGTGTAACTGATTATATTCTTGTTGGAACATCAAAGAATTTGTTTCTGACTTTTGGTGCTTGGTGGGGGTAAGATCTATCTGTGGTTTCACCTTCTGACAGGGTTTGGAAGACAGAAGCCGGTAAGGTGCTATGATATTGAGACCAGTTTTAGCTGCAGATATGTGTGGAATCATACAGAAACAGTCGTTCAGTACCACATAAATCCGCTTCATTAAATATTTAATGGCGCCAACAGGCTTTCGAGTTTATTTAATAAAACTACAAAAACACTCCATCCCTATGTTCAAGTAGTAAACAAACCAATACATCTAAAAGCTTGGACAGAGGTCTTAAACCACATGTCCCTTTGTGAAAAAGTCTTACATGTATATTGCCAAACCATGACTTTAGGAGATAATGGGTCTTGAAGTAAGATCATGTGGAGGATATTGTATTGTCATGTTGTAAATGGGGTTTATAGTTAAGAAGCTTTCTCAGAATTAGGAAAAAGGAAACGTACAAAACCTGCACTGCAGTAACACTGAGCATTATTCCTCGTGAAAAAAAAGTTGGTCAGCAGTGCGTAAGATACATTGACAACCTTCTCGGAAGAAAGAAACTAAAAGCTTTCGATTTGTAATTCTTAGTCTCGTATCTGGCATTGCTTTATTGCTTCCCATCCATCTTCCCCAAACTTCTTAATTAACATACAAACCACAGCGACTTTGGAAACCGTGAAAGGATACATGCCTATCAATCAATACACCAATACGTCACCAACACTTCCCAGCTCTGTGATAGGTGCTACATACGTTTAAGGATATTTGTGCAGAAAATTTCAAGGACTCAGTGTTGCAACTTGTTAGTCAAGAGCATGGTCTTGCACCCAAAACCCTAGGTATTTGCCAGATGCTGCTAAACTGCTGGTAACTGGACCCCGTCTTATAATAGTATTTTATTTATGAAAGAAACAAGAGAACGCCAGGCGAACAATGATTGACGAGTATTATGCCAACAGTTAATATTCCGTTATGAAAAATAGTGATGACCGATAAGCTACTCTGTAACATCTTTCGGCAACTGTGGCACTCAACAGGGAATGTTTTAGTGGGAGCTAGTTTTCCGCTTTGAAGAAAGACCGTGGGACGACCTGATTATATCGCTCGAAGAAGCATTCATACTGGTAATTAACATGTTGCTTTAACATGGGTAGAAATTGTTCTGTTCTCTTAGGTTTAAATATAACTGTACCATCAACATAATTTCCAGATAACTTGTACTAACACACAGTAATTCGTAATAGTGCGTGTTAAGAAAATGCGTGGCAATGATAATGGCCCACTCGTATCCACGATATATACTGATAAGGATTTTTCTGAAAGAACGGGTTAAAGACATCGTTAATGACGTATCCTGGTGTCGCATTAGTAAGTCGCGACCATTGCCCACAAGACACCATCACGGTCATCTTAAACACCAGACTTAACCAATCGATTGGGATTGAGTGGGAAAGGTCCTAAATACGACACTAACCCAAACGTTTTGCTCCGTGTCGTGTGATTAACTCGGTCTAAACGTTCTAATAGTGGCTTTATCGTAGGGAAGACAGCGTTAGGAACGCAATACGATAGGATGCGATCACGGAAGATGATGTGACGGTGTATTTGATGAACGTGGGCTGTGATTAGAGGGAACCTGATCTGGGAAAGGAGGAGTGTTATCTGGCTTCACCTGTAACTGACCAAACTGAATAGGGCTCCTGTACTGATTTTGCAATTGTCAGCATAACAGTGCTGATTTAAACAATGTTTAAAAACTCGGTTATGTTTTCCTCAGGACACACACAATCATAAACTTCATGCAAGAGTCCGGGAGTTTGTGGATCCTAGAATTTATGCTGTTATATGTGTTACATTGTAAATGGAAAGACTGCATCCGTGTCAAACTGATAATGGTTTCTAAGATTCTGCGTCAGCCGATGTACCTATTCGTTTCAGTTCTATATTACACCTCTGATTTGAATTCCATCACACTCATACATAACACCAAACCCTAACCACGAGACCATTCACAAATTTACGCTCATGTGATATCTTTTTTCTATATTTCATTCGTTTGCTACAATGCGACTGAAGATGAGGTGAATGTACGCCTCCTCGCTCTTGCTTCATATTGCGCATATGAAGTCGGTGAACAGCAACGGACAACATGCCTCCTTCGTCGGGCTGTTAATGAAAGACCGAGGGCTTCTGCAAATGGCAATGCCGTTAAAAATAGCGTTATCCTTATGCTCATATTAACCACACAGCATATCCAACAGACACATCCTACGTATATAAGTCGGTGAACAGCAACGGACAACATGTTTCCTTCGTCGGGCTGTTAATGAAAGACCGAGGGCTTCTGCAAATGACAATGCCGTTAAAAATAGCGTTACCTTTATGCTCATATTAACCACACATGCAGCATATTCAACAGACATGTCCTACGTATATAAATCGGTGAACAGCAACGGACAACATGCCTCCTTCGTCGGGCTGTTAATGAAAGACCGAGGGCTTTTGCAAATGACAATGCCGTTAAAAATAGCGTTACCTTTATGCTCATATTAACCACACATGCAGCATATTCAACAGACATGTCCTACGTATATAAATCGGTGAACAGCAACGGACAACACGCCATCACAAGCATGTGCTGTTCTAATGGGAACTGAAAATATACCATTTAACATTCGCTAAGGAATTAACTTAGGTTCAATGTTTGGCTTTAGAAAAAGTTCAATACTACTAATTGTGGTTGTCAAAAGATGCTGATATTTAACTTGAATTGTTGTGCAAGAAAACTGATAAAGGGATCGTTTCTATAAATACTAGTCACGTGTAGAAATCTCAAAAAAAAACAACTTTATTATGTAATTGTTATTGTGGCAGTTGGTGTTGAAATATCAACGTTTGGTGCCCAAGATACCAAGGAAAGGCTTCATGTTTACTCTCGACATATTAAATCTTTTATGTTTATAATTGGTGATGAGGCGAAAGTATGCCTTCGTTTTCACAATTTAACTGTGGAACACGTGGTAATGGCATACATTCTCGAACTGTTACCTCGAGGCCTATGGCAGTGTGACTCTCTAATCAAGGTCCTGAAATAGCTTCATGATAGTTAAAACAAGACATTATATATCCTGTACATCAATGAAGGTCGTGTGATAGGAGGTGTGCAGATACCAGAGTTCATCTCAAAACTCAGTCACAATTATGTGGGCTTCACTGATCATTGATTGTGGTGTTTTTCGTAAAGTAGCTCACCGTGACTTTAATGATGCATCGACAATGACAGGTCGATCGCGTGAATATCTAACAGTGCACACTGGTGATATTAGATTGTACTTCAGTCGGTCATTGGGTGGTTACAAAAAGACAACCTTGAATGAAAATGTATCGCCGTGTGTTGTTTTGCACATAGAAATATCACAACTTTGAATAACGAATAGAAGATTGTTTACTGATGAACCGTTGTATATATTCTGAAGGTGTTAGCCAATTCACGCCTAAAAGATCTCATGTGTTCATAAGAAGTTATGCTAACTGAATCGTCTTTTTCGTTTCCTTTAAGCTCCAAATTTGTATCATTCCCATTTTGTTTAAGTTATTATTAATGAAGCAAGAGTTACCCTTCCATACCTGTCAAGGGGAGATTAACATGGGGTCAGGCATTCCATACCCGTGCTCTCAGAAGGCACATGGTCAAATCCCCAAGCAAGCGTAAAGTGGTCTAAAACTGGTAAGCCAGTTACACTTTTATTCTAGATTTTAAAATTACCTCAAATGCAATATTACATTATATATTGAATATGTTAAATCAGTTTTGTAGTTCCTGAAATATTTCTAATTCTCACTGAATTTTTCCATCGATTGATATTCCATCTCTTCTAGTCATTCTGCATTTGTAAACAAACAAGAAGACAAGAATAAAGCACCGAAACACTGTACATTCACTGTAGATGCACATGACGTTAGCATTGCCATCTTATCCTATTCGTGTGATGAGACCAGGTGTGATATTGGACCAGTTCAGACATGAGACTGTTCATTACAGCTCAACGTCGCCAGATCAGATTGGACAGTAAGTAAAGTTATGGCAAGTGCAATGTTATGAGACAATGTACAAACGAGTAACGTTTGGCCGCCTCAAACAGCAAGACACGATCGGTAACTCACCGTCTTTCAGTATTATAGTCGCATCATGAGGACCTGAAACTATACCCGCTCTTGCAGGCTCCATGATACTTTAGATTATTAATTAAAAATGTTAAGCCGCATGAAACGTGACAAAGAATCTGACATAGATTCAGAACAAAACATGTTGTATCGTGACGAACCAATATTCAGCATGGCTCTTTCGCTCAAGCACCACAGAATAGAAGTTCAACTGACATAATTCATTACATCTATCACAAAGAAAAAGATAAAGCCCGAGTGACCACTCTCATCTATTGATTGTCTTCCATATCTCTTCAATGCAGCCGCTGATGATCCTGATTAGGGTCGGCCTTTAAAGGTCACTGAGGGAGGGAAAATGCACGAGTGGCCTTTCCAAAGATCTCTCACCTCGTGAAAAAGTGGCGTAAATATCATGTCACAGTGGACAATAGTCGTAGCCAACCCATCCATCAGGTGTATCCTACTTGTCCCAGTGAGGGTTCTTTACAGCAATCAATATGTCTGTATGATGTTGGATGGGACAGGGGTCGCATCACCGCCTTCATTGATGTATCTATGTATTTGCCAGCCAATTATTCATGTTCACAATTGCACATTTTGGTCTGAGATTTTGTTTGGCGAACCCCTTGAAGGATTTCTGGTCACAATTGTCTGAGCCATGGTTGAGCTTCCCATAGACTTTATATCCACAATTTCCGGAGCAAGTGGTCATGTTGGCCATTTAGGATAGCCTAATTGGACGCTGCATATTAGTTCCTGTGCAAGCTATAGGCGACAGTGTTTGTGGGTAATGTGCCGAGTCGCATGTCTGGATATATATAGAGATAGATACACGATCATTATCCCTTTTTGTCGAACATTTCTGAACAACAAAATCGACGTAAAAGGAAATGCTGTTGTCGCTTGATGTAAAGGTGAAGGTCGCGTATGAATACATTGATCCGGCACTGTGGCGGTAAACTCCCTGTGTGATGCTACTAAGTAAAGAGTACGATATTTTGAATAGCTTGTCTTCACCGAAGACCAAAATCACAAACAGATTTTCATTCTTCATCAAGGTAAATGTAAGAATTGTACAAATTGTTAATGGGAAACTTAATTGTCGTCCAAAGAGTGACTGAAAGCACAGCGAGCAACGCGGTGAAGTTTTGTGACGGGCTCGGTCTCACTGCTAAAGAGGAATCTGCGACAGCCCACTGTCGTTAGACGGCTTTAGGCAAAATAAACTTGCAGCACACACTTGACCAATCCAGACAGAAACTCACCATGGTTCGACCACCTTAGTGAGAATCCTGCGGCAGCTCACAGGAAACCTATGACAGCTGTACCGTAATTACACAATCCTGAGACAGCGTCAGCAGGCTTGTATGGTCTTTTTTAAATAAAACTACAGAAACTTCCCATCCGCCATGCACAGGAAGTAAACAAATCAAAACATCTAAAAGCTTGGACAGAGGTCTTAAAGCACATTTTGAACAAAAAGTCGTTTATTTAATTAAACTACAAAAACACTCCATCCCTACGTTCAAGTAGTAAACAAACCAATACATCTAAAAGCTTGGACAGAGGTCTTAAACCACATGTCCCTTTGTGAAAAAGTCGTACATGTATGTTGCCAAACCATGATTTTAGGAGATAATGGGTCTTGAAGTAAGATCATGTGAAGGATCTTGTATTGTCATGTTGAAAAGGGGTGTATAGTTAAGAAGCTTTCTCAGTCTTACGAATAAGGAAACGTACAAGGTCTGCATTGTATTAACACTGAGCATTGTTCCTCGTATGCTATTAACAGTTTGATCAGCTGTGCGTAGGCTGCATCGACAACATTCTGAAAAGGAAAAAAAACTGAAAGCTTTCGTTTTGTAATTCTTTGTCTCGTATCCGACACTGGTTTATGCGTCTCATCCATCTTCCCTAAGCTTCTTAATTAACATACAAACCACAGCGACTTTGGAAACCGTGAAAGGATACATGCCTATCAATCAATACACCAATATGTCACCAATACTTCCCTGCACTATGATAGGTGCTATATACGCTTGGGGATATGTGTGTAGAAAATTTCAATTACCCATTGTTGAAAGTTTGTTCTTTGTTAGTCATCAGCATGACCTTGTACCGCAAAAACCTGGGTATCTCTCGGTGATGCCGATCACTGGATTATCTGATCTGCTCAAATGCCAATAACAGGCCCAATAATAGAATTATGCAGGCAAAGAAACAAAACACCGTTTTTGAAAACTGTATGAGTGGCGTGTCCTACAATGGAACAGGATATGCTTACCCTTTCAGATGACGGCAGGCGTCATCATCGTCCTTCAGATTTGTGTGATCCGTATATGTCATTGGCATCACCTTTTTCCTTTTACGCAAAATGGATTATATCTCCGCAGGCAATCGAAACTCATCATTCCTGGCATTCTTGTTTGAAATTCAGGAGAAAATTCGGATAATGGATGATTGAATATTAAACATTTTATTCCACAACGTGCCCCTAATACCTGGGTTAGGCAGTATTGTTATTGCTCCTGGACAGTTGCTGGGCGATTTGACGCAACTGACACCGAGTTAGCTAGCAATAATGCTCAAGTGTAAGCTGGCACGATCAAAACATGGTAATTTGGCCAAGAAGTTTCACGAAAGCTTCAAGAATATCATTCTAATTCTCTTTCACTGATTTCCCAACCGGAAGTTGAAATACCGAAAACAAGTGAGCCCGCATGACGCGGTATATATTAACATCTATACATAAAGATTCAGGTAAAACCTCTCAACAAGTCTGTATGACAAAACGGGTGATTTGCAGTTGTCAACTTTTCTTTCATATCGATCAGTATTCCAACAGCCTCAGCCCTTTGTGTTTACTTTCTCAACTTTTGAGGTACAATCGATCATGAGCTTTTCACCAAGATTTCAACGAGTGTCATACGTGATGTCTTAACCCTGGTTACAGCATTCAAGGTTACAGGAAATATTCATGGCAAGTCTTTGCGTATAATTATGACGGTTGTAAGGTATGATACTCTACGGGTGACGACTTCTTTAGAATATTGTGGCGAATAGATGTAGAAATATTGTCGCCTGGTGTCCAGAATACTGCAGAATAGCTTCATCTGTAAAATGGTCGTCCGTGACCAGAGGTCATGGTGAACCTGCAACATGTCTAGCATCAAACTTACATCAGGAACATGTGAAATCCATTCTGACTGTAAACACATTACCGTCAATGTTCTGTCAACACTAACACCGCCCTGTAGCAGCACATTACTAGACTCATGTCGGGATGTGTTACTGAGGCAGATGAACATCAATCAGTTAGCCGCATATGAAATGGTAAAGGTGAAAACACATACTTTAGAGGAGTGAGAGGTCTTGTACCCAATCCCTGCACATCACGACGGACTCACACCCATTACAGATACAGCTCCTGGAGGTTTATGTGTTAGGCTAACATTACGTAGTGACGTCCCTTGGGACTGACATGTCAGTGAACGAGCTGCAGAGGTATTGTAGTAATTCGTCATAGAGTCAATGACGGATGAAAGAATACTAAGTATAGGAACTTGGCATATACTCCTGGAACATCATAAGAAGCTACCATGATCGATCTCGCCACTTACAGAGCCAGGATCGGCAACTTTGCCCACTCAGCCGGGACATGACAGGAGAGACATGTCTACAACGGACAGGGACTACATACACCTCACACTCATACGTCAAACATGTCGCTACGACTCTCCTTGTGCTCTGAGCTGCTTACTGTGCATTTTTTTTTCGATACATGCAAACCCATTTACCAGAAAACTATCCTAGTTCGAGTAGTTCAATCCTCGTGGTAATGATTGTTTTGATCAAAGACGTCACACGCCCTTGCTTCATGCTCACTGGAGGGTATCGACATGTTAGACATGGTCGGTCACTGATGTTTTGTGACAAAGGACCTGAATATGCAGCTAGATTTCAGTTGGTGCTCTAGATTTCAGTTGGTGCTCTCAACCAGACTAACCCAGGCCCATCTATACACTCTGAGAAGTGAACTAAAATTAAACATTCTCTCTAAATTGAAACACTTTAGAAAAAGCCTATTTTCGGAGATGAGGGACATAAAGACTAAACTAAAAATTTTCCTCAATGTCGGATATAAGAAATGATATAGAGTGAGTAAGAGCAAAGTACTACACGTATGTTTAGCGACTTGGGCGCACTAGCAGAGAAACTAGATGACATTGAAACTAAGGCTTTGAAACAAGATTCAGATATTGACAGACTGGAAGCTTTCAGTCGCCCGGACAGTATTATATTCTACAATATAGCAGAAAAGTAGGATGAATCTTTCGATGCCTGCAAAGATATAGTTGTTTCTGTCCTAACTAACTTTGTGAAAACCAAACATTGGTTGAAGTCAGATACTGTGCGTGCCCATCTAATTGGTAATAAACAATCACCCCAGGATAAACCTCGTTCTCTCATATTTAGATTTGCTCTGACCGAAGAGAATATAACAGTCTTAAAACATCGTAATGACCTTAAAAAATGGCAACGTAATCGGTTTCACGAAACAGCAAAGAGAGACTTTAGGCAGTCTGAAAAGCAAGGGGTGTATTGTTTATTACAAGACTGGTACTAAGCTGATGACAAGAGCAGGGACTTAACACTCATCACCAGACAAGACAGGAAGATCTAAGTGCGTGCTAGACAGAGAGGTTCGGTTGACTCCGCAAACACTCCACAGTCCAGACGCCGAACAGGAGACCCACCCCCGTCTGTTGCTGCATGGTCGTCTTCGGGCACTCTGTCGCAATGGATGACATCCAGGGACTCGGCCTGGCCCCTCAGACAGCTCACAGTATATATCATGGGTTCACTGTTCTTCTCCATTAAAGTTTAGATTTGTAACCTGGAATATTGAATGATTGTTGTCGAAAATTGGCAATGTTGATTTCATTCCTGCATGAAGGATTTTGAAATGGTCTGTCCTGTGGAAACATTTGCAGAGAAATTGATATCCATACCTGTCAGCTCTCAGCCTTCGTGTGTGTGTGTGTGTGTGTGTGTCTGTCTGTCTGTCTGTCTGTGTGTGTGAGAGAGAGAGAGAGAGAGAGAAAAGCTCGTAGACTAGCTAAAGCTGGAAGATCATCTGGTTGATTGTCTTAATAAAACACTCTTTATCGTACGATAGCCAACCGATAACAGTTCATATAGATATTGCTGTTTGCATAAAGTTAGACAAAACTATCATTTGTAACGACAAAGACATGCCTATGTTAGCCACCTATGTCCCACCTACAGGCTCCACATCTTATGTTACAGATGACATGACGACTGCTGTCGAGCAGATAGATCAGTGGCTAACAGACCACGTCGATCACAGGTGTGACGTCATCATACGTGGGGACGTAAGTGCTCGTGTAGAAGGTGTGTGTGTGTGGGGGGGGGGGGCCTGGATGACATTTCTAGCATTTCCAGGAGAGACATCACAACCAGTGAATGAAAGACAATCGTTCGCTCGTAAACTGTTTGATTTGTGTTTCTCTCATAACTTCTACATGTTTAACGGTAGAACTGCGGGTGATACAAAGGGAGCCTTTACGTATATATCCTATATATCAGAACAAGGCTGTAGTGAGGTGGACTGAAGCATTGATTTGTTTAATCTGACTCATGACCTATTTGTCGACTGTAGAGTTGAATCAAAACACATGCCTAGGATCCTTTGTTTTAAATCCACACCATCGTCAGATCCAGTAACTAATTTATAGCAGAATGCAGAATGTAACACCAATTTTACATTTAAGTGGGACTCCACTATTCTTCAGTTCTTTGAAATCGCCCCACCCCTCGTTACATGATATAACCAATAGAGGTGGGGATAATTTTACAGGGAGCATAGACATGTTTGTAAATGCTATTGCCTCAGCTGCTGAATGTATGGAAAAAAAACAGTAAGAATTAGAGCTGGGCAACGGCATAAAGGTTTTTATAATATGAAATGTAAAAATACCAAAGAAGCGAGATAACACTTGAGAAGATTCGGAAATAATGAAAGTCATAATAGATTGTTAGATGAGATATAGATATAAATACGCATGTAAAACGTCAAAATATAATTACCAGAATAAGAAAAGAAAGGTCCTGTATGGTAATGTCCTCGTCATGATTTTGCAAGGAATTAAGAAGTCTCTCTCGTACGGATGTTAGTACTTACACTGAACCAGACATGTGTATAAACCATTCTAAGAGTGTATTTAACAGTATGGATACCCAGTCTAATGTAGATTTCAAAGTGTATGACGATAAACTGTTAGATGAATTTAATAAATGGATTCTTGAATCGTCAATCACGATATTTGATACGCGAATCCAGTCAGTTTATTTCATATGGTGCTGAAGTTTAGGGTTACAATAATTTCTATTAAGGCGAGAATGTCCATCTCACTTCGTGTAGAAAGTTTTAAACATCGGTCCACAGACACCAAAAGTCATTGTATACGGTTAATGTGGCCGATATCCACTGTGCATAAATGCACAATGCCGATTTACGAAATATTTGTTAAACCTTGTAAATATGGGTTATTATCGAATACCAAAGAAAGCTTATGGCATGTTGCTTTATCATGATAACTGTGGATATACAACTTATGTTGCCTATGTTCGTAACCTTTCACATGACTTATGGTTATGTTTAGTTATCTCAAGGTGTTGGTGATATCTCATGTTTCCTTGAAATGTTGCAGTTAATATGTATTTACAGTCATGGAATGGTACTATACAAGAAAGTTTTCGATATAGTGTATATAGACAATATAAAAGCCCACTAGAACCAAATACGTATCTCTTTTGTTAAGTAAAGAACACCGAAATATTATGATAAGACTTCGGTGTGGAATTTTGACATTTAAAGTTAACGAGGGAAGGTGTTTGGTAATTGTAATCAAGTCAGCGATTGTGTCAGTTGTGCAACGATGGCATTGAAGATGAGTATCATTTAATCCTTGTATGTAAACATTATAGAAATCTAAACATTATCTACCATGTATGTATCATCATAATGCAAATATTCAAATTTAGACAGCTAACGAATTCAAAGTATAGTGACGTATTTCATAATTTATGTAGATACGTTTATCAAAGCTTAATCCTAAGAGAACAATATGTCTGAAACCCGAAATCTGTAACATACATAAAACATGTACATTTTATGTAATTAATGTTCGATGTAAACGCGAAATGTGTGTATGGGCCAATGGCCTTCTTACAAACAACATTATATTGACTTGACTACTTCTTGTGGAGGAATGTGACTAAGCAAGTTTAGTTTTACGCCGCGATTAGCAATATTACGGCGGGCGACACCAGAAATGGGCTTCACACACTGTGTCCATGTGTGGAATCGAACCAATGTGCTCGGAATGACGAGCGAACGCTTAAACCACGAAGCTATCCCACGACCCTTGCAGTGACTTATGGCAGACATGGCCAGACAAATGGATAGCTCAGCCTCAGATCGTACACGGAGAACGTAACAATAATCTGCTAATTTGAATGCTTCGGGTACAATGAAAATTTATGTCCCCAGACTCGCTCTATTCCCTGTGTGATGATATTTAATCAGTGATAATTATTTACATTGTACTGAAACGTCTGAGAATTCTCAGACATGTTCTTCTATTCTTTGAGTGTTTGCGTGGGTAGTTGGAACTTTGGGCTTGTATGTCTAATTTGCAGACAGTATACCAATTCCAAACCGACCAGGTTTAATGCCATTAATGCTGATTGTTTGACAGAGTAAGAAATTCCATCTTCTAACCAATTTTGGTTTGACACTCAAGAATCGAGCCACCATCTGTTCGCTCTCCAACCACTGGAACACAGGAGTGGTCTCTGCCAACCTGTAACATACATACAGTAGTTTCAGAATAGTTCTTCTGTGTTATTTTCCATACACTGCCATATTCCAGCTGTATTGAGAACTTTTGGGGAAACCTTCTTGATCTTGGTAACCTGTGCGACTAACCAGATTTGGAGGTCAGGCTCGCAGACTTGGTTGACATGTCACTGTAACCAAATTGCCACCGTATCCCAGTTGCGTAGATAGCTGCTAGTGCTGTTGATCGTGGATTGTCTGGTCCAGGCTCAGTTATTTACAGGCTTACGCCTCATTGGTGGAATAATGCAGAGTGTGACACAAACCTAAACTCACACACGCACTTTATGAAACAATTGAGTACCAAAATTGAGACTGCAGGCAGAATCTGGAGATACCATAACTTGCAATCAACACAGGCTGATAACCTCACCACTTCATCTTGTCCAACAACTGGTGATTAATCTGGATTATAAACAAGGGTTCAGATATCCTTCAGTACAAGACAACACACCTCACAGGGATATAATTTATTGCCTACAGTATACCAGACAATATTATACACATTAAGCACATAGATGAGGTGAATCTGGGGAGAGATATTCTTACATATTCTTACATATTTCTAAACATGCCACAGACTATTTCACTGCTTTCCACACAGCATAACTGATATTCACACTAAGTTTCAGATAATGAAATTATTTCATTTCCATAAAAACTGAAGGTTACGTCTACATGTATACCATTCTATGGGTCAAACTGACAAGCTTGAGGAGTTGCCCATAGATGAGAATTGAGTTCTAAATACACATTTTACTACAACTTCAATACAACCACATTCAGCAAGAAGTACCGACCAGGCATTTGTAAATTCTCTTTGAGTCAACCTTTCCCAAAGCAGGTTCAATGACATTACCTTTACACTATAGTCTGCCATACATGTGAGTTATCACGGTACCTGTATTGCAGACTGTCGCATGCACCAATGCATGTGAAAGCTACCTTAATACTTAAAGGTCACATGCAACGTAAAACACAACTTTGCAGATTCTGGTACCTTTCGGTATGCACTTACCGAAACAAATCATAAAAATTGCCAATTGAACCTATAAAGTTGAAAAAAACGCGATGAAAAAAAAGCCCGCGAAATCGGAGTTCAAACGTTTCACTAAATTCCCCCCAGCGCTGGGGGGAAAACTGGTTTCAACACCTGTGCTGCGCTGCGTCCATAACGCATGCGCAGTGAATAGGTTCGCGGAGCTTGAAACAGTATGCATGCCTAGCGTCTGAGGTTGTGAGCAGTAGTCTAATGTTGGTTGTGTACACAAACAAGTAAATGTCTCTGTCACAGTCTCTGTCACAGAGCTCATTGTCTGGTTTATTCACACCTATATGTCTGCCTGCCTGTCTGCTAAAGACAACATGCAGTACACAGCTTCAATCATTGACCACGTGTAATTTGAACTTAACACCTATCAGAGTATACGACATAAAGAAAATAAGTTGATTTATGACTCGCGCCCCCGCGTCCCGTCTCTGCCACATTATGTAATTAGGCACGTGTGATACACATGACATGTTTTTATGTCAGTGGGTTGCAAACAAACTACATTCACTTTTTTCGGATGACTGGATCTGACGGAAACTGGCGCAAACTCTTGTCATTTTCAAGTCCTGCTTTGTACTTGGACGAATGACAGATTCCAGCCTCGCAGTAGTTTACCATCTCTACTGATGTCATTTTTGATTGGATCGAGCGCAAATTCGGAGAACATGTATTTTCAAAATCCAACATCTCTATATACATTCTTCATGGATAACGACTTGTTTTAGTGTGTATGATTTTGTTTGACAACATTATATGAATCCATACTGAAACTACGCATCAAGTACACAAAAAGAAGTTGTTATCCATAAAGAATCTTACTTTCTTGTGACTCGCTATACTTCTAAAATGCCCATCAAACAGATCATCTGTCTGTACACACAATGAACCCTCAGCAGATCAGCAAATGAAACAGCCAATCAGAATCCGTCGTTACACTTGAGTGCACATCCAGGTGCTAAGACTGGGCTCGGTCTCCCGAGGGCTTCGTTTCGGGGGAAGTAAGCCCAAGTACAAAATATTGCACTTTTGAATCGCGATTGTACGCTTATAATGTTGTTTATTTGTTTTTTTAAAAGCAGCAATGTATATTATATGTCATGAATAAGTGATAAATGTGTTTTAATTATGTTTGATTTTTTGGTTGCATGTGACCTTTAAAGCATTATTGATCTGACCAATAGCAGTTTCAGTTTAACATCTGTAGCACAACATCATGCATTAACTGTAGCACATCATGCATATCTAGATGGAATGCAAATTTGGCAGTAGTCTGCTCTTAATCATTTCATGACACTTAAGTTTCAGCCAATAATCTGATCAACTTTCAATATTTACAATTGATCCCACCAAGTCCATGCAAGAGATGTGAAATAAAAAAGATAGATATAAGTGATATTACTCAATGCTATGATAAAAGCTAAGGCAGTAATATAACCAATCTTAAAGTTCAACACAATCTGTACAAGATTCAAACAAACATGGGTAAGTATCTGTGCTCATTTCAAACACATACAAGAAATGGCTTCCTTTCGAAACAGTGACAACTTAACAGAAAAAGTGTATGAAAACAGAATGCCATCATCCAACACCATTGTCTCAACAATCAGAAGCACAACACAAGGAATATTGTTAGACTAACGACTATTTGTATTGCACTACAGTTTTGCAAATGCAACAGGTGTAATTTGGTTTCTGGGAACGTTTGTTCATGAGTTCTGATCAAAACAAAGGAGAAGTATTGATTCACAATAACATCAAATGGCACCTGATCATTTAAATTGTGTATTACTATTGGCATGGATTCCTGTAATGAGTTACATATTCTATCTTTACAAATGGCAACATACATCTAATCTCATCTCTTTTCAAACAACATTAATATCACATGTCTATAATAAATCCACAGTTTGTACACCTAAGCGAAAATCAAGTAATTTGGTGATCAACACTAATGTTGCTATCAAGATTTATTCACACGTGTGTAATCATCATCAACTTGAGTAGTCAGATATGCAAGAGTTATCTCCCTTGTCACATCTGAGGGCAGGCTGCTAACCTGTGAACATAACTAGTCACTTTAAAATTTAACTCTGTGATGATTTTGCCTGATGGCAGCAATAACAGACAGGAGTTCAACCTGAGGCTGACAAAACAATTCAAGATTCAACTGAGCTTTTTCAAAGAAATTGGACATAAGATGCAGCATTTAGCAATATTCCAGCAATATCATGGCTGGGGTGTTGGACCAGAAATGGTCTTCACACATTGTACGTGCAGAATCGCATCCACCATGACCTCTGGGCACTGTTTGGACCAGAAACATTTCAAATGTTTAAAAATTTTGCTCAAGTGATATGATTAGTAAGTGAAGACGTGAATGATTTAGAGACATAGTTGCCTTGCTAAAAATGAAAATTCTTTCCATGTTACAAATTACACGCCTAAATGAATTCAAATAACGGTTTGGTAATTCTGTGTCTACACAACACTTAAGTCTATCCTAAGAACATGACTTGTATCCAGGTAGACAGGGACGTTAATTGGTTTTATCCTAGTTGAGTTGTGTTCAGCATCGCGTCTCATACAGGCCACTCCGACCGATGTATCGTACCCACTTGATGACATCATGATCACTATAGTTCATCTTCGACTCAAATACTTTCAGATACCTAACCTTAAAACCTGATGGAGCAAATGGAACCTGCAACAAAATATGAGATGTTGTTATTTTATACTCAAAAAACAAGAGGCAGATAAACACCAGTGCTGCAAGCCAGGATTTCTTTGAGAGGGGTCAGCTGCACCCACCATCAAAAGTGAAAAAAATCTGTAATCCTTCTATTTGACAGCCAAAACAACTCAATGATAAACACCGTAGGCTAAGGTCAGCTCGGTAGCGCAAAATGAGCTACTTACAGCGATTCATCTTACCATCTCATATGCAAGTAGATGTATGAGCAAAGTTACAGAGCTTAGGAAGACTTGTTTTGAATTCTGGAAGTTTGAATACTTTGATTTTGATTTCTGGATGCTTGACATCACTTTCAGTGAAATTAGTCATATTTTGAAATTAATTATGTGCCCGTTACATAAAAACACTTTATAAATGCATTTATAAATAAAGCCCCCAGGCAAGTACAGTTAGCAGGAATAATGAAATAATGCAGTCTCGCTGCAGCACTGAAAGACAGCAGTAATAATGATTTCAGTATCACAATGAGAAATTATATGAAGTGAATTAGAAATAATTAAGACACAAAAGTACAATACAGAAACATCAACCTAAGATTATACAGCAGACAGACTTAGAACCTTAGCTGCTGTGGTTTTACTCTGGTTTTCCAGCATTCTTTGAGGACATATAGCTGGAATACAACATATCTCATGCATCCTAGTAACTGCTGCACTGACAGCAATGTAAACCTCTGGCATTCAGTCGTGAATGAGATACTATTTTTATGTAAACAGATATAAACATCAGAATGCAATATTAAAGTTTCTTTGTCATGGAGCACTTTCTATTCTTCACCTTTCATATCAAGATTTTGTCTGCAGGTTTCACTCGCAGATACTTCTTTCAATCTTAATGTGTAGGTTTGTAATGTGACCTTCTCCTAACACTGGTACTCACCTCAAAGTTCATTGAGATTGGGGGTCTAGTCCATTTCTTCTTATCATTTGTGTTGAGGAGTTCTATCTCAGCACTCAGCTGGCATTCCTTCATTCCACCCATACGCTTGATCCTGGAATACAGGGAACATCAGACAACTTATCGGTGAGTGAGTGAGTGATTTTTGTTTTTTCGATCTGGGCAATTGGGAACCGATGATATGTGCCAACCAAGTCAGCGAACCTGACCATCCGATCCCGTTAGTCGCCTCTTACAGCAAGCATAGTTACCTTTTATGGCAAGCATGGACATCAGTTATCAGCTTGTCACATCAGATAAGTAAGGCAAATCAGTTATCAGTTGGTCACTTCAGATCCATTAATCACTTCACAAAAGTTAGCAACATCAGTTAGTAGTTGGTCACATCAGTTGGTCACATCAGCTCTCAGTCACATCATATCAGCTGGTAACATCAGTTATGAGTCAGTCACATCGTATCAGTTAACATGGTTAATCACATCAGTTATCAGCTGGCCAAACTTTTTCCAAGACAAATATATGAATGTGAATGATACAATGCAAAGACAATCTTGATGATACTCACTTCCACACAATAGCGTTTTCACTGGCCTTGTACTTAGCCTTGCCCTTCATACAGATCACCTGTACTCCGCTGGTGTTGAGAGGTGTTGGGATTCGCACCTGGAACAAACCAGGGAAATGTCCATCCCACACACTGCACTCATTTAGATAGATAAGTCAAAGCTGTAACCACAGGTCATGAAGTAATTACTGAACAAAATCATTTGGCTTGTAGGAAACACAATTTAGCAACAATGTGCATAAATCTTAGTTTATTCGCATTTGGAAAACAACAAACTGACTTTGAGGATTAACAGGATCTCTTTAAAATGAAAACTGACGTATTTGGCACAGACTACTCTACCACTTATTCACTTAACGTTTAAATATTCTATTAAGTTTAAACCAAAAAGTGTCTTTGAGCTTATGCATTCAACACATGATTTGCCAAAAATATTAGCCAATAACAACAAAGGTTTAGGAGTAAATCTGTTGACTGATAACAAGATGTGACACATTCTCAAAAACAAAGCTCAATATGGTAAACAGAACTTGTTAATATTTTGAAGAAATTGTTTGAGAATGAAGAAAAATGTTGCGAGCAGTTGATAAGTTGTGATTTGCAATACGTTTGTATCTGATTATTATTCCTCCATCGAATACGTCTGGACCTATCATTTCCATACCTCCACCTTCTGGGCCAACAGTGATGGTTTGAAGTTCGACTTGACAACGACCTTCACCTCCATCTTTTGTCTCCCAACCTCTCTGACGAGTGGGATAACACGGAATGGCAGACTGATGTCCTTGGTTGTACGGTATCTGAAAGTGAAGAGCAATGCATGTAGTACGAGCTCAGTTAAAATGTGCTTCTCATAAGTGATTGTATCTCTTTTGAAATATGAAGGAAAAATGTCATGACACATAAATCTTTTCAGTATGACAAAGATCAATAGTGAGACAAGTGAAGTTGGTGCAGTGCACAGGGAAGAAACTGATTTTGTCCTTTAGTGGATATTATCGTATACAAAATTGAATTATTACAGCTCTTATCGTCCATGTAAATTTCGACCTGTCTGTACCTTGTGGCAGCCTAAGTAATGCAGTCTCAGTAAACTTAGGCTCAGTAGTATTTGTTATATTGAAATACTGAGTCTAACAAACCCTATCACCTTTCCTTTGAGTGACCTATGACCGTCCAATCAAACACAAGACAGCTAAACAGACTTAACCAATCAGACAACAGCTACTATTTAGGGTTTTAGGAATTTACAAAATATTTTTAGATTTTCTCTTCCCTGGTCGCTGACACTGATCTCCTGACAAATGAAAATCTGCATAAAATACACACGCGTGACCTGCAGTATATTCTTTCACACTGTTGGCATGGTTACTATACGCTTTTTATTTCTGCAATATGAAATCCTAGAACATTGATAACAAGACAAAATTGTGTCCAGGAACACTGATGCCCCAGCTGCTGTAGGAAGCATTACCTAAACTGAGTGTGCTCTGGTGATTAATTTCTACTAAACAAGTTCAATAAACATCTATGCAACCATGAGATGCACACCTTGAGTCCCAGTGAAACACATGTACAAGCTTAATCAATTCTGTTGAGCTGTTTTTGTGAAGAAGTGGACTTATTCCTCAATTTCACTATCATGAGACAGAAATTCCACAAAAAATTATTAAAGTTCAAACGTCTCTAAACATAAAAAAACTATTAAATACAAAATCTAGATATGAGATGCACATCTTCAGAGTCTCTATAAAAGACATATGAAAGATAAATGAGTTTTGTGCAGTGTTTTTTGAGAGATGAATAAAGTATGTATAGGACAAACAGGATGAATAGAACCAAATTCAACTAATTCAAACATCTGTAGAAGTGACAAAATTAAGAAATTGGATGAGCAAGTAATGAGATGCACACCTTTACAGTTTACATGAAACAGAGGTAGAAGCTCGATCAGTTCTGTTGAGCATCTTTTGTGGAGAAGCCTACAGACTTTATCCCCCATAACACTATATCGAGAGGGAAATTCAACAAAATTTATGTAAATTCAAACGGCATAAAAAGTACTTGTTTAATGAGAATTCTAGAAGTTGGTTAGTCAAAACTGAAACAAACAGCTTTATGGATTACAACTTCTTGTTTACTACGTTGAGCAACGTTTCGATGTGGATCGTCACATTTAGCTTGAAAACGACGTAACAATCTACATCGAAATGTCGCTCAAAGTGATAAACAAGAAGTTGTAATCCATAAACCTGTATGTTTCATTTTTGGCATAAAACTTGGAAAAATAAATAAAATACAAATTCAAAATATGAGATGCACACCTATGAAGTCCCCATAAAGCATATGTGTAATCTAAATAAATTCCTCCATGTGTATTACTCTGAACCAATTGTGTGGAAAATATCATTCAGAATCATTCATGTACAAACATTTTCAAAAAGTTCAAACGACATGTGCACGTGTTAACGTTCATGATTTGGCAAAATGTTTTCTCATTGGTCAGTTCAACGGGTTATCTGACACAACCTTCCACTAGTGTTTGTCTGACTCAAAATAGCAATATAACGAATAATAATGTGCCAAAGTTTATTCAGACTGGACTAAAATGATATTGGTACTATTTATAGACATTCATGTACAGTTTCGGCTCAATGGGCTTTGTAATTTTAAAGAAAATTTACAACATGCTAAAACTTAACAGGTGAAGTGAAGATGAAAGATCACAGATTTAACAAAATCAAGACAAAATGACAAACATCCAAACATCCAAACATGTTATTCCACATGTGTTTCTGAAGGCCTATTCTACCCCAGATCTTCACGTGTCAGTACATCACCATTAAGAAAAAGAGACACAATACAGTAAAAAAATGTGAAGTAAAAACTTTTCGGGATAGACTAAATAAGCTAGGTACCTCATGAGTTCAAATTCTCCATCAGGTGGAATGAAGCTGATGCTGTGCTCTGTCTCAAACTTGCTGAGCTTGACACACTGATGAAACTGACAGTCATCTATCGCAATGGACGTCTTCCCTCCTCCACCAAAGTGACTGTTGAAAGTAACAATGTTTTAACACAATTCTGAAACACCGGTTGCAGCATATGATCAAACTCAACCTTACACATGTAAAACACACAACTATATCTGCTGAAATGTTTGTAATTTATCTCTTTCAGTGTACAGAGAAATCTACTCAAAATGAAAGTATACAAAATTCAAACAACTTTCACTTCTGTAAGCTGTCACTAGTGAGTGAGCGCTTTTAGTAACATTCCAGCAATGTCACGACAAGGGACACCCGAAATGGGCTTCAAAACTGTATCCATGTGGGAAATCGAACTCAGAGTCTTGGCATGACAAGCAAAAACCTTAACTACGGGGCTACCCCACCACCCTAAAAGAAACATTCTACAAAATATAGCCACTGACAGCTGTAAAAAGCTGTAGTCCTTTCTGCTGGATTTAGACTGAAAAAATACCTGCATTATCAATGAAAGAAGATTGTTAATGTGTGCTAATTCCATAAGATCAAAATACAATGATGTGGTATAGCTATAACAAAACCGATACTTTTAAAAAAAAACTTTCTTTACAGGGTTTTTAGGTAAATAACAGTAAGTAACTGTCATTATCTCAAGAATTGCTGTTTTTCCTGCATTAGACAAATGCACTTTTCTTTGATAATTAATAATTACAATAATGTTTTGGTTCGATTTGAATTGACATTGATAATAAACCTTAGTCTATACAAAACACATACCATCAAATACAAAACATTCAATCATATCAAGAACAAAAGTTGATAAGTTGTAGGATGGTTTCACAAACCATGAGGCTAAAATGACCTGATACAATTAATAGCTCCTTCATCCCTTTCAATGACTTACCTCCCCCTGCTTGCTGTATCGTCCAAGCTGCTCTTGCCTTTGCTCTCCATCAGCAGCTTGTCGTTGATACCAAACTTGCACTCCGGCATTCCACTCAGGTAGCTCTTCATCACAATCCTTCCTGCTACATGGGCACTCAACACTTGACCTGTAACAGAGAGCATCTCATGCAGGGGTCAAGACTTTTTTAAAACCCACTTGCCACAGGGCAAATGACTTCAAGAAAGTAATCTGTCCAGACCAATTTTCCTGTGTGTGTCCCAGTCCACCCAGCTGTTAATGGGTACCTCGTTAGGATGAGACAGCCTCAATAAACTTGGTGCACCAAGTGGCAGCAAGAGTTGTATACTCCCCAGGGAGTTGAGATTGAAATACAATGTGCATCCAGTGATCAAGGGAAAAATACCAGCACCTTGAGCATGCACTAGTCCCTGGATAAGTGCACTATTTAAATATCCTATCCTATCCTAATTCCAGATAAGACTAAGATTACATGATTCTGAGAAAGCTGAGTCTACAAGAATTATTCCAGTACAGGGCATGTATTTGGTGCTGCACCAACTCACCTTGTGGTGACATGAGAAGGTTAACCGACTCCAGCACATCCAAGAACAGTTCATTCCTCCGGTACTTGATTCCTTCTCGGCGCCATCCAATCTGACCTGTTACTTGTGATGTGATCTGAGCTGTCTCCTCCTTCGTCTGTGGACACAAATGGGAATTGTTTTTCACTAAGCATGAAAATATGTAGCATATTAAAAAGCGAAAAACACTCTGGAAAAAATTGTCAAACATTCCCTTTGTATCTTAGTAGGGACCATTGAGAAACAAAAGTGGATGTCACCCCATCACAATACAATATTCTTGAGTAAAGTAAAATACTAACTTTTAGCATTACATGTCCAGCATACCAACAATTTGTTGTATCTCACAATAACACTGTCAGAAACCATTATCTAGAAGTTTTATGATATTTTGGAATGCATCAGACCTAGAGTGAATAACACATAAGTTTGTTAGATGCTGTCTTCTGCATAATGTCTTACTTCTGTACTATTACCCATCTTGACAACAAAAATGCTTTAAAAGTCACACCTGTGACATAATTTAGAATGAAGTAAGATAACTAAGTCCCCCTGCCAACCCACTAACACTAAAGTACTGTCAGATATAGGACAAAACTGTTTTTGGACTTTTACACTTTATCCCAAAATTTACACAACTGTGTCAAAATGACCCTATGAATTGCACTCTAAAAAACAAATCCAGTCGAACACCGTTTATCCGGACATTTTGGTTTCACACAAAAGTCATCTAGACATTGAGACATCAGGTTAACTGGATCAAACAAGCAAAACTTAAATATTAATTGAAAGCAATAAATTTTCATGTACGTATATCAATAAATCAACAGTCAATAGTAATAACAGCGAATCATCATAACATATAAGTGTACTGATAATACATGGAAGGCGGAACGCAGGTTATAATTTGTCAGGCAGTCTTGGTCGTAATCATGTGGCGTGTGGAGCTTCAGGTGGTAAGTAAGATGAAAAACGTAAATCGAGGACAAAAAGTCTCTATTTTGCCAATTGCATATTCTTTTTTTTAATTTTAAATGCCCTTAAAACATATGACATCACGCCAAACTTATGCTGTCTGCAGAAAGTAAACTTTCACACATGACTTTGATCACGCAGCAGGCTATTCTAACTTGCATCGCGACAGATAGTAGGGGTCAATTTATAAGTGTTATATACAACACAACTTCAGTAACCTTAATCCTACTTAACATGTGTTTTCGTTACTAATGAGATGTTCCCACACCTGCCAAATCCTAATGAACAACCCGAGAGCCACACGTCCCTTTTTTTTGATGACTAATTGATCAATTCACATCAAATGCATTCCGATAGATTAAGAATGAAATCACATAGTCTTGCAGTAAACATGGTAAACGATAGTGACATATACACATGCATGTTGCACATATGTCCCCGTCTGTATAACTGGATCATTTTTCAATGGAAATCTATGGGAATGGTTTGAAAATTCGCCGTCCGGGTCTGGAAGTGTGGGGTCCGGTTAAGCGAGTACAATTAATGAACGTAAGTTTTGTATCACATAAAAATCATCCAGAAGGCGGGGTTTCTGGATATGTGGGGTCTGAGTAAACAGGATTGAACATCGAAGTACATAATTGTTTTCTATATAGGATGACTTGCACCCTTAAAGTACAATTTGGAGTACTGAATGGAATTTATGGAGCATAAGTAATCTTGTATTTCGTTTCATATATGCACTTCAACATTGCTACGCTAGTGTAAACAGGTCAGTAAACAATAACAGAATAGTTTTTCAAATAAACACATCCATAAATGATTCTACAAGCATACACCAATGCTGTGATGCATATCTGCTATGTTGTCTAAATTATTTCCTACCATAAGGTGCATGTTTTTGTCTGTACATACACTGATACAGCCCTTATCTGCAGCCCTGACAAAAGCAAATAGGAAAAACACACAAACTCTGCAGGATTTTGTTATAATTAACAAAATATACAAATTTGTTGAACAAACCATAATTATTTTCATTTGATACATCAAGAATTGTGACATAGGATTTGCAACATCTCAGGTAACAACCAAGTAGCAAGAGGCACATGCGATGTTGATTGTATCAAAAGTCATCACACTGTGCTTCTGAATCAGACATGGAGTCGGTGCTGTCAGAGTCATGAGAGTGCACTCGTATGATAACAGGACTCAAAGTCGCCTTTTGTAAACCTCTCTCAAGCCAGTTCTGATGCTCCGCAGCATTTTCAGCTTTCTCAACAGACTTTTTCCATGTGTCTTGTGAAATCTCAGCCTGGGATTCATGGACTACTGCTAGACACATATAACATGATCCTGCACACTAAACGCATTTGTGACGAGAGGCAGTACAATGAATTGGGCGAGTACACTTGGCTGCTACAGGTAGCTTGATGATTATGCATGTGCAATACATGTTAACCGTGACATGAAATCAACACCGCATATTCCTTCGAATGATAAGACTGCAATTTCAGGCATAAGATACTGATATTCCACGCTAACCTTTAGATAAGACGAAGACAAATAGATGATTGGGGCATTGACAAGCATTTTTAGATATTCAACAATTTTGTTACAAAAAAAACCCCAGGAAAATGTCATTTGCTTCGTGAAATGGATCGGTGGTCCTAAACATACTTGCTCAGTATATTGTGTTGATTCAATTCGTTGGGGTTGTACCTGTTTCCAAATCGAGTGTGCTATAACAATTCATGCATGAAACGCACAGGGAAAATGAACTTCTCGATATTTATCAGACAACCTGTCTCCCTCTTGTTTCAAGTGGATCGTTCTGTGGGGCGTTCCCAAGTATGCAAATTGGGGTATTTGTCAGGTCGTAGATCATCTTACATCATCTTTACCAGTAGATTCTGAACATCTGTCATTTTAAATGTTGTGTTATTCTGAGCAATGTCAGATTTGGTGATAGCTCGGATCAGTTCAATCGGGTTTAAATCGCAATGATAAGGAGGCAAACATAAGACATCATCACCTTGTGATTTCAGATGCGGGTCAATTTTATACACAGGTGCTCTTTTGTGGATTTTATAATTTCATAAAGTTTTGGTTTTGTTGTGTTAGATGGAAATGTACATTATTGTTTTCTAACCATGTAATCGTGTCTGTCTTCCTTGAATTTGAAGTTGGGGCATTTGTATCACGATCCCTTACATTAAGATATGGAGCACTGTCCATGATAATTAAGCTCTTTGATGGCAACCAGTTGTTTTTGTAGCCAGTCCATAAAACCTGAGTCACTCTTCTTTGCTTATTGGCAGTCTCCTGGAACATGCCTCTTCAGTGCTAGTAACCCACTGCGTTTCTGCAGTGTGGCTTGCATTCACCCAAGTCTCATCAAGATAAACAGACTCTAACCCCTCTTCCTTCTTTTGATGTAGTGCGTAAATATTTCTCATTTGGACAATATATGATCTTACACAAAGAACACGTCTGACTTGCCTGCTAACTTCAGTCTACCAAAATCCGAACTTATGAAGCAATTTCTAAAGTTGGTACTTAGATAATGAGAGGGAATGTTGAGTTTCCATTTCTATTTGCACATAGGTGTAATGATAAGTGTCTATTCTGGATATTATTTGTAAACTGTTATGACGTGCTGTGTACATCCCCTCTTTAATTTCCCTAAAGGATTATCATATCTTACCTGATATCTCAATTCCCCAGCCCGATTTCAACCATCGTCTGTGACACCCTTCACTGATTTTGCTTTGAGACGACCCCTATCTGTCTCTTTTACAGTAACAGTGAGATTCCATGGTAGCTACTCTCTTTATAGTTTCAACATGAAAGTTATTATTCTTACGTCAGCTATCGTTTACAATGAATCTAATTTCAAAATGGGCATTTAAAAAGTGTCCTTTGTTATACAATATAATTTGCATAAAGCCACAGTCTGTTCCAAATAAGTCACTTTGGGCTCAGCAAAAAACACATTGCTCATTTTGGCATAGCCTCTCCTCAACAGAGTCCTTTTCTTTACGTTTCTTATCTTCCTACCACTGAGACTTTAGTTAAGCCGAACTTAGTTTCACAGATATATCACACTTTCACATTTCATCTACATACACTGTACCAATAACTGAATAAAAAAGCTTTTTTTTCCTATTCCAACAGTACTTTAGATGACATAGATGACAAATCCGCTCTGCTAACGGTCCCCAGGCCCAAAGGGAAAGCAGAACCAACATTGAGAGTACATCAGTCTATGTGACATCAAGAGTGCTAAACAACATATATTGCCCCTGTTCAACTCTGATCTTGGGGTGAACTGACATCTTACCTGAGATTTAACTCCTTGTTGTGTGATGAATGTCTTCAAGATACCTGTATCAGTGTTCTGAGGGTATCCAAAATCCAGAATTTCTGCAAAGTTGAAAAGACCTCAAACATTAGCATAAATTGTCTAATCTGCATGGCTGCATTGAGTACCACTAACAGTAAGCTGGAACCAGACAGAATTGAGTACAGTGGAAGCTGTCAAAACAGGCATCTGTTCGATCTGGCAAGTTTTCAACACCAGCACAAAATCTAAGTCCCATCGGTGGCTTGTACACTTATCATCAGCTCTACACCCCAGCACATTGTCTATACCAGAAAATTTCTTCAGTCCCAATGAGTGCCAGTTTAGACAGCTTCCACTGTACTACTTTACATAAACTTTGCATCCTGATAAATAAACAAATGATAACATAAGTAAGCACTGTAACTAAGGTGACTTACTTAAAAAACACAAAACAAGCTCACCATCAAGAATTTCATAGATCAGGACAAAGTTGTTCTTGACATTGTCTTCAGAGATCTTGCCAAAGTAGGACTGCATAACTTCCACCATCTTATGGAGGAACTCGAACACCATAGCAGCATTGACATTCTGTTTTGTAACTGCAGCCAGCCAGATGTTGGACTTCTTGATGTGGAAGAAGCTGGTGCGGGCAATGTTCGTCACTGGCGACCGAACCTGCTGGCGGGCATGGATGACATTCACACGGAAAGCATCAACAGCATTCCGACTGAAAATAACACAGGAAAAAACAGTCATCAGTGAGAGGGGTCATAGGTTGTAAATCCACTTACTAATCACCAATCACACAATCAACTATGCACACCTACATAGCAATTACCATAATTACTGTTTTACTGTGAACTAATGCATCTTTGATGCAGAGAGCTGGTGACCTGTGAAGGTCAGGATTAGAACTGATCTCAGGAACCCACACTTGTCTTAAGAGGTGATGGGATTGGGCATTCAGGCTCGATGACTTGGTTGACACATGTCATTGTATCCCAATGGTGTAAATTGATGCTCATGCTGTTGTTCACTGGACTGTATGATCCAGACCTGATTATTTGAAGACTGCTGCCATATAAAGATTGCTGAGCACTGCATAAAACTTAACTCACACATCCAGGGCTGGTACTGTTAGGGTCAAGGTTACAACAAAATTTCCCTTTACACAACTTCAATGCTCTTTTAAAGGTCACATGCAACGTAAAATACAACTTATCAGATTCCGATACCTTTCAGTATACACTTACCGAAACAAATCATAAAAAATGCCAATTCAATCAATAAAGTTGAAAAAAAACGCAATGAAAAAAAAGTATGCAAAATCAGAGTTCAAAAGATTCACTAAATTTCCGCCAGTGATTGGGGAAAAAGTGGTTTCAACAGCTGTGCTGTGAATAGGTTCACGGATCTTGAAACAGAATGCATGCCCCGAGTATGAAGTCATGAGCAGTAGTCTAATCTTGGTTGTGTACACAAACGAGTAAATAATCTACTCGTTACATAAAAATACTTGTTGATTGTGGTAAGCAGCCTCTGCCACAGAGAAAGCTTTATTGACACCTCTGTCTGCCAGCCTGTCTGTTAAAGACAATATGCAATACACAGTTTCAATCATTGACCACATGCAATTTGAACTTAACACCTACCAGGCTATACACCATAAACAAAACAAACTGATTTATGACCTGTGCACCTGAGTCCTGTCTCTGCAGCATTATGTAATTAGGCAGGTGTGATACTACATCCATTTTTCTCAGATGACTGGATCTGACGGAAACTGGTGCAAACTCTTGTCAGTTCCAAGTCCTGCATTGTACTTGGACGAATGAGTTTCCAGCCATGCAGTAGTTCACCATCTCTACTGAGATGATTTTTGATTGGATTGAATGCAAATTCAGTGACTATGTATATACAAAACCCAACATCTCTATATACATTCCTTATGGGTAACAACTTCACCTAGTTTATATGATTTTGTCTGACAATGGTATGTGAATCCATACTGAAATGACGCATCAAGTACAATAAAAGAAGTTGTTATCCATAAAGAATCTTACTTTCTTGTAACTCGCCATACTTCTAAAATGCTCATCAAACAGATCATCTTTCTGTACACACAATTAGCCCTCAGCGTATCAGCAAATAAACCGGCCAATCAGAAGCTGTCGTTATACTTGAGTGCACCCCCACCCGCTATGACTGGGTTCAGTCTCCCACCGGCTTTGTTTCGAGGGAAGTAAGCCCAAGTACAAAATACTGCACTTTCGAATCGCAATTGCACAGTTATAATTTTGTTTATTTGTTTTTTTACAAGCGACAATGTATATTATACATCATGAATAAGTGATAGTTGTGTTTGATTTTTTGGTTGCATGTGACCTTTAATATAAATCAGGCCCCCCTAAGTAATTGAAGGAATTACAGCAAATTTGAAGGAATTGCATCTCAAATGTAAACAAATGCAGCCCACTCGCGAAACAACTGCAGCGATATCGGTAATTTAGCGGTAATGACAGAAACACATCGGCCCTATCGGAAGCAATGTCGGTAATACTGGAAACACACTCGGCCATCTTCGGAGATTTTTCGGTCGCGAGCGGTAACTCACGCAGCAAAACACGGTGTCGTTGGAAGAAGCACCCGTCTTGGTGAGTTTTGTTTTTAGTTCCTACTATTACATTTTTATACTTATCCATCTTTGACCACCCGTGTTGAATGCGTTTAGGTATGAGGTGTTGTCGGGGCAATAGCTTATGTTTTTAGGAAAAGATAGTCACTCTAGGAGAGTGTCACAAGTCATGCCCCTGGAGATTGTTTACATCTGAACATCGAAGTCGTGCCGATGAACATCATGAACGTGCGCCATGAAGAAGTTTATGAGCCATAATTTTTCTTGCTATGAAGTGCAATTGACAAGTTTAAACACATTTTACAAAAAAAAATGATGTTATATCTAGCGCACGTTCGTAATCATCGGCACGACTTCGATGTTCAGATGTAAACAATCTCCAGGGGCATGACTTGTGACACTCTCCTAGAGTGACTATCTTTTCCTAAAAACATAAGCTATTGCCCCGACAACACCTCATACCTAAACGCATTCAACACGGGTGGTCAAAGATGGATAAGTATAAAAATGTAATAGTAGGAACTAAAAACAAAACTCACCAAGACGGGTGCTTCTTCCAACGACACCATGTTTTGCTGCGTGAGTTTCCGCTCGCGACCGAAAAATCTCCGAAGATGGCCGAGCGTGTTTCCAGTATTACCGACATTGCTTCCGATAGGGCCAATGTGTTTCTGTTATTACCGCTAAATTACCGATATCGCTGCAGTTGTTTCGTGAGTGGGCTGCGTTTGTTTACATTTGAGATGCTATTCCTTCAAATTTGCTGTAATTCCTTCAAATACTTAGGGGGGCCTGTAAATGAACTGAACAATCTGTTGTTGAAGATCAATTCAAACCCAGATGTTCAAGGGTAGTGGATGACTTGAATATGAGCAAGCTGTCACTGTCAAGATTTGTTAACTTGCATCTAAAATTTTTTCACTTGATCCAATTACAACCCACAACCCAAGTTGTTGCCAGACATAGTTTCCTATATCCATATGTATGCATACGTATTTCTCTGCTAGTTATCTTTTTGCATTAATAATTCTTTAAAAATGAATATTAAAATCTAATATTGTGCAAAACATCTTACCCAATGTCATCTCTGAATACTCGGGAGATAAGGACTTCTCCCTTGTGGTTGTATATAAACAATCCCCCAATCATCTTGCTAGTTCGCCATCAACTGGAAATAGATACAGAATTGATAATAGCACTATCTGACAAATCACTTCCACAATTCATGCTAATTTGTCACGTTCAGTGGGACACACGAGTTGAGCCGGACTAACTTTGACAGGTTACGCCCCTTCCTGAATGCGGTCCTGAATGCAATATTTGGACATACTGTGTTTAGTCCACACGTACACAGCACCTGTGAATATTTGTCCATCCTATCAAAACACTATTTCGTTTTTAATGCAACAAGTATGACAGGTTTTAATCATGTACCACAAGAGCAGGTAAAGAGTAACAGCGTACCGGTAATTTATGCGTTGTTCGATGTGTGATGCCCGCAATCACAAATTTTACTAATTCTTTCTCGGGATCATGTAAGATAACTGTAAATAGATGTCACTGAACAATCGCGTTTTGCTCGCCAGGGCTCAAATATATTAATGTAACTAAAATACCCTACCTCATTTGCTTCGTCAAGGGGAGGTTCCGCTCGTTCAAGGCGGAATATATCCCACAATTCCCTCACCATGTCTTTGTATGTGTACAAGTGTTATATATTTGTTTCGAATTTAATATATAAGCCTAATTGGACTTCAAATCAACACATATAGTATAGGGAAACATATTTCGATTTATTTCTTGTCGTTATATGGTATATTTATAAAGATACTTACAATATGACGGAAGGGAGATACATTACTTCCACTGGTATAAAGGTTATTGTAGGGGTAGTAGTATCCACTTGCTGTGTGTTGGTGACTGGGCTCAGGCTATTTGACATAGCGTTCGCCCTTATGGAATTTTCAAGCGCAAAGCAATTTGCCAACCAGCCTTAAAGAATTTTAGCCAAAAGCACGCATATGTTTTGTTTTAACCTGTTAGCTGATGCTGATTTGGTAATATCTTATAATCCGATGTTACAAATAAATAAAATAACAAAAGACATAATAACTCTAAATTTCCGGTGAAGAGACCCACGTGCCAGCCTCTTTGACTCTAGGCCGCCATCATGCCAGGAGTGAGTCCCTTAGTCTCGACAAATTTCTCGCATTTCTGAAAATGTTTTGGGTCCTGCTTCTTTTTCAACACCTTTTACGTACTATTTTATGTTATTGTGTTATAGTGTTGGTGTCAAAAAGTTAACTTTTGTATAATAAAGTCAGAATGCGCAAAATGGCTGTGCACGTCTCCTCTTGTGAGCGATATTGCAGTCGTGACATCGGTAGCAAAACTGCTTTGCAATCATATGAAAGGAGTACTGCACTTTTTCAGATTAAATTAAAGATGTATCCTTAGCCCTTGGGCACCCCCTTCCTAGATCTTTAGCCCTTGGGTACCACGCTTCTAGATCCTTAGGGTTAGTTAGTAAAGGCTAGGGTTGGCTTTACTTTGGTGCGAGTAACTCCATCCGAAAGAAGTGCGCCCGGTAAAGTGCACTAATCCCAAGATCAGAAGGGGTACCACAAACCCCAAGGATCCTTAGAGGGCGCCTAACATCTAAACCCAAAATCTAACGCGAATGACCATAAAGGGTGCAGCGCCCGGTAGACTGCATTCTAGCCCAGATTAAAAAAAGTATTAATATCCAATTAACAAGAAGTAACTCATTCAGACGCCTCATCCAGTATGTTCAAAAGACTCAGATCTCAAATGGGTTAGTTATATCACTTGAGGATTCATGTTGTTACCTTCTTGGCTTCTGTTCCTAACCCCCATCTCCACCAACCCCCCAACCCCACCCCCACCCCCCACATGGTTCCTGGTTCCTGCCAAGGCATACACCGATGTTTAGCGTCCCAACCCTATTTTATGAGGAGCACATTCCCGGCGATTTTTACCGGGAAGGTTTTTGACTGCAGAAACACTGAAAAACGAAGCATCGCATGTATATTTGTACACGGATCGAAAGATCTATCCTTTAGGTACAAAATCCGATTGCTGTCTTACCTCGAAAAAATTTATTTAAAATTCAACACAATTATATTCATCACCACCCCGTATTTTCCACAGTCGGATGCGGCCATTTTGCCTCGTGACGTCACAGGGTCGTGTGTACCAGTTGGGTTTGTTAAAACTGGGATCGGCAGGCAAACGAAACAAAGCAGTTTTTGAATACTAACAATAAATGCACAAACTGGCTTGGTACTGGAGGGGAGTCGATTTCTACTCCACATCTATACGTAGAAAGAATTAATGGTTATAAACCTAACAAACAATGATATTGATATTAATTTCATCTTAAATGGCAATGCAGTTCTCTCAATTACTGAAAATCAGAATGTTTTCAAATGTGTACATATCTATATCCCTCAAACAAAACGCTTTCTTAGTTAACATCTGTTGTACATATCCTATCCTCTGTCTGTCTCTTGCGTATGTTGTAAGATTAATATGAATTTTCAATTATCGGGAGAAGGCTTTTCTAAGTTGGATAACTTGTGCCCAATCCTTTTCTTAATGAATAAAATATGTTTAAGTCAAATCAACGATGATATTTGCTCTTTATGTAAAACTGACCAGGAACACTTGTGAATGTGAATGTGAATATGTAAAACAATTTTGGGAGAGTCTGGATGCCCATATTAATATGGAAATAACTTTGGATACCAGTGCAGTTCCTTTTGTCTATCAAGGCCAGCATAACCTGTTGTATCACTTAATCCTACTGAGCAAAAGGCATGTTTTTTATGCCTTCTAAAAGGCAATGCCTTGTCGTTTAATAAGGTTATAAATAACATCAGACAATTTTATGCCATTGAAAGGTTTATTGCATGTAAGAGCAACAACTATAATGCCTTTGAAAACAAATGGCCTCCACTTAGACAAAGATTAATCATAGATTTTATATATAGTATTTTCTT
This sequence comes from Haliotis asinina, assembly GCF_037392515.1. Taxonomy (NCBI): domain Eukaryota; kingdom Metazoa; phylum Mollusca; class Gastropoda; order Lepetellida; family Haliotidae; genus Haliotis; species Haliotis asinina. Next base: position 5,895,868 of record NC_090295.1, on the reverse strand, counting down.
TCAGGCATAGTCACTTCTCAGTGTTAACAATGTTAATACCCTGAACTTTGCAGCTCAAACATACCTTACAATCCTAATCATATAAATTCTTTATGATTGTCGTAGATCAAACTGTCCCAATGAAGATGTTATTAATTATAACATGGAAAACTTTATAGCATAAATAACAGACTTCTCAGTTTAAATTTTATTTATCTATGGAAAAGTAGTTAATATAGCTTTGAGTTGAAAAGTACATGAACTTAGGAAGTCTGCTGAGTTTATAAACAGTTGCAACTATGATTCTCTAAGGAACTTTTATATGTTGTGTACATTTAAACACTGTGCAAACCGACTTGGAATGTTGCAGCATCTTAAATATTCTGAAAAAGTTACAGGTAAGAAGAGAAAGTATACTTACCAAAACCACTTCATCATAACAGTTACAACAAAATTAAGTCAATGTGTAAAAAGGGAAGGGAAACGGTGAGACAGTAGGATGTTGTTTTAACAGTATTAAACAATATCTTTACCCAGTCAAAAAGGAAAATATAAAAAGCAAACATTGGTATTTTGTCATTATTTAATTATTAATCATCAAAAGGGACATTAATATTTCAACTTAGCCCACTTGAAGCATGTACAAAATCGACCTCCCTCCAGTACCAAGCCAGTTTGTGCATTTATTGTTAGTATTCAAAAACTGCTTTGTTTCGTTTGCCTGCCGATCCCAGTTTTAACAAACCCAACTGGTACACACGACCCTGTGACGTCACGAGGCAAAATGGCCGCATCCGACTGTGGAAAATACGGGGTGGTGATGAATATAATTGTGTTGAATTTTAAATAAATTTTTTCAAGGTAAGACAGCAATCGGATTTTGTACCTAAAGGATAGATCTTTCGATCCGTGTACAAATATACATGCAATGCTTCGTTTTTCAGTGTTTCTGCAGTCAAAAACCTTCCCGGTAAAAATCGCTGGGAAAGTGCTCCTCATAAAATAGGGTTGGGACGCTAAACGTCGGTGTATGCCTTGGCAGGAACACGACGTTTAGCTTGCTGAACTATATTGAAGCTTGTACAAACAGGTAGGTCATATCTCTGCAAACCATTATGCAAGCATCTTTTCATGATAAAGTTTTTATTTCAGAAAGTTACAAAACGCAGCAAAGGTCCCGTAAAGAAGGGGAAGGGTAAAGGCCGCAAGAAGCGAGTCACCCTCCACTATATGGTGGACTGCACACACCCTGTCGAAGATGGCATCATGGATGTAGCAAGCTTCGTAAGTATATTAGAGGCCATCTGGTCTAGACGCTTGGCAGACAAATTCAAGTTTTTAATCAAACCATTTCAGATCAGTAAAATTCTTTTGGCCAAAATGAAAATGAAGGACATTCAAATAGTTATCAAGAATCTGTTCAAAGTATATCTTCTGTTAAGTTAAAGTTAATTCATGATTGTTTCTTAATGATTTTTATCTCACTAATTGCTAAACTGACTTTTTTAACAAGGCTTTTGTGAGAATTTGAGTGTACTAACACATGCTGTGGGATTAGGGTCACCTTCCCTAATCTGATTAGGGCTATCTTCCCTAATCTGTACCGCCATGTCATGGCTTGTGTTTTAACAGGAAAAATACCTCCATGAAAGGATCAAGGTTGATGGCAAAACCAACAACTTTGGAAACAATGTCACACTGGAAAGGAAGAAGAACAAGATTGAACTTACCTCTGAAATCCCCTTCTCAAAGAGGTATGTGGTGTACCGTGTATTATCCCCAATACCGTTCTCTTTTATGCCAAAGGTCAGGCTTTGATTCACGACATGAATACAATATGTGAAGCTTGTTTCTGTTGTACGCTGCAGTGAATCAGTGATATTGCTTGAATATTGCTAAAAGCACCATAAAACCGTACATGGTCAGTAGTCTCAATCCACAAACAGGATCTGTTGTGTCCAGTACCTAATATAGTTGCGGAAATGTATTAGTGTATGAGTAACAAGTTACTGAAGTATGATTGGGACCCATCGGTTTGTCTGCACGGTGCCTGTAATTGTAGGTGTCGCCAACATCTCTGGAGTTTTTTTTCCTATCATCATGACATACTGTTATGTCTTAGACAAATTCATACATTAAATCCTAATCACTATGAATGCTGAATGAACCAGTGAGGATGGAGGTTAGAATTGGTCTTCAACCCCTGCTTGTCGTGAAAAGCAACTAAGGGGATCATTTGGTCAGACTTACCTACTTTGTTGACTCATCATATCTCTGATCAGTGCTCATGCTGTGGATTAGCGTATTGTCTGGTTCAGACTTAATCACTATTATTTACAGACCACAGTTGTATAAGCTGGAGTACAGCGTTAAACAAGAACCAAACGACTATGAATGCTTTCTGCCTCAGTGTAAAGCTTCACATAATTAATGTTTCATTGTTCTTGTCTCAAGGTATCTGAAGTATTTGACAAAGAAGTACCTGAAGAAGAATAACCTCCGAGACTGGCTTCGAGTGGTGGCTAGTACTAAAGAGGCTTTTGAACTGAGATACTTCCAGATCAACCAGGATGAAGAAGAAGAAGAGGGTGACGAGTAACTTGTGCCTGATTCGCAATGTTACCTTGTATCTTGTGAAGGCAATAAAAACATTTATTGCAACTTTGATTTTGTTACATTTACAATTAAGTATATGGTGGACTCCGTCATATATGAAAGTTATCATTTTGAAAACTGGACTAAATTTCTTTAAACCTCACTGAATGGTGGGTGTCCGGAGGTGAACTTTAGCTTTTGATTGATCAGGATGTTTTAAAGAAATGTTTTCAAAGCAAGTTAGTTACACACTAGTCATCTAATGCATGCTGATGTTTGATTCAAGGTCAGCTGTCATGAGCTAATCTAAGCTTATGATATTGACTTGTGTCCTTGGGTAGGATCAAATTAGTTTCTTCATTCTTTTGAACTTGAATGTCATGATGCTTCTATAATGTGAATGAAATCGATTCCAAACACAAGACTTCAAATGTTTAACATGACCATTTGAAAATGCATCACCTCTTGCAACAAGCAGTTAGGAAATTGAGTCGGTGAAGTTGACCTGACCTTGGGCAGTGGATGCACATATGTCTATCAGATTGTTTGGTTCAGACATTTTCTGAGCTGGAAACAACAGTAATGGACTTCTCACTTAGTACAAAAGTTGGAAATCAAACATTACTGATGTAGTGTCTTGAGGTATCTGTTCCTCGGAGAATCTTTGTCCAGCCCTCATCTTGCATCTCAGCTGATATGTACTGTAAGTAAGTAGAGGAAAAGCAAGTTCTGTGATAGTCAACTTCTTTATTGCAATGGGTGTGGCATTTCGGTATAAGTGCTAACACTGTTATCATTGCTTGATAGTGGTGCAGGTTCTAACAGCATTATTATTGTTGCTGGTGGTGTTAGAACTTACACCGAAACATGGCACCCATTCGAATAAAGTACATTATCCATAGCACAGGGTTTTAAAAAAATCTTGTTCTTTTTCATCGTGATCACAACGAGAAGTTCCGTGTATTGTTCAAAACTATCACTGCGGTAATACTGGAGTGCTTGATTACGTTCGTTATGTACATACTGATTGTAGTAAAGCTTTCCCAGCGTGCAAATGATAACATTCTCGAACCACCACGCTCTCCCAGCTTCCCTGGCGTTAGCAGTGTTTCTGAGGTGGTTTTAATACTATTATTATGTGATAGAGTATATTTATATAGCGCACATATTCATGCAGCTATTGCTTGCTCAAGGCGCTGGTATTTGTTTCCCTCGATCATTGCATGTCGGTCTCGGCGTCACATTGCATTATCAATCTCAACTCCCTGGGGATTATACAACTCAAGCTGCCACTAGGCGCACTCATCGAGGTACCCACAGCTGGAGGGACTGGGACACATAGGCACAGTACTTTGTCCAAGTTTACTGTACGTTGCTGTACCCGGAACTAGGTGCATGAACGTATGCATGTGGCCACCATCTGGTCATATACCAACGGATTCTTGGGGTTTTTTTGGGTTTTTTTAAGTGCACAGGGTTGTGACAACACGGAAAGAGTCTGCGCACAATGTTGACTCCAAGGTTTTTACACCCGGTCACAGGTGGGCGCAACCTCGCTGGATCGCAAGCCTGATGCTTTAGCCAGCTCGCACACCGCGCCCCATGTGGCCTCCTGTTGCGGAACGGAACGTTCGCGGTTGCAGGGGAGATAACTCTTCGCGGTCTCTTTCTCTTGGTTACGGATGAACAAAACGCAGAACTTGCCGGAGAGAAAGTGAGACTCGCCAATTGTTATGAATTTTAAAGATTTTCTCGTCGACACTGATTGATAAACAGTTGTTATGGCCATGACATTTTCAGCTGTTAAGATACTCTTTTGAATGCTTCAGTTAAGAGCCAGACGAAAAGGATTTCTTTGTTCTGGAGATGTTCCAAGTCCTTTTTGTGTGTTAGCAAGAAGAAGGAGTTGTTATGGAATGCTAAGCAGCGAGACTAGGTTATGCCACACAAGGTCTAATAACGTGTATATGCGTGTCGTACACCTCCGCATCAGTATTGAGAATGGTCATGTGATGTATGGAGAGTATTTATCGATCAAGACCTGGAACATCAATGACCTTGATGTCCAATATCGAAAAACCAGTCCTAATTTGTCCTCGGATGCATCGTAAAGAGGCATATATATGATGCTATATGGATTTAGTGTCTCACAGACCACAGGGCACTTTTATGACGTATGTGACACTAATAAAATATTTTTTCTTCTTTCTTATATGATCCCTACAGCTTAACCCTTTGGTGGTGGCTTATTCATAGTGTGGGGTTGCTCTCCGTATGACCGCAAGTTGGATGTCATTTCAGTGCCTGGGACTCTCCGTGATCAACGGTGTTAACTGGAAGTATCTGGCACCGCCGTCGTGGTACATTTTGATAGTCATCTCCTTGCTAGTCGTTCGATATTCATAAATATCAACGCCAGACCGTAACGTTTTCGACCCATTTTCAGAACAACGCCCTTGAAACATAACCATGACCAACAAAAAGCTCCATTTTGAACCCCATAAAGCTAAGTAACCTGTTCAAAATCCGCAGGAGTTGAGGATTACCAGAATGAGGAGAATGGCAGGTATTCGGCTTGCGGAGGGTGCCCACACCACCCTGATGAGGTCGCCAGTGGTGCGTGTGGTAAATATAGTCAAAACAATCGCTATATGAGAATTGTCTACCAATCTGATTGTGGCGTAGCTGGCGGAATAGTTTTCAAAGTATACACAACGACTTTGTCTATAGTTGTTTATCCCTCTTGCTTGTTCTTGGATGAGGTATATCCTGTATTAGAAACACACGGTTTTATCGACTCGTGACAATTAGACGGTCAAACAGTTCCGAGGGAATCTGGACGGTGGGGTAGCCCAGTGGTTAATGTGTTCACACCTCATGCCAAGGGCCCGCGTTCGATTCCCCAAATGGGTACAATGTGTTAGTTAGTCCTAATCTAGTGTCGCCTGCTGGTAAATTGGCAGCCAGAAACTTGTATTGTATGTAATCTGATACTTTGCGATGATACTTTCATGGTGTGATCAGCGCCCCACGCTGACGATGAAAACCATCAAGAATTTCGTAGTAGATAATATGACGAAGTTTATGTAATCTTTTAATGTGAGCTTGCCTTCCGCCCAAACGCGTCTCTGTTTCGCTGGGCCCCGTTCCTTTCAGCTCTCGTACAGTAGCGTTTTACATATGACTACAGCACTCAAGCCAGTGTTACCGTATAGGAGGAAGTATATATGTCACGAGACCCTAGGCTACCATACTAGCAAGTGGTCTCTGAAATGAACATATGTTACAGAGAAAAGGACCATAGTTTAAAAAATAAAATACAATGAATAGGAGCTCTGAGAGTTTCTAGGGGAATTTATACCTACTTGGGTATAACAGACCATAGACTTTTGAGAGCTTAGTAAAACAGGGCCTTGAACTGTATAACCCTCTCTTTTCACGAAACACGTTCATGCCCAAGTAGGTAAATTGCAAAATCACGAAACCATCGATCCACACGCCTGACGTGGACTTATGTCCCGACGTGATGAAGAAAGGTTAGCAATTCTCACTTTCCTACCATTACACCGATTTGCGAAGAGATTTATTTTAAGAGATAGCCCAACACTGGGACAATTCAACGTTCCTTGGTTAAATCATAATGTCGTGGCCGCGCAACCATGTCTACTTTCAACTTTCAACTACCCGATAAAAACAGTAACCACATACTAGTGGGCGCAATCGTTGTACATCCATCATTTCAACTGATGGATTAAAACCATTAGAGGACGCATTTTCCTTGAGTAAATTATTTTGAAAGGTTAATGGCAGCAAGTTTTGTCAACCATAAGGACTATGGTGGATATTAGCCCCAAGAGAAAAGGTCAAAGTAAGACCGCCCGAAAGTTCCTTATTTGTGACGCGGTATTCTTTCCTTCTGTTTCTTGTCCAGCTCTGAAAAGGGTCAGTAAAAACACTCAAACTGGGTTTATATGCGAAACGTGAAATTGGCTTTAACTACAGCGTGTATACCAGTGAAGATCCGGGTTAGAATTTATCAGCGGTCACTAAGTAAACCGTGGACCAGAAAGTCCAGTGATTCATAACACGAGCATCAATCTTCGCAGTTTGATTACGATAACACTCTTAACCAGGTCATCTAGCTGGCCATGAAGAGGATTCAGATGGATATACTGCAGACAAAAGTTTCCGCATGATGGGAGGGGAAGCTCACACAGAAATTGTATTGTTCCATTGGAACGTGGCATAAATCTGTTTGCGTCACTGACACTCGCGTCATTTCGTTTCGAAGCGGAAGCAGATATAAAAGTTGTGTTTTTCCATTAGAACAAAGCACAAATATATTTAGGTCATTTATACCCTCGTCATTTCGTTTTGAATCAGAAACAGAAACTTTGTATTTTATTGTATTGTATTAGGACATTGCACATAACGTCATTAGACTTTGAACCCTGTTCACCACATTTGACCCCTCTCCCCAAAGTTGATGTCTGTCATACTTTAGGCAAATTAACTTGATGGTGTTTCAACCATGGTCTGGTTCAATGGGGTCTGGGTGCCGCAGCATTGTTGACAAAGGTGATGATTTTAAGTAAAGAGCAACTACGGTATACATTCCGTTATCTAAGGTATGCCCATGCCACCGTTTGTCCACATGGAAACGTGAGCCGTGGAGGTCCGGGGTATAGTAGGCCTTCAGCAACCCATGCTTGCCATAAAAGGTGACTATGCTTGTCGTAAGAGATGACTTACATTATCGGGTGGTCAGGCTCGCTGACCTGGTTGACAAATGTCATCGATTCCCAATTGCGCAGATCGATGCTGTTGATCACTGGATTGTCTGGTCCAGACTCCATTATATTTACAGACCGCCACCATATAGCTGGAATATTGCTGAGTGCGGCGTAAAACTAAACTCACTCGCATGAAAATGTATCATATCCAGGTTGGCAGTATAACATGGTAGGGCAGTTAGAGGCCCTGTGCAAACAACAAAGTGATTGTGCTGATGTCTCCTGTAATTAGTCTTGAACATCTGGGTAATACCAGCGTTGAGGGGCAGCTGACGTCTTGTTGTAGGTAGCAGAAAGTGTATTAAGATGGCACTTTATGATCAACTTCTCTGTTTCAACAACGGCGACGGTATAGGTTCGTACACCGTTATCATATGCTTGAAAACGGCATAAGAACTTATATCGACACGTCGCCATTTTTATAATAAAGATGTTGATCACCCATAAAGTTGAGCAATCACAAGGCAACTTGTAGAATTCCCTTCAAACAAATCAGGAAGTGTATTGGCACATGTGATTTCCTATCTAAGATTGCAGGTCTACTTAAATGAGTTTGGTCAATAAATCTGAGTCATGTCAGTTAACCAATTGAAGTACATGTATATACTGCCTGCAGTCTGTGTAATTGGCATTGTAACCAGAGGAGATGACCTTTGGATAAAAAAAGACAACATTGGCAAATGACATTCTAACCAGGGTATTATATTGGCAGGAAATCCGTTCTGACATAAGCGTGACATTATATCCAGGGTGGCATTACAACCAAGGTGCACTGTACATCAGTTAATGCTGTCTGCCAAAGTCGGGCTCAGGACATTACAGCCCCCCTTTACAAAGCTACCTTGAGGATGACCACCACTGACCACCACTGAAATAGAATGCAGTGCTCTTATTACTGAAAAATTCCTACAGTGGTGCTCTTACCTTAATGTCAACATTTTCTTGGGATTTCGTACTGATCATAGACTGTACCTTTGTGTATTGGCAATGCGCATCTCTCGGCAGGGAAATCTCTGTCATGACAGTAAGGCTCGCTATGTCATATATAAGTACATATGTTCACGCGAAGTTCCCGGGGTAGAATAGGCCTTCAGCAACCCATGCTTGCCATAAAAGGCGACTATGCTTGTCGTGAGAGGCCACTATCTGGATCGGATGGTCAGGCTCACTGAGGCTCACGGTGTACGAACCTATACCGTCGCCGTTGTTGAAACAGAGAAGTTGATCATAAAGTGCCATCTTAATACACTTTCTGCTACCTACAACAAGACGTCAGCTGCCCCTCAACGCTGGTATTACCCAGATGTTCAAGACTAACTGTCATCGGTTCCCAGTTGTGCAGATCGATGCTCATGTTGTTGGTCACTGGATTGTCTGGTCCAGACTCGATTATTTACGGACCGCCGTCATATTGCTGGAATATTGCTGAGTACGGCGTTAAACTAAACTCACTCACTTACATAAGTTCATTTTCTGGCATTTCGACAGACACGTTCCCAATAAGACAAAACAAGGTCGTTTCAAAGCGTTGAAAGTTTAATACAAAATCTTACTATCAATGATAAATTTGTATACCTTCGGACAACAGAAAAATGCTATGTACAATGACCTGGACTTGTTTCGCTCAATACTAAAGACAGTAGTTACATCTACACAGACAAAGCAGTGAGTAGTATCCACGGAATTAACTGAAGATATAAACGATGGTATATATAATGAAGAAGCGTGTATACTGAAATGTTGGTCAAGACTGACCGTGCACCAAGGATTGGTCAGATGCTGACATTATGCAGAAACCGGGAGAGAAACCTTTGAAACTGCCCGACTAGACCACAGTGGTCCTGTCTGTACTTCGCTGGTCCAAAATAACACTCAGAGACTTAATAATCTTAACTGTCAGTTCAATTTGTGCTGGCCAGATGGGCCACGGCAAAGTTAACATGTAGTGGTCCTGAATTTGTACTAGCCAGGGACCACAGGACCAGCGTAAATTTAGCACACTGGCATAATTAACACTTAAATGGCCAGTGGTAAAAATCACAGCTGAAGCTCAAAACGATCGCACAACTTTTATATTTCGCCGTACATGGCGAACACGACTCTCTTCCCACACAGGTTACTTAAGTACGACTCGAGTATACTCTGTTGGAAGAGAATGGTCGAACCCTGACAATGTATAATGATTCCGAATTGATTGTCAAATTAATGGGCGCAATTTATGAACATGCGCAACAGTGTGTATTCAAATTATCAGATGGTATTTCTTGATTTGTGCTTTATACTCGTGGCAAATTCGAATGCACCTGGGGGTCTTTCCTCGAAACGTTTATAGAGCTAAATATTCGTAAGTTCCCATTCAATAACATTACGAACGTTTTTATAAATTCTTGGCGCTATGAACGTTTCGAGAATGGGTACATTGCATCCCAAAAGTACATATAACAACCGGTCGTTATTCTACAGTTTAAAAACACATGCCATTAAATAGCATTAATCCGAACGCCTTACCTGGAAAACGTGTTATCTGAGGCATCCATAACATGAGATGTTGTGTTTTCGGATTTACCTGTCTGCATCCGTCACAAATATTACAGATGTCAACATCTTTATGACCTTTGCGCTTTTCAGCGAGTGCTTTGTAAACCTCTTGTTCAGAATGTACCTTGGACACAACTTGACATAATCACATGCACTTTGATAAAAATATATATATATTCATACATGTTCTGTACAATACGATGTCTTTTTACACATGTTACAATAAGATAACGAAGTCTAGTTTTAATTTCTCTATAAAAATTGCACATTTAGTACGGCTCATGCTAATAATATCTATTGCAGTAATACATATTTATGCTATAGCATGCCTACGAAGCAGTACTCTCAACATATTCTACATTATTGTATGAGGTTGTCAGTCATTTATTAGTTCACAATAACTAGAGGTTGGCAGTCACTTATTTTTTGACAATTACTAGTTTTCTGTTTTCTAGTTTTCTGAGATAAATGTTGTCCTCTAGGAAATTAATATTGTTTCATTTATCACAATCGCGTTAAAAATTGACATTATTTGGATTTGCTTTCAATTAAATATCAATTCATTTTATTATCGATACCTGCATAATTGTATCAAATGATGAGTTGCAGTCAAGTTACATAAATGTGGCCGCGTCGATTATGTCACACTAGCATATGTCAACACTCACACAGGTTACAATACCAACATGCATTTGTAAATATCGGGAAATCGTGTTTCCACGCAACATATCTCTCAGGACTGCACGGTACTACCTGTATACCGGTATATCGCAATACGCTTTTCAAACGATCCGTATTGCAATATTATTTCTGTGAACCGGTACATTGAGTAAAGGACAAATAAAGTTATTTTGTGATTAGTGTTATATTTGAATTTACATTTCATTCACAACAAATTTTCCTTTGTCATTCAACGACATAACGGCATACTTTAATACTATGAGTTGTATATATAGTAAAAAAAGAAAATGGAATCCCTGACTATGCAACTTAATTTTTTGGAGATTGCTGTTATCTTTTGAGATTGCTGTTATGAGAACCATAACATATATATGTTTAGGGCCTTATAATGTAAACAATAGGACATGTACAATTAGTAGTACTTACTGCCAAACACTTAAATTCCCGATATGTCGCAATGCATATCGCAATACGGGTGCCTGAATCGCATTATATTACAAAACAGTTCATTTGCCACAGCCTTAATATCTATCATACATAATACATTGACATGAGCAGTTTTAACTGACTAGACCCATATTGAATAAAATAAGACTAGATCTCATTTTAAAAGAGACGAAAAGTATTTGAAAGGTAAAGTAAAACTATTGTTTAACCTGGTGCTTATCCCGAGATAAACTGAGTCATATGTAGAACATAATGGAAATCGGCAGTTAAAACAAACAACACTAAAATACATTCTTCAACATGGAGATCTGTCATGCAACGATTCTTGGTACCCACTACATACATGCTAAAAACGATAACATATACAAAGTATTAGCTGTCCGAAAGAGATCCTGAATGTGTGGTTGTTAAGAAGCAGTGATAACATTGGACAGTGATAGCGTTTTGTCCAAGAGGACACCATCGACAGCTGCTGCGTTTTAACAGTTCTCAATGCCAGGTTATGCCCTTGTAAATTATGCCAGTTCATAATCTCACATGCCAATATCACATGACGATCAAGATTCCATCTGTGATATCACATGCCATCGACAGACACAATACATTTATACATAAAGACTCACTTCCGCTGCATCTAATACAAAAAAGTAGCACAGATTCAGAAACAGTAATATCTTTCCGAACAACTCATTTGACAATTACTCCCATTGCCATATATATTTTCTCAAACTAAATTATCAACATGCATATACATGATGTTCAAACACAATCTCATACTCCCTTGACTTACAGTGACTACACTTCAAACCCTGTTCTGTGTTATGTGTTATATATCTCGCAGGTACTGTTGTCTTCTCGTCTCAGGATGTCTCTCTGCTACTGACGTTCTGGCAGTTGGATTTCTTTGAAGGCAGTGTACTTGAAGAGCAAATGTTTCATCACTTCACACACATCTCTCGAAATTGACAGGATATACCCACGTCTACAAATCTCTGATTAAACTGTGTTCTGGTTATTTAATATGAGAACTAAGTGAATAATGTCTTTTAGTTCCAGTCTGGTTCCAGGACATAAATGGTAAATGTCTGTGTGGATCAACTGATGACGGACAACAGAACGAACATACACGTGAACACTCTCAAACATATTACAATGAGTGAATGGTTTGGGACTGTGGCGCCGCTTTAGTGCTTCGTTTAACGTTCCTAATGTCCACTTGAATGGAAATTTGACGGAACGACACTGAACAATCAATCATTTGAAGATCCGAAAAACATCCTTTGACTAGTTGCCCAACTTATAATTCGACACATGACCAAAATACCATACCACTTTAAAGTTTTTGTCTTGATGACATGACAAAAGGGATAGATCGGTTGGGCTTAGGGGTTTGAAACTGCCAACACCCTGCTGAATCTTAATCACACACACATCATAATAACATACGATTTGCGATCTTTCCTGTAGTTATTAAACATATTTATTCTGAGTGAGTTTGATGTGGCTGCGAGCAGCTCAGCAGAATTCGGTGGTGTGTTCGCTTGACAATGGAGAAAAGCCCATAGGTTACCAGTGTTTACCAAGCACACGTACTGTGTTAACCAACGGTCATACGGTCTTCTGGAACACGACTCAACGTTCAGCAGATCTGTGTACAACAAAGAACGACCACTCTGCCTTGCACTACTGTGTCCCCATACATTTGTTCAATGTTTTGTAAGTTGGTAGGTTACTTACACTGGACGACATTGGCACATGTGATTCATCTTATACATAAACAGTCAATCTGGCATCCTCCAACACCAGAGATACGTTTCTGGGAATTATGAAACAATTCGATGTTTTGGTTACGATGTTTTGAACACACTATAGTGGATGTCAAATAACTGCCCAGGTTTTTCTAACAAGTCTTAGCACAAATGCCTAGGTCGGCGTGTTTGAGACAGTGATGCCTCATGGCTCCTTGTTCTGCCTGGGGATGGAGCCCATCACTACATATCGCTCTTCCTCTTCAGGGGGTTTCTCGGAACAGCAGCATTCCTTCTCAGCTAGAGCTGCTTTTAAGTTCTGGAGGTTTTCTAGACTCTCGTAAAGGTTTTCCACGTGTTCCCCTTCGGAGCTCATTGCATCACAGCAGGGAAACGGCTTTGGAGGACAGTCATAGTCACTGACCTTCCTCGTACGTACCACATCGTACGCCCCCTCCATCCCCGACAACATGACGTTGGCCCCATATGTGGGGTTGCTGAGACTGAGAGAGGGGGGAATGTCGTACTGGTTCTTTGGAACATCATCATCCAGGAATTTCACTTCTGTTGCTCTTTCCCCGTCGTCTGAATCTTCGTGGCCTTCCGTAAGTGGTCGTGTTACTTCGCCGTAGTAAGGATTCTCGTACACAACTCGAGGCAGGTCCTCTTGGTCCGACTTCTTACGTCTGCGGACAGAAATAGTATGTATGAAGACTCTTTGAATATTTCAGTCAAATCACTTCAAGAAGAGCTGTGTGTCTCAGGAGTACTGGTTAATATTCGACTCACTGTCAGCCAGTTGTGGGAAGGAGGCCCGAAGTGGTACAGGCGACTTAATAGTTTGGTAAGACCCATGGGAATGGTGCTGAGACACATTGAAACTTGATCCGGAGGAACTAACCACATTAGGACCCACAATCACACATTACACCGCCTCAGACAATGGTGTCACCCAACCTGCCATATCACCATAGACGTGACATCAGTGAATGTCACAAATTATCATTCATCAGTTATTTAAAGTCTGACACATGTTGGTTTAAATGGTTTTGTTTTCACTTTCATATAGGCAACTCACCGTCTGACAAAGAAGAAAGCACCCAGACACACGCCTAGCAGCACTCCCAGCAAGACCGCCAAGATGAGCCCGATCATCGTACCTGTAATAGAACAAAAACACTTTCAGACTTGCTTCAACACACTAGCTCACAGGTAATACTTACAACACACTGAAACAGGAAACACCTTTAAGTTGAGCATATCCATGTTTTAATGTAGTAAATAATTCACTGAGCCTTAGTTCGACCAACGATCGCTTATACATGTCTCTAACGTAATGGCGTATTGGAGCATGGATACGCTTACTTCAACCAGTCGTGGAAATAGATGAGAGTTCATTTATGATGTTCTTACCTGTCGTCCAACTGGCTGGTTCAGTTGGTTCTATCTTCTTTACATCACTCAGTTGTCCTGTACCCAGAAATACAGTTTAATGTTATTTCAATATATTATTTCGTTCAAGGCCTTAGGTGCTGCACTCAGCTTTCACAGAAGGAGTGACTATTGAAGGACAAACAACTATTGGAATAGCGATAGTCTATTACAACATGCTATTGCGACCAACTATTGCAATACTATTGTAATAGAGTTTTGGTTTTTTCCCTTGAATTTTCTCATTTGAAGTCATTTCCCAATTGAATGTATAGTTTATATGTTATAAATAAGTTAAAGTGGTTTCAGTCTCTTCTAATATTTCAGAAGAAACTTGAAAGATTAAGTAAACGGATTAAGCATGAACTCAATGCAACTGCATCTCCGCACACATACATCCTTCATTGGACTTCATCGCATCACTCAGACAGCAAGGAAACTTTGTTATCAAAGCTTGTGCGACTGTGATAGACTTGTGTGAAGCAAGACTATGGCGGAATAAAAGATTATATATCTCTATATCTATATCCATATTATCTATCTCTCTCTCTCTCTCTCTCTCTCTCTCTATATATATATATATATATATATATATATATATAAATATATATATATATGTTTGTGTGTGTCTGTATGTATGTATGTATGTATGTATGTATGTATGTATGTATATAAAGAGAGAGAGAGAGTGAGAGATAGATAGATTAAAGGCAGACACGAAAAAACATGCTAAATTGTTTCCATGGAAACGAAAGTGTTTATGTTGAGGTTTGTCGAGATGATTGTCAAATAATGACCGTCGGGGAAACTGACCGATGACGTTGAACTGTGGCCCCTCCGTGGTGGAGGCTAGTGTAGACTCGGTGCTCTCAGCTGTGGTGGTTCTCAACTTGTTAGCTGACTGAAGGTTCTTATTTTTCTCAAGTGGTTTGATCACCACGTAGGTGATGGTTGAATTTGGAGGACTCTCTGTTGTTGGTTTCGGCGTTGTTTCTGGTGTTGTAGTCGTTGTTGTAGTCGTTGTTGTAGTTGTAGTCGTTGTGGTGGTCGTCGTTGTTGTACTAGTTGTGGTGGGTACCATCCCTTGAAAAATTGATAATCACGTTATTATTCTGAGCATAACCATGAATATTTAACCCAGAATCAGATATTCGTTCACAACTCGTTTAATATTCAAATTACTTAATCTAGTTATTCAGCCCGAGCAGCGACCGTCGATGACTTCTGCACATCTCCAGGCTGTGGTAAGGCTGTGTATGGTCGACGACCATATACCACTGTGGAATTACCAACATACAGAAGGTCAATTTATCGAAATTGTAAAATGTGTTCGTCTGTACGATTGACATGTGACGTAATACTGACTTGAATAAGGATAGCTGTCGAGATGATCGATACCAACCACCATATGAATATCTTTATCAAAATCATATCTAGAATATATAGAGGATATTATATTCTAGCTCTTAACATACCATTCGTGCCCATACATACACCGATGCCTAAATATCGGCATATCCCTCATTCTCGGGCAATACCGACATTTTAGCACTCGTGTCCTAAACATATCATGTAATGTGCACAAATATAATATTCTGTTCATTAACGAAGTCGATGACTTGAGGAACATAAACCTAAATTTTCTTTCTAACACGGGCTGGCTACCCGCCGTCGTCGCATGTAGAACGCAACGTCACAGAAAATCCATGACGTCATGGCATTATTCATGACGTAACGTTACCATGACAAAGTGATATTATGCCATAGGGCATCATATGAAAAATATGAACCCAGATATGTTCGCCCTCGTAGGTAATAAAATGTGAAACTCCAGGTGACTACTCACTATACTCGCAGACGTAGCTGTAGTGGAAGGCGAGACCATCACACTTGTAGTCGTGCCACCTGCCGCCGTCGTCTAGTCGGATTTGTGCACAGTCCTCCATACACAAGATATGGCAGCTGGGTTGACCAGGCGCCCAGTAGGCGAAGCCCACACGCTCACCTACAATTACACACACTCTTCATCCCTGATTCAACACAGTTTCAACAGAACAGATAACTCCATACAAGTTGGCCCCGTAAAGATCCAGGTTGGAATTGGTGATGCTTGTCCTAACAGTTGACTAACGGAATCGGAATTATTAGGGAACCAGGCTGGTTGAAATGTATCCGCTGGAATACGTAAACTACATTCACTCACTCATACAATCTCTGAAAGTACACAGATTCAACAGAACCAATAACTCTATATATACTGAAAAGGAGTTCCATCAGAATCTGCAATTGTTTCATTTTGGGGTTATTTATGACAGAAAGGTGCGGTTGGAAGGGAACGAGCGTGGTTTTGGAACATAAGGGCAGATAACCTATCGTTCGTCGTAGTGTTTGTTGTATGTTGCCTGTCACTTATAATGTTGCACTGAAGCATGATTATATACATTAATGAGAAAACTAACTCCTACATTAATTATGCACACCATTCTGATACTGTCAGTGAAACCTTAAACTAAATATCATATTAGTATGAAATGGTACTGGTTTGTTGTTTTAGTTGGTTGGTGGTTACCGCCGCACTCAACGATACTCCAGTTGTATGGTGGCTGTCTGTAAATAATCAAGTCTGGACCAGACAACCCGGTGATCAACACCATGAGCATCGATGTACGTAACTGGGATACGATGATATGTGTCAACCACGTCAGCGAGAATGCCAACCATAATCTTGTTAGTTGTCCTTTACTATAAGCATGGTTTGCTGAAGATCAATTCTAAATGAGTAGTTTAAGAAATGTCACTGTGTTTATCAAGTGATGTAATTCTGAAAGCTTGCAGAAAATGCCTGTTACTCATCAGGCAGACGGTTGGACTGTACATATGTTGCTCCCAACAGACTATTAGACTTGTCCCCAAAGAGCTACAGACTGTTGCAAGTGTTATCCAAGACCCCGGATTCAAATCAGCATCGCACGTTATGTGCTTCAGAAAGTGCTTGCGACGTGATAAAACGACAAGGGCAACACGATTCACTTCCTATAACACTTACCATCAAACACGAGCATGTATATTTTAGATCAAGCAACAACACGTTTCTCTAAGAGCTGGAAACCAGACCTGCAACGATTTTTATCGGTCAGTGCGCTTAGCAATGGCGGCCCCAAATCCCCACCCTCGCGATGATCCAAACCGATAAGGACAACGGAAGTTGCATTAGAGTACAAGCATTTTAGGGCAAACGTTTTAGCAAGTGAATTGTGTTGATGTTTAAGTGGCATTACGATTCATGAACATTGTGGAAGCTAAGTAACAGGGGATGTTCCCATTTTGAGAATCTGATAGGAAAACACTCTGGATCTGCGAAAACGACATAGAGAACTTACAGAGAGTCGAGTACAGAGAGCACCCTAAAGATAATGTCCCTGATTATGTGCAGGATGATGCAGAGCGAGTGAATATTGCTAAATGCCGCATCAGCAACTCACAGCAGGACTGATTAAATGCTTCCTGAAGTTACAAACTGACCGTATCTTTACGAGCGCTAATACATGACTGTAAGCTGCATGTTGCGCATGATATGTCGGATGTGACACTACCTAAAACACCCTATACACCTTGATATTTCAGAGGTCTATGTTACGTCCTGGTATGCTTGATGTCTGATTATGTTGGTGTATTCATATACTAGTATGTCATTATGTAATGACCGTTATGATGGAAGACTTTACGAGCGCTTCAAAGATATCTGATCACTTACCTGTGATCCATTCCCATCGCATCTCTCTTGTCAGGTCATTGGCGCCAATCCAGACGCCATTTGTCCTCCAACGGAGGTCTCTCAGTGACCTCATAATGAACTGCTGGGTGTTCATGTCCTTGATGACCACCAGGTGTCCGCCCCGCTGCTTGCAGTCTCTGTTTGCGGCTCCCCAGTACTTCTCATACCTCACAAACTGGTAGCACTTCTCGCCAAAGCTTTTGAGGTAGGGGTTCCTGGACAGGTTTGGGGGACATCTGGACAGATCGTATGCTGTAACGAGACAAAATGCTTTTTACCCAAACGTCCAGAACATACAGGGTACAGGACCGAAACGAAAAACAGGACACATTCGTAATTATTAGACACTAGAAACTTCCTTCAACTCGAATGTTGCTTCATGTAATTTTGGAACAGTAGCATAGTCTTGTGGTTAGCTGGTTACGCCAAAGAACATGATTTGATTTTGTCTGATGGGTACGATGTCTGAAGATCCTTTCCAGTACCCCCTGCGTAACACTGCTGGGTTTTTTTTTTATATTATGTATATGTATGTACCAACTATTCGTTTAGGGTACTGAGGGGATCAGGTGGCCAGGCTCGTGGACTTAGTTAACACGTGTTATCGGTTCCCAACAGCGCAGATAGATGCTCATGTTGTTGACCACTGCATCGTCTAGTCCAGATTCGATTATTTACAGACCGCCGCCATATAGCTGAAATACTGCTGAGTGAGGACGAAACATTACAGCCCCTCACTTAAGGTACCGAGTGCATTATTGGATTTTCATAGAACTTACAACATTCAGTACACATCTTCACACGCATTTCAGAATAAAAGGAATGTCATTAGGTCAGGGATATGTCTAACTCTGCCACAAACCACTGCCCCTCCTCCTTTTAGATCCCTCAATTACGTACGTGTTTGTGTACACACAATCAAGATTGGGACCATGAACAATTCTGGGATATTTATATGAAAGTGCGTTACTTCAGAAAATATCCTAACAAATGTTCATCCCTTTTTCAGATAATTGATAAACATCATAACCCAATTATTTTTATAATTGACGCTGTGTTGTTATCCAACCTCTATAGATCACTAAATAAATGGCGGGAAGGTTGTATGGATACACATCTTCTGATAGGAGCGACGTTCCGGTCTAACTACTAACAGTGGTGTTCCGGCTAATTGAAATAATCGCAGATTGGTCGCAGTGACCAAATGAGTGAGTGAGTTTAGTTTTACGCCACACCCCTCAATATCCCAGCTATATGTGGGCAAGTCAGGACCAGTTAATCAAGTGATCAACAACATGAGCATCGATCTGCGCAAATGGGAGCCAATGACATGTATCTACCAACTGAGCGAGCCTGACCACCCGATCCAGTTAATCGATTCTTACGACAGGCATAGTCGTCTTTTAGGGCAAGCATGGGTTGCTGAAGGCCTATTCTATCACGGGAACTTCACGGGTCGGCAGAGACCATACGACCAAATAATCGATCACATTTTCTCATAATCGAACAGAAACGATTTTTGAAATACTGTTTTAGTTTCTGAAACATTTGACGATGGAACATATGTTGGGCTTTGGACCAGGACCAGGGCCTGAAAAAGTGCTTATTTCTTAGAAAACTCACTTCGGTAACTGAAAAGTCACGGGCGTTTATGGTCATGATATAATAATCATCACTTTAAAGTATGAGTTTGCATCATGTTATTTTTATATGCAATAACACCCTGGATAGGAAAATCTGAAAATGAAGCTAACCACTTTTTCAGTGATTGTTCGTTGGTGATGAAGCAATCATCAATTGTGACATTTCGACCAATTTCCAACACTAGTTACTAACACGATTACTGAGCAAGTGACGACAACACATTTTCCGTGTTCTCGAGACTTAAGCGGTAACCAGACATAAACATCACACCAGATTATGCAATCATAGACACGCGTCCAGATGACAGTGACGGAAGAAATTTCTAATGTAGTCATCTACTCTGAGGTCCAACTGTACTGACGGCAGTTACCCATGCTAATGCCCACAGTACGTTGACAGAACGTGACTATCACTGAACGCATGTCCACGGCGCTGGAAGGTAACAACTACGATGTGACGTGTTTATGCAGTGTGATATTTGTTCTAGAAAAACACATTTAGTGCACTTAGCAGTTGTATAAGCTAAGTTAATAACCAGTTTCCTCAATTGACAGCTGACCTTTCCCTCCGAGCCATGTTGGCCTTTTGAAAAAGGAGGAGGAAGACTGAAAGCGCCATACTGTTCCTGTTACATACGTATATGACAACTAGCACGCAAGTCCAGTTTTAACATACTGTATACAGTGTGCATAAAGCACCAGCCTTGTGTATGCTATAATACTTTCCACGGACATTCATTCCCATATTTCAGTCGTGACGGATATTTCTTGCAGCATTTGTTAATCTTATTGATTCCACATATACCCAAACATTGTTAAATTTAAGAAAGTATGCATTCTTAGTCTCTAAGCTGTACCCATCAGTGGGTACATCAATAATGTTATTATCATTGTGTACTACCATATGTGGAATTTATTTATTATTAATATATTGATGTTTACCAAAATGTGTATATATGTTGTTGATGTACGTCCTTTGGGACCGTTGCCTTTAACTTGAATGAATAAACAAACGAACACTCTTTCCCAATTTCTCAGATTTTCAAAACGAGTAAAATTTATGTCTTTTAGCGGCGTTTAGAAGTTGTCATATATGACCAAGATCTTTTATGGTTAAATCTTCTTTTAATTCTTTGTCAGTCCGGCTGATGAAGGGGTCTGAAATTACCACAAAATGTTGTGTGTCAAAGAATTAAATGAAGATTTATCCATAAAATATCTCGGTGAGTAAAATTTATGTTCAGCACAGCAAATCGTATGTTCAGCACAGCAAATGAGAAACAAGACCTTACCGGTAAGACCTTCTGTTCCGATGGAGGAAACGTGTGGGGAAAAAAGCAGCAAATGGTTTCTAAGATTTAACCTACATTTACATCATTTAGATTCAGGCCATTTATCAGCATCTTGATGCATTACGTGTCAATAGATAAGGAGCCTGAGAGTTATATTACATTCAATCTGCCTTCAGGCAAATGTGGTGGCATTGAAACAGTGGTAATGTCTGATTTGGGTATTACTACGAATTTCAATCTGATATCTCAAACTGAACACGGTAGGTACAGACATTTTCTCATCCTTTCCGTACCACAAAATGTGATTGCATTGATATCCTCTAAAACTGAGTTATGTTTCAGTAACAGTTTGACAACTGCTTGACGCTGACAGTACTCATCGGATTTGTCGACATCGTGTATTCTGCAGAATGATGTTTGGGGATTTATCAACCGCTAAGGCGAATCCCTCCCTGTCATGTCCTGAGACAATGCGGCGACCGACAGCAGACGAAGCATCACTAAGCTAATACTATGGAGAGGATTATAGCATATTTGTGCATGGACTTGAAAATGAATGTTATGACTTCTCCCCGAGAAACAAATAGGAAGCGAAGTTCCATGCTCTGGAGCCAAATTCCTGTCTAGGTTTAGACGTTCTAATAAGTAACATTTGTAAACTTTAGGAAAGTATTCGCGATGTTTGTATGCTCTATGATTCATACACGTCGTAAATGTATGATGGACAGAAACAAAGTAGTCACCGAAAGACTTCAACCCTTTCGATTTCGTTTCAGGCGGCAACAGTCGCCTTGAAAGTCCTAAACAACCGAACGGGTCAGATAACCGTAATTTTCTGAATACATAATTTTGATAGTAACAGATAAATCCTTTTAAATTGAATAGGAGCCCCAGTGAGTTGGAGGATATCTAAACTGGTTTCACTCAGGGCTTCAGCATTGCATGGGGGGCAGTAGTAAAAATTATGTGGTTCAGAGACTGTGAGACAGACTAATTATATTTGTACTGTCAATTTAACCACCGTACATTAGCAGTCACCGATTCATCGTAAGAACTGACAGCAGTAGTTCTTCTAACAGTCAAGACTCTGTGGTATCTTAATCCGCCTTTGATAATGTATTGTCACGTACACGCTTCACCTGCCAACGTTCATATTGCGTCACTATGCACTACGTGACTTGTAGGAAGGGCACAGGAGCCAAGAGCAACCCCCAAGTCCCAAGTTTAACCCGCCCGTATAACATAATGCATAACAAAAGAGGGATGTGTCGTATTGCAAGAGTTATGCAGCCTGAAGGATGGCGTGGGTCACTATGTGCTCAGATGCTCGTAAATTCGACCTTATTTTAGTTTCTTTTCAAATCATGAGAGCGTGTTTAAGTTCTCATGAATGGTCCGCGAATCGGCTGGATACTGTGAGTCATTGATGAAAGATCTTAAACGGGTTTCTTTTTCCTATGACGAGCCTGGAAAGGAACACGATTTTGAAATGACACGGGGGCTACATGCGTAGTGACATATTTTCACTTCCTCAATAGAAACCCCGGAAACCTAATTAGCCATTTGAGTTACTCAACTCATATACTATTGGCAACGCAGCTGTTTAAGGACGGTATTTGGATAAAAACAATATCAGTCAGCATGAAAACACAATATTTCGTCAAGTGACATTATGTAAACCTAAATATTTCACACGTAGGGCTGTTTGGATCTATTTGTTAGTAGCACTGTAATATTGCATCAAGAGTTGCATACCCTTGACACGCCAGGATCCCATGATCGTGGGTTCGAATCCCGGTTGGTCCAAACTATGATTTTTGGTTTGTCGGAACCATACCCATGTAGTACGGGGTATCATCAGATCGGTGAACGGATAAGCAAAATAACTGTAAATCCTTCCTCACATAACTTCCGGTTCACTGCGGGCCCTCTGGCGACACAGGCACAGTGAAGCAGACGACGTTTTGCCAACTTTTAGTCGTACGGTTTTAATTAACCACACGGGTTTTTTTTTCAAGAATGAATTTGATGTGCCGCGTAAGACTAACCGCGGTTTTTTGTTTTGTTTTGTTTTGTTGAGATGTGATGACTTTATTTAAAGCGTATAAAAAACAAACATTTATTCATTCTTTAAGACATCAATTACTCTGGGCGTTAATTCCTCCCATGTGAAGCTGTGTCACGACGTGGTTTCAATCCAGTAAGCACTTTTCAAAGCAGCCTTTCCTCCAACTCCAAGGACGAGTCACGTTTCAGTATTCTTTATACATGTTGGTACATTGGCGTGGAGCAGGTGCATCTGCAGAGCTATTTTATTCCTGAATGTGTGTGTAGATGACTAGCTGACTGTTGACAAGTATACGGCATGTCCTTGTCGTGACCCAGCCCACGCTCGCGGTGATGTCTAATGTAGTTACCGACTGCACCGCAAGTGAGCTAAGTCCTAATACCAGCGACAAACCAATCGTGATGTAGGAAGTGGATCTGTTTATTGATTTAACCATACAAGCTGACGTTTCATACATTTTATTATTAAGACATGTTTTTCTTTCAGAGACCTAAAATACTACAAGGACCAACTCAATCAATTTGGCACATACGTTGTACAGCTTTACAAATCTTGACACAAGTCACTGACATTCAGTGATGAAACCTTCAGAGCGCCTCTTGCAAAAAACGTTTAAGTGAATAATCAAACGCGACAGGAACGTATAGCGCCATGAGACTCAGATCATGAAAATGCAATGAACCACGTTAGTTTCTGGGAATCGTACTTAACAATAGGATACAATTGTGCTCACCACAATAAAATTGTTTATGTGAGTTCCATCTTGACCCATCTTTTATTCGGTGACATCGTATTTATACAAACCTTGAAAATCCGGGTTAATTAGTCTTCAGTGAGTGAGTTTTTGGTTTTACTTCGCTTTTAGCAATAGTCCAGCAACATCACGTCGGCGGACACCTGACATGGACTTCACACATTTGGCGTCTTTGGCGTGACGAGCGAACACTTTAACCAATTGGTTACCCCAACGCCCCTGATCTTCAGTAGCCCATGCTTCTGGTAAGAGGCGCCTAATGGGATCGGGTAGTCAGGATCGGTGACTTCACTGAGACATGCAAAAAATGGTGCTCATGATGTCCATCACTGAACTATTTGGTCGAGACTCGATTATACACAGACCGCACACTTGTATTATTGTGAGAGCGGCGTTAAACAAACATATGTAAGCGCTGGAGTTTTTATATCGCCTTTTCAAGGGATGTAACTCACCACAGATATACAAAAAGAATATCAGTGTCAACCTCTGCCTTTTTGCGTTACTTTGATCTGCCAATAGATATATGTTAGCCTGGGGATTAGAAACAAATGAAAGTGAAATATCCATGAAAAACGAGAAAATGGAGGAAACTGACGTTGGTAGCAAGCTTTGTCTATAGGGTGAGTGCACTACGGATGCTCCGTCTACTGGACGTACATGCGGGTTGCCGTCTGTGCAGATGTTGATGCCATCAGCAGCCTTGTCTGTTGAGTGGTTGCACTACGAGTGCTCCGTCTACAGGACGTACATGCGGGTTGCCGTCTGTGCAGATGTTGATGCCATCAGCGGCCTCGTCTGTTGAGTGGTTGCACTACGAGTGCTCCGTACAGGGCGTATGTGGGAGCTGACATGTCAGTATGACATCGGCTTGGCACAAATAAAATCTTAGCTTTCCGTCCTTTATTACCACAATATTTACAACTTTTGATTAAAACGGAAACGCACCTCTTTAGATCTATCTCTGGGGAAGGACGCAAGTATATCAACACGTTAGTGGTTGTGTCCTTTAGAAAATAACATCAAACAAATTGTGATATATTTCTTCATTCATTTTGGTGCCATAACATTGCAACGTCAAGCTGATATTTGGAACAATCTTTGGTCAGAAGCAACAGCATCACAATGAAATAAACAGAATAGGTCACATGAGCTGGAAGAGGAGCGGTGGAAATAGATTCCTCGTGGCCACGAACCGGCGACCATCTGTTTTCGATTCCGTTAGGGTAGCCTGTGCCTGTTGTTTACAACTTGCATAATTCTGCCTTGAAATTCTTCACTGCCAGACTATTGTTTGACACGTGTAAAAACAGACGACTTTCACCAGTGTGTCTGTGGTAAATGTCGGGGAAAATAATGATAAAGTTCGTCTTTCCTCCACGTTTCGCTCAAGTTTCAGAAGCGCGACAACTGAATCTGCTCCTTGGGGACGATAGGCGTCACACCCTGCTCATGTAACGACATGATAACCAAGAAAACAAGATCTTTTTACCCATGAAACATTTCGTGCTTTGATGACTTATTTAGTCTAAAATAGAACTGTTTCTCAGCTTTCTCCTAATGTGTGTTAGTCGTGGCAGAGGGTTCCAGCCTCTCACTCAGAACATATAGTGTCACACAATCATACTTAAATACCCCGTCCCGTATTCTGAGAAGCATAGGGTTCATACATACCCTTCGTTTAAATATTATACATGGATTTCCATCCAGAAGATACACTCTTCACAATACCTTACCGGTGAAGATCTTGGTTAGAATAAATCTTCAGTAACCCATGCTTGTCATAAGAGGCGACTAATGGTGGTCAGTGTTCATGATGTTGATCACTAGCTGGTGCGAACTCGATTATTTACAGACGCCATGCAGCTGGAATATTGCTGAGAGCGGCGTAGAACTACACTCACTATAACATATGTGTGTTGACACTTGAGAATAGCCTCACGCAGCTGTGAATCTAAACGCGCGAAACGAACTCTCAACTTCCGTCCTGAGTGGCAAGGATTTCGATGAGGAATGTTTCATAAACTTTGCGCTATTTCCGTCCTTCTAGGAAAATACACAGCATCGTCATCATGTACCTTTCACGTTTTCCTGTGTTTAGCAGCACTTAAGCGGTTGGCATTTTATAACAGAGGATGTTTCTCTTCATCAACGTTTCAAAATCCCTTTGAGGTAAATGCAAGTCGAAATGAAGACACTGCACAATGACACCACAAAACATAATGACATGAAGCACTGTGAATTAACATAGTTCTGTTGTATACACAGTGATAACCCCATGTGATAATTATCCCACCCTTCACAAGGATAGTTATGTTTTCAAGATACACAAAAATAATTTATAATATGTCAAGTGCATATCGATATAGAATGATATGCCTTTCCTAATGTGGTGTCTTTCCAAATAGAATTTGTAATCCGGTATCCCCAGTTATTATACTAACAAGGCAAAATTCACATTTCTTTCAATTGGAAATCCCAATATATTTGTATGTTTGAAACGAGCTAGGAAAAAAAATTACCAGGCGCCGGTTCACTTCAAAAGGTTTACCAAATGTAATTTGATTAAATGTATAAAGCCTTTTTCTGTGAAAGGACAGACAAGAACCACTGAATCAGCCCTTTCATCATAAAAGAAGAGTTTGTCAAAACAAGAAGTGTATCTTATGACATGTTTCTGAAGTGCGATGCCGGTGAAATTTAACTGTATCATTTCGTCTAAACTTCTGCTGGCGTTGGGTCTCCCACGCTTGAATATAATGGGGCTCTTGTTTAATGCCAGGAACAGCATGGGTTGTTCTAAGTTTGGCACGTATTAAGCTTTCATACAATTTATGAACGTTTACAGCCGCTGAAACGCTTGGAATAGGACACAAATAGTTGCAGGAAAATGTTACATCCTGACAAATGATGTCCTATTTTTTGTAAAATGAAACTGGCAAGCTGTGATCAACGTGGTATCACGATCTCAGCTCAGTGATCGTAAGAAGGCAGGGGTGATCGTGAAAAGACAGTGGTGATCGTAACACGACAGTGATGAACTTAAACTGAGTTGGGGTTTTCGCCGCTTTTAACAATATTCGAGCAATATCTTGGCGGGGGAACCATAAATGGGTTTCACACATTGTACCCATATGGGAAATCGAACCCGGGTCTTCGTCGCGACGGATGAACGCTTTATCCAGTAGGCTCTCCCGCCCTGGTCCAGGCTCAAGTAAGGGAGTGAGTGCGTTCGGTTTGACGCCACCTCTGACAGTATTCCAGTAACGTAGTATGGGAAGAAAACCCGACGTCATGCAGGTCTCAGACATTTTAACAGGTTTAACAAGAAAGTTTAATAACGTCCACGAACATGGGAACAGTCTGACAAAAGTAGAAATATATCCGACACGCCTCGGGTTTCGAACACTCATAATATGTAATACTTGGGGTCGACACATAGCGACACATAGGCACCCCAAACTCACAAGGACGTATTTGGTTGTGATACTGCATAGAGTTATGTGCTCATGAAACCTAATGAGCCAAGTTGTCTTTGCGGTGTGAGGGTCTGTGGCGTTTTAATTACTACAAAATATAAGTTATTAAGCGGTAGTGATACTTGTATATAACACACTTAAATGGAGAAAGGTAGTGCCACTGAGAATAATTCTTTGAACCGGGTTCCAGTGGTATATAACTCCCGAACAACATAAACCAAAGCTGTCGTAATCTGTTCACCACGTCCTTCTCGAGCTACGTCTGTAACGAGCTGATTCATGTCGACATGGGGAAGTCGGTTGTTCGGGCGAGCGATATCCACATACATTAAGAATACACTCATATTCAGAGTTAAACTTAATACGTAGATTCTGATTATGTAAGTGCAGTTGTTTCGAAGCATCACGCGGACATTGTCATCTTGTTACGATTCAACGTGTGACTACAGTATGAGTTTCCAGTGAAACTCTTAGTCAGCGGGAAGTTGAAAACAACAGAAGTTCGTGTTTCCCAGGAACAGTACAATACACGTAGGAACTGCCGAGGGTATCGCTTTTATGACGAATCGAGTTCGATTTATATATTTTGGCCCGGTTATGGAAACACAGGTCGGGGCCACTAACAGCCAGTGGGTCTGGATGTGTTGTTCTGGTGCTGGAGAGGGGCGATGTCGGGCGAGTACGGCTGTACGTATCACACCAACCACACGGCTGTACGTATCACACCAACCACACGTCTGTACGTACACGGACAGTAGAACCGGGCTGGAGATAGCTACGTGGTGAAAGTGCTTCACGTCACGCCGAAGACCTGGGTTCGATTCCACACATGGGTACAATGTGTGAATTCCATTTCTGATGCCCCCCGCCGTGATATTGCTGGGATATTGCTCAGAGCGGCTTAAAACCATGCTCACTAACTCATTCAGTCACCAGCATAACAGAACGACACCATTGCTAAAAGCAGAGTAAAATTTAACTCACAACTGAACGTTTTCTACGGCGCCTTCAATAACAATAAGGTATATGAGTATCCGAATCCGAATTCACCAAGGGCCAATGGCATATACTCACTGCCATTCAAATAGAGAATAAAAAGTAACATGGAACAATTGCTTGTCCCTTTATATATCTTAGTATTATGTATGCATAATCTTCCTAACTGCGCACTTGTTGGATCAATACCGTGTTGCATATGTACAAATCCGAGAAAACACCTAGGCGTTCACGGGGTCTCACAACAAATACCTTGGTGTCACATTTGACACACATTCGACAAAACAGTTACATGTCTGGAAGTTCAAAGTCCTCACACACACTAGCAGTTCCCTAGACTGCTGTCTACGCGAGGAGGTTATGAATCATTCACTATGTTAAAACCCATGGCAAGTTGAATAATGTTCCAAACCTTTGTTTTCAAATTTGCATAATCTAAACTTCATCTACATATGTAGCATTGAAATAAACTGGCGCATACACGAGATTGAAGCACAGTTTGCACAATTGTGAAATTCGCTGAAGCACATCATGGTCAGACAAAATAGCTATAATTAAGTACAATCTCACAAGAGGCTACAGCAATTTTACTCCAGTGACAGCTGAAAAGAATGGAAGCACTTAGCTTAACGAAAAAAGCCAATTTCATGGCGACCCAGTCTCGTGTTTTCAGACCACGTTTCCACAAAATGGTCATAAACACGGAATTGGGGTGGCTCTCTGGAGAAAATCTCGAATTCTTCAAAGATTTTTACTAAACTTTCAATCATGCAAACCCAGTCCAGTAGCCAATTTGCCACTGAGCGTAAAGACCGAGAAATCAATTGCCAGGCTGGTGCAATGTTGACCGATATTAATCGCATGCTATCTTCCATTAGATCCATTTGTCATGGGCACCGATCAATCATTCGGAATACATATTCAACACAAATTATCGGGGTATTATATCTTAACCCCAGACATCATTCCATATCAAGTTCATCGTACAGATATGCATTGGAAATCTCCCGACATATTTGAAAGCGAACAAAAAATTTTTTCCAGTATTTGCTTGGCACGATGTTTCTACCAATGTCAAGTTCATGCAGTGAGCAGTAACTATTGTTATTACACAATTCAAACTATACACTGCGAACAGGACGCAGACAGTACATATCGGGACACAAAAAAACACAATGTTTGGAGTCTTCTGTAGCTTACATTTGCTTCAGCCACTGACACGGCAGATGGCTCGTCCTCCCTCAGTGGACTGTGGTTGTCATACAAGAAACAAAGTCATCAGTGTATTTTCGTAATGAAAAGGCAAACCGAAATAAAAGCCAACGATAAGGACAGAACCTTGATGACTCAATACATGTGTATAAAAACATTAAGATACCTTAATAACGGTGCTCGATGCATGATGCTTTCCTCAAAAGCATTATCATGTTGACTCACTGAATATTACCCTCACAGACACAATATCCGGTTATCCCAAAACATACTACCTCCATGTACACACTATCCTGATGCCCCAATATATATTATCTCCATACAGACACTATCCTGTTGTCCCAATATACATAAAGTTCCTTTATAAAGACACTACCCTTGTGCCCCAATACGAACCTCCTTCGAAAAGACACAATCCTGTTGACTTATTAAATATTACCATCAAATACACAATATCCCGCTTCCCCCAAAATATTACCTCCCTACACACACACTATCCTCGTGCCCCAATACATATTATCTTCAAAAAGACACAATCCTTGTGCCCCAGTACATATTATCTTCATAAAGACACAACCCAGTTGCTGCAATATATCATCTTGATACAGAGACAATCCTGTTGCCCAAATAGAAATTCCATTCATAAAGACAATATCTCGTTGCCCCTGTACATATATCCTTCAAAAAGACATTATCCTGATGTCGCCAATACCAATGTCCTCCATAAAAGTACAATTCTGTTGCTGAAATATATTATCTCCATACAGACACTGTGTTGCCCAAATACAAATTTCATCCACACTACAACATCTCGTTGCTCCAATGTTCATTATCTCCATAAAGACACACTCCTGTTGCTCCAATATAAAGACTCGATCCTACTGCTTCAATCCATACTACCGTTGTTTGTCCCATATTTCCGCCTGACAATCACTCCGTATTATGTCTTAATTCATTTTCTTTAATACGATTACTGATGCTGGTGTCTGTATCTCTGGCAAAGTATTGTTCGCTCTAATCTGAGAATGTCAAATCTGTCTGAGAGGGAATAACTTTAATTTTCCACTGACATATCACAGGGCTATTATTCCCCAGGTCTCCCCGCGAGTTCTTAAATAGTCACACGGACGGTTCCAGATATACCAGGATTCTCCAGGTACTACAGAGAGCTGTTGTTGAGAAATAATCACATGAACACTGATGGAATAAATGACTATGAGATTAAAAACTGGATACCGTGATAAAGTCAGCCTATTGTGAGAGGTGATGATGGCGAGGAGAGGGTGGACACGAGACAACGCCTACCCTACACACGTAATCTCTGTGTTCATAAATAGAACGAAGGTCAAGCCAAAGTGTCCCCTATTGATCCTCGGCAATGACTGACTGGGTGCAGCAACCCTCAAATGTCACTTCGTGCCGAATGTGAAGGAATAATAATATACCCAGTCCGATCCTATTCCCTGTTTCTTTGGCTAATGAATGCATTCAAGCAGCTTCAGGAAGCCAATGGAAACTCCATATGCCTAGCGAGCTTAACTTATATCTGAACATACCTACAAGACGTTTCCACTTTGGTCGGATCTCTATAGAAATGCTTTCGCTGGTTATTTTCGCTCTGATTTTGAAGTCTTTTCAAAATAGGAAAAAGTATGGGGAAAATCCTTGTAACCATGACAACGAAACTACATTGGAGGTTCAGCCTACCTCCCACACAACTCTGTTTTATATTAACTTTCAGGTCACGCTGACCTCATCCCAATCTTCTCAAAGATGTTCGAATCAATAGTCAAATCTCTCCAGCTTATGGTATGACACAAATGACGTTAAATATGTCAGTGTGTACCAGCTGCCAATAATCGGATTAGAACATAAGACGGGTGGGACATGTGGGTCTGTTCGGCCTCTGAAATCCCATGGGATGAGGCCTGTAAGAGGATGTACAACAACCATCCAGTCTTGGGAGTCTGAGATGTTGGAATATAAAAGTCACATGTTCAATATCATTGGGAACCACCAGAATAACCAGGGACACGTAAAAACGTCCCTCCGAAATTCCAACAAATGGCACTCCAGAATTGACCCATACTAAACCGAAGAAATACTAAATCCGGTATCAACCAACTGTACCACTAGCACTCTCCACAAAAAGCACATCCAAGTTATGTATGGAGCAAAAAAAATAAAATAAAATAATAAAAATAATTCCCCTTAATAAGACTTTCATCTGTGCAAGTGATGTCTTAAACAATAACCCAGCAATAATCTATACATTCTTTGACGTCTTTAAATAGCTCTTGCGGCTGGTGAGGATATTTGATAGATCTCATGAGTAACATACCATAAATCAACAAGCCTACAAACTGCTTCCTGTGATTTTGTTGCATTCCTTTTCGACCCAAGAATACTCATGTTATTTAGCCCTCGTAAGGCACGGAGGCATCTGGCCACGTAAAAGATAATTACATTGTTACGTAAAAACTACATAAGCCTTCTACCGATTCTCCCGATTCTCTAACGCAGTAGTTTCGCCGCTTCCAACACTTCATGGCATCGGTTCTGTCACGGGGGAATTGCTGGTCGATATTTCTCTATGGTTTTAATTTTTTTTCCTACAGTTGTTTCCAACTTTGTTTCAAAATTAACATGGACAAGGAAGGTGCAAACACGGAAATCAACTGCCAAATGCAAGAAAATGTCGACACTAATATTTCGCAGTGTATCGGCCTTCATAAGAATGTTTATGATCAATTATGATTCGAAGGATGTAAGAAAACACGACCTACATGCTATAATGGACATGTGAAGAACACACAAAAAATGCAAGACATGCCTGGGTTTGGTCTTACGCTGCTGTTAATAATATTCCAGCAACATCACGGCGGAGAACACAAAACATGCGGGCTTCACACACTGTACCCATGGGGGCATTCGAACCCGGGTCTTCGGCGTGACGAGACAACGATCTATTCATTAGACTACCCCACCGCCCCCTTAGGTATGAAATAACAAGTCAGAATTTACATGTTCCCACTCTACTTGTTCCTGGTTGTACCTGAGGACGTAGAAAAGAGATTTCGATGTTCATTGTTTGATCTGAGAACTGTAGTTCCATACAGAAAACATCCGTCACCGGTCGCGACCAAAAGATGACCCATTTGTCCAACCAAATTGACAGAAATATGCCATGGAGTGTCAATTAATTATCGTCCAATGAGTGTCGGACCTTCATTGCTTATTGGAGCACGTTATGTAAAAGTCTCATTAAGATCTTGTTTCACGACCAGAACTTTGATTGTAAGATTTTAAAAGACAGGGTTATTATCCGACCTCTGAAATAGATACCATAATCAACGGTTCTATAGTCGGGCATCCCTTTGACGTCTAAAACACAAGCAGTCGAACAACAGAAAGAGACAGGAACCCTGTTCTCAGACAAATTACTCCCAAATCCGTCATGGCATTTTCAATAAAAATTCACATTCGTCGAGGGGAGATTTCTGAGAAATTAATTACTTGTTTGATCAAGTAACTACCGGCGGTTCTCAAACGAACAAAACGTAGGAAGGGCAATCTTAATCTCTCCTGATTGACAGCGTTAAAGGGGACCGGGGTCTATCGCGGAAGTCGGATGGGGAAGATTACACATCCCTACTCTCATTTCTGTGTGCATAACAGTTGAATTAAGGCGACGTATCACATACGACCAGCATATGATGACGGTATCCTATTTTCGTGACCTTTGTCACAAGGGCGGATAAAAAACTTCGCAGTCGATCTATTGCTCCAAATAAGCCCTGTAATTTATATGCGGGTCGATGTTGCGATTAACTACTAGCACGTGCAGCACGTGCAGCACGTGCTGTTTGACAGCCCTTGCACAATGTTGCTTTCCCGTATCGGTTAAATGATGAACGAACTGACTTTCAGCAACCTCTTGAAGGCCCCGCGTAACCCGCTATTGTCTGCACAGTCCAGTACAAATCATGGTCATGTAACTGAGACAGAGTGAATAAAACTAGTTTTACTCTACTTATACGCTAACAATATCACGATAGGTGACACTAGATAGGTGGGTCTCTGCATGGAACGCCGTGGTAATCGAACAAGGGTATTCGGTTAGACGAGAGAACACTTTAACCACCTAGCCACCTCTCATTTTACTGTCTTGACCACGTAACTTTCATGTAATTAAGGTACGTTTTAGAAGAATATCAGAGGCTTGCAACTCTGACAGTGAGTCATTCGCCAACATAACAGGGCAGTGGAGTTGCCTCACGTCGAAAACCAGGGTTTGATTCCTCACATGGGCACAATCTGTGAAGCCCATTTTCTGGTGTTGCCCGCCGTGATATTGCTGGATTATTGCTAAGAGCTAACTCACTCACCAGCATAACACAGAAGCAGCACTGACAAAACGTGCAATCCCCAAATTTACACTTTGAAGTTTACGCCAATGCAAAAGAATACTTCAGTTTGAAACTGACGTATTAAATATACGAATACAAAACACACGTTTTCTACAACAGTCACAGATTTTGGTTCCCCGCATTGTTTGTGGGGTTACACAGTAAAAAAATCTACTCTAGCCTAATGGTTAACGCGCCAGCTCGTCACGCTGAAGACCAGGGTTCGATGCCCCATGGGTACAGTACGTGAAACCCATTTCTAGTGTCCCTTGGTGGTATTACTGGAATATTGTTAAAAGCGGCGTAAAACCACACTCAATCACTCTACGTGAAACGACAGAAGGTAAAACAATGTAACCGGTCTGCTGAATTACCCATTCATGCTCTAACGTATAAGATAAATTGGCAATTCGCTCCTTGTCCCATGAGACTCCAACATATGATGTAGCAACGATGTCCGTTTGTGCGGGATACCACGTTAGGGGTAATGGCGTCCTTTAATCGCGAACGGTGCTTACAGAAGGTCAAGTCATCCTGTACTTGTGCAAATTAGTATTAATGACTTTTCTGGTCTCATTTCTGGGAACCGTTGAAATCTAATTCTCCCAAAGGGTGATCTTCGATCTTTTCTTTCCATATCCAATTGGCAAGGTTTTTGAAGACGGCAAGCTTCTAGGACGGTGCTAGTGAGGACTACCCTCAAGATATTGGTTCACTGCGGCCGGAAAATTGTCATTTCTTTTTCTCTAAATGAATTTCACGTGCACTTTAAATGATGCCATAATACATTGTTGTTGCCCTTTGTTTAAAACTTGCTGCAAGCTTATTTCAATCTTAAAATCTGCGAGTCATTTTGCAAAACTTGAAATCTTATTTTGGTATCCGCAGGAAATGCACGGCAAACAGATTGGCTGGATTTACTTCATGAATAATTACAGTTCGTGAGCGTGAAATTCCCATTCCATTTTTGAAAACTCTTTCATTCTAATCCATTAGATTAAGGTGCATATTTCAATTTGACATCAGCTTTTTAAAAACCCGGTCACATCATGGCAAGCAAAGTAATCAATATGATCAAAACACAAGCAACTAAGATGTTTTTCACAAACATATCATGCATCCAGTGACAGAGAGCAGACCCTTTGTGGCAAAAGATGAAAGAGTAATGACGTCCTCTTTCTGTCACAATGCATGAGAGAGTTATCCACTTAGGACTGGTGTTAAGCAACCCATGTTTGCCAACCCCAAGACGGCCCGGGCTAGAATTAGCCTTCAACAACCCATATTTTCCAACCCCCATGAAGATCCAGGCTAGCTTTGGTCCTGAACAACGCATGTTTGTCCCAACCGCCACAAAGATCCGGATTAGAATTGGTATTCAAGAACTCATGTGTGCCAACACATTGAGTTAGAAATGGTTTTGAACAACAAAGAAAGCGACTTCTGGGATCGGAGTTGCTTGCAATGGCAGCTGCATACATTGATGCACATGCTGTCCATCACTGGATTACCTGGTCTCTACCACATACTGACCATCGTGGTATTGCTAGAACAACAATGTCATAGAAAACCCCATTTCATACGTTAACCATGCCAAATATCATGGCAAATAATTGTATGTTATTGGGGATGTTCGCGATTATTTAATCATCCAGTTTGGTTGGCCAGATTCAACTTTACTCTTTTTATCTAAAAGATATCCTTTCACAAGGTTAAAAGCCACGTTCGCTCCATTTGCCCCTGTCAGCTGCGTTGCTAATGCTGCAAGACGACATGCCGGCACAATGACAAGTTAAAACAACGACAAAGGTTTGAAGAATCTAAGATGACATTCTGCTAATGGAACGGGAGGCATGACGACACTACTCATGAGAACATGATCTGCACGTCATGTTAATACACATGCATTCATTTTAAATGCAGTATCTAATTGTAAGTGCAAACTTTTCGCAATATGGTGGACTGCTTACAAACTGACATATTTGGAATGGATAATTATGCGCCACATCTATCGGAATTTAGTTCTACGTTGCTTTGTATACCACATCTATCACATTTTATATGTGTAGCCACATCTCTTCTGATGCGCTACCTTGTGTACAGTCACACCAAGCGTAAAACAGAGGCTTGCTCATTGGTCGGACGAGCCAATGGTTTCAGCCTTTGAATTTTTGTTCATTAGAAAATGACATGCAAATGGATCATAACTGATTGAGTGGCTGGTTTTGAAAACTCTCACCGCAGGAATGTGAGATGCCTAGTAAGGTTGGTTTGGTTATTGTTTACCGCCGTACTCAGCACTATTCCAGCTACATGGCTGCAGTCTGTAAAAACTCGAATCTGGACTAGGCAATCCAGTGATCAACAGCATAAACATCGACATACGCTACTGGGATATGATGACATGTATCAACTAAATCGGTGAGCTTGACCATCCGGACCCGTTAGTCGCCTCTTACAACAAGCATTTGTTGCTGAAAACCAGTCTAACTTGGATCTTCGTGGGTCTGTCCTGTACGTAATAAACCGAATAAGGTGTCAAGTCGTTGGCCTACGATTGTCATGGTGGAACATGAGTGCATGAACACCGTTTTAGCCTACTTCGCCTCACACTTTCACATTTCACTAGTCGGTGGCCAACTGCAAAGGAAGCGTGACCTTTACAGTATGTAATTTCCCCGGAGATGTCGAGTCGTATTACCGCAATTGAAGATGATGCGTCCAGTGAGATTAATGTCGGGAATCTGGATCCAAACCCTACAAACGATATTAATGGACTCCTAACATTGATACTTCCACAAAACGGACTGTCTGGCGTGATAGCTGCTCCACACAGGCACCACCTTATTGCTACTACCGAACAAAACTTCCATCACGTCCTTTACAAAGTCGAAACCTACAAAGACAATCTCTTGACGAAAAGTGATCTTTCAGACAATTAGAAATTTCAAAATTGTTCCTCTCGCTGAAATTTAAACTCTTGACGACGCTGCGACTGGCTATGCCATTATTAATTCTCATGACAAATCCAATGATGAAGAACAACATGTGTGATTACTATGTAGAATGGAAGCAGCTTTAAGAGTAATCACCATTGGAGACGACAGTAAGAACAAAGGATATGACTTGTGCATGACCTTCTGCAAGGTTTCTACACTGCTGCACACATTTTACATTGCTCTTACAAATTAACAGACCCACGCAGACTTAGCACATAATGTTTACGGGGAATCATTGAAATTGTGGCAGATTTGACATCCACTGGTTACAGCTTATGAAATCGAGGTAGGACGAGAGCCTGGCGTATAAGGACGTCACCAACATTCCAGATGGATATATTGTTCATTCCTCGGGCGCGGACAAGGAGCTCAAGAGGAGAATACTGCGCTTCGAAGATGATCCAAGATCAGGCATATTTTTTAATGCATTATACAAATGATTATGACGTCAGTTTCGCTGTGGAACACAACCTGAAGAAATGCCATTCCTGTAATGTCCACCACTATAGCGTTGTGAGCAGACGTTTTTCGGAGAGAAGTATGATGAAACATAATGACCAGCTCACAACTTTTGAAGTATATTTTAAACTATATTTTAAATACTCCCCATTGAAAACATACACCACAGAATTCTTGACAAGCCGTTTCTCGTGGCTGGCCGTCAGTAAGGATGAAATGACCCTCTTCAATTGGGTGGACGTCACCGAAAGGTTACCCTTGTTCATCACAATAATGAGTAATGAAAAAGCCAATCTGAGCCCTCCAGGCAGCTTCTCCATCATGTCCACACACTACTCGGAACTGGTACTTAGGTAACAGTCGCCTATTAGTAGCATGGACCAAACCGCTTTATCCTCATGACCTGCATCCGTCTAAACAACCTCCTTCACAAGTTGCGCATCTATCAGTGTCGACAAACCCTACATTTGGATTGCGTGTTGTCGTCTTACGTTTGGGAGACAGGTCATATGGTTATTCATGGAGATGTTACATGAGGATTTTGTTGAGGATGAAAAGGCTTACACTTAACAATGGGTTATGTTCAAACGAAAATAGGTGGGGTGAAATCGGGTTTAACGTCGCGCTTTTGGGGGCATATTAGACTAATGCTCAGTCTCTGAATATATATAATGTTGATAGTGACATACAAACCCATTCAACTGAAAAGGAGACCCGGGGAGATCAGAGATTCAGAGACTAAGAACATCTGCATTGGGATTTCATGTGCTGGGGTCGTTACCAATTAGAAGTCGCATCATACAACCATCAGATATAAGTGACAGACATATTTATTGGCCCTCGTGAAGTCGAAGAAACCTAGACTTGCTTCATTTAAGGCCTCAGCACTGTAGAGAAGCCTGGGCAGTAGGCCAAATGATGTGGTTCTGGGACTGTGAGAGAGACTATAGGCACACATGGCGACGTGCATGTTTGTGTCCGTCTTGATCTACTTGTATTGATCCTGACTAATGTCGGTCTATTATGTTGGCGATTTATAAGATGCTCATGTACCTGTCAAACATGGACCTGTTACTCATACACATTATATTGACAAAGAGAGCCATATTACCAAGCGCCGAGGTGGCTTTGTAGTTTTACGCCGCACTCAGCAATATTCCAACTGTATGGTGGTGGTTTGTAAATAATCGAGTCTGGACCAGACAATCCAGTGATTAACAGCATGAGCATGTAACTAGGCAACTGCGATAAAATGACGTGTCAAAACCTATGTCTGCCAGCCTGATTACCCGATCCCGTAAGTCGCCTCTGAGGACAAATACGGGTAACTGAAGATTAATGCGAACAGGGATCTTTACGGGTCACCGAACGTCGCGGGTAAGAACAAGAACCATCTATAGGTGTCGGTTGTTATCACGCGGTGAACAAACTGTCGAACCGACCAAGGTGAGAGAGTGACAAATGAACTTACAATCCTTATGTT
Source organism: Haliotis asinina (assembly GCF_037392515.1). NCBI lineage: Eukaryota > Metazoa > Mollusca > Gastropoda > Lepetellida > Haliotidae > Haliotis > Haliotis asinina. Next base: position 5,857,087 of record NC_090295.1, on the reverse strand, counting down.
ACTGGCTTGTGATGCACATTCTTTCTCAGCTCTCCAGTTAGTAAAGTCATATCAGCACTGCGACTGTCGGAAGTCTACGTTAAAGTGAAGGTGACTCGTACTTTGAAGACTGTAAGAGATACCATCGTTACAGTAAGCAGTATTGACGAGATGGATGTGGATCAACATAGAAGTCCCCTACACGCTAATGCGAAAAAGGTGCTAAACCATAGACGTTCGTTACGTACGGGAACAGAAGGTGTTATATGATTCCACACGTTTCCACAGCTTCGTGGAGTGTGTTCGTAGCTCGAGCAGATAATTAGAGGTGTCATCTTCTTGCTAGAGGCGAACACACTCAAGCTAAGAAAATACTTCTCGTGAGCAGGTGCGATGAGGATATCGCTGTTTTGATAGAAGTGGCAGGGCAGCACGTCTTTCTTCATAGCGTTTGAACCGTTTGATACCTTCCGCGTATGTCGGTGAAGTTTGGAGGTTTGGTATGTTGATGGCTTGGCCATTTTACAATTTGTCTATTGTGAATTCGTCAGTTTGTTCATTGTAACATTATCACATATGAAACTATAAACCACCGTGTTTGTTGAACTGACATTAAATTTGCATGTTACTATTACTATGAAGATTGAAACAATATCATTTCAATTAGATCTGAATAATGAAAACTTATATCTGTTAAAGAAAACTCGTCGGTGGTGTGAATGATTGATGTTGTGGTAACGGTTTTTTGCGTTAATGAAAATGACGCCTATTCGTGTACACTCAGTGAGTGTTGGTTTAGAATTACGCCGCTTTTAGCTTATTACAGCAACATCACGGCGGGGGGGCACCAAAAATGGGCTACATGAATCTTATCCATGTCGGGAATCGAACCCGGGTCTCCGGCGTGAAGAGCGAAACATTTAGGCCACCTCGCCGCCCCTCGTATACAGTAATATAGCGTTTGGTGTAATATCTAAACAATGTACTGCTACACACCTGTTTTGACCACAGATATTAGCGTTCCTATGAGTTTTTCATACCACTGCGAAAATATAGAAAACGAGTTAAATTCTGAGGATTGATGACGACAGAAAAATAACATTATCCTCAGTGATTTGTTTTGAAAAACAGGGCGACATCTGCCAGCCATCAACGTGCTCTCCTTTGACCTCTTGAGTTATTGCGCATGCCACGATATTCAAAGCGAATTAATAGTCAGTCATGTTGCATCAAGAGACGACAGTTTAAATTAACTCGGATGACAAACTCCTTCGATTTTACGTCGTTAGAGCTTAATTCCCCGCCAAGTAACACAGGGCGACACTTCCCTGCATTTCTTAATCAAACTTCTCCCCACCCTTTCGAGGTCGCTCCGCTGGCTGCGTGTTGGTTTACGTCACAACACCCACGATGTGCTGAGCTTAAGTGGTTTCTCATGAAAATTCAAAGCTGGAAACACTTGCCTGTGAAAAACACGAGATTTCTAGGCGTTGAATTCCCAGCTCTTGTTCCGCTAACCAGTCAGTGTTCGCTGCTTTCAATACAGATGGGATGGACAACTGTTTATGCAACGATAATCAAGCGGGTGTATTTTTTCAGATTAATTATGTCTGATTTTCTAATTACAATTCAAGTGCAAATTACGTCAGCTGCCCAACACTTGTCCTCAATGAAACTGTTCCGAAACGGTGGCAAAGAACATCCAAACAGTTTAGAAACAGAGGAACAAACATCAATGATGAGGTTTGATTGCTTCGTGAAAATCACTGCAGTGCGAGTTCACTGCTGAGACATTAAGTATTTCTCTTGCAGCATGATACAACACGCATGACACCATTCACTTACTGGTGCACATTCTGTTGATCACATGACTGTCTGGTCCAGGCGCGATTATTTACAGACTGACACTTTATAGCTGGAATATTGCTAAGTACGGCGTTAAACAACAAACTTGCTGTTATACTATAATTGCCAACATTATTACGGCAACTCAATGAAACAATTCTAGTTCCTCAAACGGCTTGACAACGGCTTATTTACGCATGTACCGCAACCAAGGGCTTATCGTTACCGTGACAACTGGATTTAAGACAGCAGACATTTAGCTAAACGCGTGGCATTGTCTAATCGGGGTGAAACTGACACCGGGATACTGGCAAATCACGTTGGTTAATTGCCCGTCTTCTCCATATTAGATACCCCCGAATATGGCTGTGCCACGGTCATAATTAGTGTGAGTAAATGCTCACTGCATAAGCAACACCAGGGTGCATTTGGACAATGTACAGCTATGACCCTTGTGCCGCCTCTTTCATTTGTACAATGATATTGATTCTACCATAGCCACCAAAAATGTAAACACAGTCATTGATTAAAGCGGACGAGTAATCCGGAGACAATTGAAGCCCATTCGCCACCTAATCCGATACAGCTAATCATGGCATCCCCGGGTTAAAGAAAACTGACAAAAGCACCTGCAAGTAAGATGGCGGAGTAATAGGGGTGTCCAAGCTAATTAGTGTTAATCTCGAAATGCAGGACGCTCCTTCAATGGATCTCTTGAACGTAGTCCTCGTGATGTTACATAGCCTACAGTTGTGGTCGCTATCATTGCCGCTTTGATTCCAGTATATTATTACAATGGATAGACGCCTCTGGTCCATTGTTTCTCGGGAGTTTTGCCGTTGTTTCCTCCTGAAGGGAAAACACATCTTCACGAAATGAACAGTCGTCAATGTTGCTCACGGCCCCCGGAAGTGCCAATTAAATTCTTGGTTTTTTTCAAAGGGTTTATTGCTTTGTGCGTAATTCTTGAAGCTAATCTTACTAACACTCGTCCAATGTAACAACAGCAGTCGCACCACGAACATTATATAATCTAGAATATTTACCATCATGTTTTCAATGTCCTCCAATCATTATGAAAAGGCCCAATGGTGTAAGTATATATGAATCTATATCGCAGGCCCTAAAGTAATGGGAGAAACGTTTAGCTAGATCTCGAATGATTGGGTAGTCCAGTTTGGAATTTTGCTTGACTCCGTTTGGAAGTAATAAACGTCTTCATAGTTAGGACTAATGTCGGTCCGTCATCATGTGTTGAACGACGTAAAGTACAGGGGACGTGTAAACTCTCTGTACCCCTCCCTGTAATTACAACACAGTGTTAGGTCAGTAATTAAGCACATGAAGAGATAACAGGTGCCTTGTTTCGTCCACCGCGGATTATTGTTTCTCAGATTCAGATTCGTGTATTTATCCTAACTATCCAGAGAGTGACAGTTGTGCAATATGTAACTACCAACGGATACAAGACACGACGTAGAATATATTATCAAGATAAATGGTTATGCAACGCATTTACGAATATAGTCCCAAGTTTCAACAGCGTTGAGTGCTGTCCTTCCAGTTCGTCAACTTAAAAGACACAGGGGTGTCACCTATAGCCACCTATTTCCTTTACTTCTTTAATTATGATAAACATAATCATAAACTAAGGGCGGGAGACCCATGAAGATCCGGGTCTTCAGCAACCAGTGCTTATAAGAGGCATATATTTCAGACTTACATGGGCTTTACTGGGTAAATTTGTTTCAGGGTCTGTGTGGCAGACTGTGGAGGAAAGTGTGAAGACAGAAATGGTCTTCCGGTGGTGATATTGCTCGAATAGGTTATAAAATTCTCGTAAAATCACACCCCGCCTCACTTATTGTTTACACCCATGTTTCATTTCAGTCCATACACGATAACAATCCATCATAGTTTTTCATATATCAAACATGATATGGTAATTTTAAAACAACTGAAGGAAAAAGCGCCCTAGACTACAGAATGATGCTTGTATTTGAGCGTATCAATGATCCAAATCACGTGACCACAACAGGTGCTCGAGTTGGTGATTGTTGGCCGTGCTAATCATACCGACAACGCGGTCTACACCATTTACCAATTGCCTAGATAATGGGTGATAATTATAGGCACATTAATCTGAGTCAACTTCGGAGGTTAATAGATTGATTTATTTGCAGCATACTCGGATTTGTCTTTTAATAGTCCTCAGCTGTAGTATTACACTGTTGTACATATGCCAACCATGGGTATGTGATATAACAGTTTTACCGCATATGAAAACTGTACTTCGTCGGCAGTGTGGACAATTTATTGCCAAGGAAAATTATTAATAAATGTTATATAAACGATAACAACCTTCCTGTGGAAATAGCATTTTAAGTGGCACATAATATGAATTCGGTCATATCCATTACATATCATTAATGATAGTTTCATTAAACCTGCTTATTACACATTTTATGCTCGGTTTTAATCTGATATTAATAATCAACACGCCACAAAAGAATTAAATCATTTTCAGTTTAATGAACAATGTTCAATTATTCATGAAGATTAAGTGTGTTCAGATTATTGTATCACACTAACGCAACAAAGCCGATAATGGGTCGCTTCTGTTGGTATTTCCAAGTCTCATGTGATTGAACGCGTCAGTTTAAGATACCTCTATTAACCCCCTTCAACTTCCGATTCAGTAGATCGTTACCGCTGTTATGTAAGGCCACACTGACCACGATCGCCATTGTTGCATACGGGCAATCATAAAAAGTCCTGGATGAATCATGAACAGAGCGCAGGGGCCGGAACTGAATACATGTGTTTAGAAGGGGTCAGAATCGACTGAAATAACTGGCATCTAAAATTGCATGAATAATTCAAAGGATAGATGGTAAATTGGTTAATTTCTGAGCTGTGTTGGGAACCAGCATAAACCTAATGATGTGGAAATAGAAGCGGGTCGACCATCTGCGCCTGCTATGTAACTCGTCACATGTACGAAGAAAACACACATGCTCCTTCAATAAACAGGTTGAAATGGGAAATGCAGAATTCTGAAACAGGTTGCAAGTTTTGCTCTGAGTGAAGGAGGCTATACCTCCATTACCAGCGTATGTTGCCTGGGCGATAAATGTTGAGGAATGTTACGGAATGCAGTCTGGAGTCCCACGAATGTGCTCACGGTAGGATGCCGCTTGTCAAGACAAAACATTCTGTTCACCAAGGAGTAACCATACACAGTATTGTATTTCAATATTTCAATTACAGAAACATAAACGTCATTTGCCGGGAGCAGGGAAACATGGAATCTATAGGAATAACAGTAAACTGTGAAACTACGATTGGTATCCAGTGCTTTTTAGTTTTATACCAGAAATGCTCTATATTTTCTACGATTATTTGTCAAAACTGCATTTGACAACACAAGAGTCCGACACTTGCAGCAGTCAAAGATCAGAGAACGAGAAGGTCTCTTTAAGGAACAATGTTGCATGTCTTGGTTTCATTCCGAATAAAACCACCCATGGGTATATAATACACTTTACCCTTTTGTCAGAGTCAATCATATATCATCTTGCAAATGAAGATTGGCTGAAGGGATGCAATCACCTATACCACAAATTAATCTGGCCGTGCAATGTTTACACTTGGTCGAAGATTACACACATGAGCAGAACGCTGTCCCTTAAGTCAACAATTACTTTGGCGTTATGGTGTTGAGTGTGGTGGTGCTCCTCTAGGCGGGGCAGTATACTCGAGTTAATCCTTAATATCAGTAATCAAAGATCGTTTGATAACACCCTTACGTACCAACACAAGGTTCTGGACCTCAAGTATTAACTTGCCAGTAAGCAGGACTAGTTCTTTATATTTATGCCCACAGCCAAGTGTTGTGATTTAACAGTGAGTGAGTTTAGTTTTACGCCGCACTCAGCAATATTCCAGGTATATGGCGGCGGTGTGTAAATAATCGAGTCTGGACCAGATAATTCAGTGATCAACAGCATGCGCATTGAACTGGGAACTGATGACATGTGTCAACCAAGTCAGTGAGTCTGACCACCCGAACCCCCTTCACGGGTCTTGTGAATTTACAATGCCCGGCTAATGAACGTAGGTATTGATCAGGTCAGAAACGACACGTACGTGTGTCCATCAGCAAAACTTTGCAACTGTTACGGGTTGAGCAGATCCGGAGATATGTGCATCGTCGACGCCTTATATCCATACTGGACCTATGTTGCATCTACTTCATTATCCCATGTATCTGCAGTTCATCCGCGACACAGAGTTCAAATCATAATTGGAATATCAGAATACAAAATGTCAAAGCTCTTTATATACATCGATAGCTCAGAAAACTACTCAAATTACTTGGCGATGATTACTCGTCAAAAGGTTGTCAGCTTGATTTCAATTACATCTGTGTACATTTAAGGCCGAGTCAGAGACCCAGATTTGTTCAGCAGAGAAAAACAAAACAATTATGACCAAATGTGGCGTGCATGATCAGATAGGGTTGCCCCCGTGTCGCCTCTTCCTGACTGTGCAATCAGAAGGTCATCATGTGACACGATGGGTAGGCTTTCTCACCAGGCATGACAACCGGAAGTCACATGGGAATAATTTGCAGGCAATAACACAGTACCACTGTCGCTGCAGCTAAGAACAAACTCATACGTTGGGTTTGTTCAACATTTCACTATGCACATCTTGGCTTACGAACACACGCGTTTTTACCTGAAACAAAGTCTATGGATCCGTAGACCTCAACGTAAACGTAACGACTGGAATGGATAGGTGTTGACCTGAGCTTACATTTTACATGCTGGTTGCACATATTCCAAAGAATGCAATTCGCAAGTCAGATATCGCCAACGAAAATGAGAAAAAATTCCCAAGAAATTGCTTGCAACTCAAAATTTTCGGAATCGCTGAAATGTTGAACACGCTAGCTACTCTGCCATGATGGCAAATGTACCTACCAAGTTGTTTAGTTCTGATGTCTATTGTTTATCCAACTTTAAAGCAATAACATGGTGTTGAAAATGATGATAGTGTTGGCTCGTTTTCTCGGAACGAGATACCAAAATTGGCCATCGGTATGACCGCCTTGCGGGTCTTAACCCACAGATAAGAAATGAACGCTGTAACTGCTATGCCTGTTTTATTGCTCCGAAGCATGATGGTGATTACTGCAATTGCTATGACAGGATGCCAGACGTTTTCACCCCAGCTACAGGTTACGGGGCGACAGGCAGGGAGGTATAATGCGTGGCTACATTGGATTAAATATCCCCACAGTTTCTGTGTTCTGATATAGTCCCCATCTTATGTTCTATACAGCACAAACATAGTTAGGGTTTGTAAATTTTGAAATTATGAAATGATCTGTTTATTAATTGATACACTAATGAAATATAAATCATAAAAATATCAATACCCCTAACTTAGTTTTCTCCTGTATATGTGTTAACATGTTCCATGTTCTAGTCCCATATCAAAAGGTTCTATGTTTAGTCTCCTTTCACGAGTTCTTTGTTCTAGTCAACATTGATAAGTTCAATGTCTTAGTCCCCTTTCATGAGTTCTATGTTCTAGTCCCTTGTCATGAGTTCTATGTTCTAGTCAAATGTGATAAGTTCTCTGTTCTTGTCCCTTGTCATTAGTTCTATGTTCTAGGCTCCGATCATAAGTTTGCATGTAGTTGGGAGCAGAGAAATCTGACATGTGGTTGTAATCACGGAACAAAAATATTGCGAAAGCTTGCAGACATTGCCGCAAATGGAACTGCACTCGACAATTTAACACCGTTAACATGGGTGTGACCTAACCAAGGGAGTGCATGTTCATTTTCAAAGCATTCATCTGGGGATATTGTAATCTTAAAGGGTTTGCAAGGAGACAAATAAACACCGGCCAGTGTCAGCTACGGCAACTGCTGGGGATATGTACAGAAACCGGCATTCTCCTAACGACTCAACCTCACACTACAGTACAACCGGCAAACGCTCAGACAGATGTAGCTGCACTGCACATGTCAAGGTTGGCCTACCGTCATGCGGATGGTCACAAGAAAGGCTTCTAGTATGAACAACAACCACACAGGCAGACTCTTAACTTAACCAACGCTTGGTCCCTGAATATATAAAGTGTTACTTGTAACAAATAAATCCATTTAAATTGAATAGGAAACCCAGTGAGACCACAATCAATTATCTACACTTGCTTTACTTAGGACATTAGATCTACAGGGAGGGACAGGCTGTAGGGAAAATAATACGGTTCAGGGACTGTGGGACAGACTAACTCTAGACAGACAAATTACACTACACAAAATCTACTAAATCAGTGATGGGTATAGCTAGGAATAAAACGTACGTTGTCACTGGTCTCAAAATGATTCGGAGTACCTTTTACTCTACCTGATGTTTGTTATTTTCTAAGTGTCATTCAATGACTTTACCTGCAAACAATCAGTCAGAAAGATTCGAAGAAACTGGGTCAAGGAGGTTCGGAGTGACATATATCTTAGTCTGAAACAAGTACAGAAACTATATTTCTTCAAAAACTAGTCGTCAGCTTAGTATACTGTTTTCCAAATCAAAGGTTCACCTTAATCGAGAGTGATGCTGTTTCTTGACGTGATGACGGTAGACCTACGCGTGTTTAAACATATGGTTTCTGGTGAAGCGATCTACATATGCACACCAAGAAGTATATGCGTTGTCTTATTTTCAAACTTGAAAGAGAAATATATTAATAGATTCCTTGAGTGATATTCCGCGTTAACTTGAGTCTACCATGCATGTTTTTAACAATAAAATATACCACGTCCTTCTGGTAAATGGAAAATAATGACAGATCCTGGCAGAGCTCAGTTTGTATTAGCAGTGTGCAGGTTCTGTGGGTGAGCAGGTAGGAGACATTTTCTGGATCCATGTTGTATCTACCAGATCTCATCTTACATAAAATATGTTTTAAACAGATGAAAGTGTCGATGATTTTCTAGCCATTGCTGCACTAAACATACCCCAGAGGAATGATTGCATTGTTTCACGGGAAACCAAACGAGAAGGGTGTGTCAACCTGACTACAAATGTGATTCAATGTACTCGAAACAATATTACCCAATATTTACACGAGCGCTGTCATAAACTGAAAAACCGCCATCTGAGGTAAAATATAATCCTTTCTCACAGGTGTTGTGCTTGGGGGTGGGGGAAGAGGTACTAATTGTATAAAATAATTAAACTGCAACATATGTTTAACGGGGGCTTCTTAAACAATAGACTTATGAGAATATGGCTGATTTCAACAAATACGAATCAGAACTATCTAGATGATAATACCATTTTTAATTACTACACATTTTTAACGCCTACTACGTATATCAACTTACATGTTTATGTCAAAATGGGTGACAATATGTCAGTCGGAAAAACAACCAAACCGGATGTCCACACTTAATATCAATGTGAGATGATAACATCTATTCTGTGTTTGATAACTAAGGACAGGGTATCAAATCTCTGTGGATTATCTGATAAAATATTGCCAGCAAGGGTGCTAGGGTCAGAAAGGGGATTTCATAACACTGGCACAATGCAGTTTTATATGTTGTTATCAGTCCACAGGAAACAGCCAAAAATTAACAGGTCTCTCCATCTTGCCACTAGAGTAATCCACACCCACACTCAAATCTACACTGACAATCCGATAGATTACGCCAGGCTTTGTATACAACGCATATCACTGTCCTCTCGTAGTCCTGCTCTCTGCACAAAACCCGCGATATGGTTTGGGAGTGGCATGTTGCGACGCTGAGATATGCACTACACAAAATAAACTCCCCCGAAACATAAACACTACGATGTTGTGGGGCTGGAAGAAAGTATGTCAGTGTGAAAGCAGATATAACAACTCTACGATCGCTATATTACACCGACTTGACAAATTTCAAATAGCTGATGGAATCCTTTTAAGAAATTGATTTTGGGCGATGCGTTAGTGAAAGTTTGAAAGTGAAAGAATCGGTAATAATTCATGAACATAGCATGGAAACACCGTGGTATAATCCCGAGCGCGTTGTAGCGAGGGGTACACACAATTCGGCACGATTCACTTGTAGGGGACGGCGATATTGCTTACACAGCTGAGAGCTGTGACCCCGAACTATCGCCAAAACTATATGAAACCTTGAAAGAATATTAAAAGATTACCTTCAGCTCCAAGAATAAGAATCCCAGCTAACACGATGTAAATGTTCACATCCATCCCGCTGGAAATCTACAAATGCGTAGCCACTCGTCTGCTCATAAAAATTTGTGAACTGTAAACTTCGCGTTTGTTTGGGTCTCGTCTGTACACGACACGCAGTTGCAGTACACTCGATCCGACAGCAGTTACTTCCCTTGGGTAATACCGTTATGAAGGTATTCTCATAGGTAGTTGTGTTATTCGAGCCACGGGCAAATCCGCCGCTTTTCATTGGTCGGCTTTCGCGATCGTGTCTATTTTTAGATGTAAAGCTCCCCTGAATGGCGGAGGGATGAACGCTGGCCTCACACTGACAATCGTTAGTTCAGAGTTCGAGATGAGGTTAATAAAAATTACTGACATATTAATTCATGGATGCCCGTCAAATTCTCCAGCATCCCAAGGGATAACTGACGCTTAGCATGATAATGCACGGCTTTATTAAATGTTCCATGGAATTCACGTGTCAAGTTACAAGCCAAATTAGATTGCAAATATCTGACGCTCACTGACGAGACAGAATTCTCACAGAAATGAAAAATACCTCAAAAGGAGAGGAGTTTTTAACCACTATTTCTTTCAATTTTTCTGTAATCTGATTATCCTTCTTTTCAGGTATTTCTTATTTCGGAAAAATAATTATCTTTCTTCGTATGCTATTCCCAAAGGTGTGAAGATTTCAGCAACTGCTTGATTAAAATTGTCTGTAGCGTTATTCCAATGAAAGTTTAATGATAAAGTCCCAAAAGTGTTTTTTTTTCCAGCAAGTGTAAATCCTTGCACTTCTACCTGTGTCATCGTGTATTGAGGAAACGTATATACTAGAGAGTATATACGTTGTTTCTTGTCGTTGACTTGTTTCGTTGTTGACTAGTTTCTGTTCTTTGTGAGATGCAGACATCAACATGCCATTTGACTGAACGACTCTATGTGTTTCGTCACACAGGGAGCGCCGAGTAACTGTACTAGCGAGTATTGATCAGGCAACACAAGTATCATTCGATGTCGGATGTTTCCGTGAGTGGCGTGACAGCGTACGCCCTGAATGACACGCTCTGCTGTGCACGAACAACTGCGCGTTATGCTGAAGTGAGTTGGTGAATGATGTTTTTAGCCGCAGTCATCAGCTTTGAGTCAGTTCGAGTCCGGGATGACAAGTAAGTGGGTGATACTAGTAGCAAAAACAATACCGTCATCATAGTGACGTAATGTGTACGAACACATGACCACGTTAGCACTGTTCCAGTAGTATCTCGGAGGGGGGGGGGGGACCAGAAATGGGCCCCACACATTGTATCCATGTGGGGAACCGAACCAGGGTCTTCGGCTTGACGAGCAAACCTACTTCATATAGGGTATAAATTTCGGGACAATAACAATATATTAAATTATTATGGTTCGAGACATGTGCTATCTATCCCACGGGGGTTTAAAAATTCCATCTCCCGACCTCGCCCGGAACAAGGCAGTTTCCATTTCGGGCAATCAAATAATTGTGTCTTACTTGTCCGTGGGCTACTAGATAATTTCCGCATATGGTTTCAAACCGTAAATAAACTTGGATTCTAGGTCATATCTGCTCAAAATTTAGCTTACAAATTTCACAATGTTAATAAAGCAGAGTTATCTTTCTTTGCTATCTATCATTTTTTAATAAATAGTCCAGTAAACATTACATCAAATACAATGTTGATTTATCATTTGACAATTTCATCGTCATGCATATGTTTATGTCATAAAAATCAGAGCAGGTGGAAATTTCGTCAAGACATGGTGAAGTCACTTTCCTGAAGTCACTTGTCCTGTGGCAAGTGACTTTAAAGAAAAATGATCCTCTGTATATATCCATGAAATCATTTTTTTCGGCACGAAAAGAAATACAAGCCATCATCCGGGCATGATCCGGGCATGAACAATGTCGGTGTGACCTAACGCACATCGTCAGATGTATAACATATGTATAACATAGAGATCAATACAACGTATATAGCTAACTGTTAA